>NC_064854.1:12757562-13057562 GCF_024139225.1 Suncus etruscus | reverse complement strand
TCATGGTCTTGCTCTGGGTCAGCCCCTGCTCACAGATGTGAGCTGGGATGAGCCCTCAGGGATTGTTTCTTGCTGGGAACGGAATGTAAAAGGCAAAATACCGAGCAATCAAGGCTATAGAGGTTGTTTTTACAACTGAAAATGGGCAAAACATGCACGAGAGGCTACAAAATATTGAAAAATGAAAAGATAACAGTCCTGAGTTCAATACTAATTCACTATTGAGGGTGTTCAGTTTTATATCTAAGTTATCTTGAAGCTGAATAAGAGTGAGTTTAGTGTAATCTAAGTGAAAACAGCATTCTATTTTCTGAAATAGGAGGGCTTGTGGCAAACAGACAGGAGGATGGATATGCCTCATGGACCAGGCTGAGGGCGCTTCACACTGAGGCAAATGCTATACACATGGCCAGTGCTGGCTCCATCACGGCATCATCCGGTCCCATCACACTTCCTCCTTCCATTACCTACTGGAGTCTTATACAGCAAAGGCCTTGTAAGTGTGTGGGGGTCCAGAATTGCTCCTCTCAGCCCTTGTCCTCAGTACTGATGTGCTTATTATTCATCTGAAGGCATCTGGGGGCCTGGTATCTCTGGCTTGGCTGTGCCTTCTGCTCTCTCCTGCATGGTCCTCTCTCATTGAAGTTCCTGCTTGCAGGCTCTGACAGTGCAGAATGGTGACAAGTCCCCTGTCATTCAGGTACAAGAGCCCAAACAAGCACAGATGCACACAGTCTATCCTCAGACCCCCTGCTTACATGCTATTCATCCCAACATGCAAAGGATTTGGACAGATGATTTGGGAAGGGAGGGTGTTGGGGTGCTCAGGGATCACTCCTGGTGGGGCTTGGGAGAGCAGACAGGGTGTCAGGGGTTGACCAGATTGGCTGTGTGCATGGTGAGCATCTTAAAGTCTGTATTATTCTCTTCAGTCCCTGAGCTTGGTTTTTAAGATCACATTCTCCAGACTGTGGTTCTGTGGGTCTTAGGGAAAAACCACACTCATCTGTGCTTCTCGAAATCAGTCACTCTCAGCTTTTATCCAACAGCTTTGCAGCTCTTGCCCAGTCCTGCATCAGCCTTTCACGAAGCCTGGAACTCAGCCTCAAAAGAGCCCAGTTGGAAATACAGGCATGGAAAGGAAGGGGAGTTCCCTCAAGCAGTGAAGAGCATGGTGATGGCATTCTCAAGGAAGGCCTTGGCTGATGTCATGACTGTCATGTAGATCAATCCCTCTAGGGACCAAGACCCTCTGAGCTGTAGGAGGAGGCCCAAGAGTGGCTGCTGGTCCCATACCCAGGCCAGGGATGCCAACCTGGTCTAGTCTCAGCAGACAGAGCTCAGAGGAAACATAGAACAAAGGGGGCTGAACATCTGTGCCAGTCTAGAGACATTCCCTTGAGCATCTTGGCCAGGGGTTATGTGAACAGATCTACTCACTGACACATCAGCATCTGAGTCTCAAGTTGACCTGGCAAGACAGGAAGCTTATGCAGGAGCCTTCAGGGAGCAAGTGTCCACATGGAGGCCTTCCTCATGTATATACACATGTGTGTACAAAAGGGTGCCTCATGAGAACACATGTATTACAGACATGTATTTGTGTTTTTGGTTGTGTGTTCCTTGAACTTATGTGTACTCGATAAGCACATGTAAGAGTTCATAATGTTTATGCCTATGCATGTGTCCGAGGGCAAGTAAGTGGCTGTGCTGGGCTGTGTGTTCCGGTGTGGTTGTGTTGTGTGCAGGAGTTGCATAAGCCAAGTGTGTAAGTGCATCTTGTGTGGTGTTCATGTGTGAGTTGTGCCATTGTGAACTTGTGTGCATGTGTGTGCCTCTGTGTGTATTGTGTGCATATGTGTGCTGCCCCATCATGTCCTTCACTGCCCATGTCCTCTCTCAGAGGCCCCTGCATTGAAGTGTGGAAACATCTGGTCCTGACTGGGACGGCAGGAGGGAGAGGGTCCCTCATTTTCTCCTGAAGTTTGATAGTGATGTTCACTAGGACCAAGATCAGTCTTTATGGGATCCCCAGAACAAAGGGTGAGGAGAGGGAGGTTCCAGACAGTGGATGAGGCAAAAGGGGTCCCCGAGAACAAAAACTTAAGAGAGGGGAAAGGGCTGGAGTTGTGGCACAAATGGTAAGGCATTTGCCTTGCCCACGCTAGCCTAGGACTGACCGCAGTTCCATCCCCCAGCATCCCATATGGTCCCCTAAGCCAGGAGCAATTTCTGAATGCATAGCCAGGAGTAACCCCTGAGTGTCACCGGGTGTGTCCCAAAAGCAAAAAATGATTTAAGAAAGGGGGTCCTCAAAACAAAGGGTGAAGAGAAGGGTCCCCCAAAACAAGGGGTGAAAGAGCTGGTGCTCCCTATGGATGAGGCATTTCCTGCCTTTTCTGGAGCCACTACCCTGAAGTACACATCCCTTAGTTTAGTACCTTCAGAGGCTCCGTGCTCGCCTATCCTGGTGTCAGGCTCCTGTGGTGGGTGCTGAAGGGCTGAGTTTGCTCGAGGAGCAGAGAACACAGCTGGAATTGTGAAGAGTACTGAGGCTCTGGGGAGAAAAGAAGGAGCCCAGAATGGGGCAGGAGCCCAAGGGCTGGGGGGCACACATGTGCTGTGAGGGAAGGCTCTAGCTCTGTTCTCTAGGGCTCTCTCCTCATCTGTGCCATGAGCCTGAAGGTGCCCACATTGTCCCTTAGTCCTCAGGCCACTTTCTAGTCAGTTGTGCACCCAGCAGGGACTGAATAAGTGAAAGACAGACTCAGCCTGTGGCATCCAGTGTCCTAGACAGAAGATTTGCTGAGTGGACAGGCACGAATAAAGGCCACCTCAACTGGGCTTGGCTCTTGGAAGCCAAACTCAAGGCAAGTTTGTGCTGAATGTTTTCATAAAGGCCCCACTAGGCCCCCCAAAGTTTCCTTCCTGCCCAAACCAGTCAACACAGACAGACAGACAGACACACACACGAACTCACATGCACAAATGCATGCACACATATACACAATGTACACACACACAAAATGGCAACTTGTTGAGTCTTGGTGTAGACTTGGACAGGAGATGCTCACACAAGTTTTTAACTTTGTTCTGAGGCAGCCAGTGCTCCCAGCGCCTTGAAGACTTGTGCTCTGTGAAAGGAAGGGGATCAACTTACAGACCCCAGACCCTGAGGAGTCTGATTTCTGAGTCTAAGGAGACTGTCCTCATTTCCCCCGGCTCCTTGCACCTCTCTGTCTCTTCAACCCTCTCCCCTCCCTGCTGAGCTCTGTGAGGGCGGCTTCTGTCTGGGATCAGTCCTTATCTGACACGTGTATGCAAATATTTTCTCCCTTTCAAGCTGGGAGTTTTGATTTGTGTCTGTCTGTGCCACTGGAGAGATGGTTGATGCCATGCCAAGGTGAGTTCTGAGACATCTGTCGTGTCTTCCTCAGTGACTTTTATGGACTCTGCAGGCCTTTCATCCACTTTAAATGGACATTTGTATATAGGGTGAGATAGGATCCAGTCTCCCTATTTTTGCATGTGAATAAACACTTCTCTCACTCCTGATTATCAAGGAGGCTTTCCTTGCCACACTCCACACACCTCGCACCTTTGTCATCTACCTTTCCACTGGTCTAAGAGTCTATGATTTACTCCACTGGCATAGCATAAAGTTAGAAAAGGTAACCATTCCTAGAGTCCTCTTTTCTCAGCTTTGACTTCGTGGGAAGGTTTATAATTTCATACAAACGAGTCATTTGACCTCCATCCTTTAAGGAGAATTTTGAGAGACTGTCTGAGTCTGCATGACACTTCCTTAGGAGCCATGTTCCCACTGTGATCCTCCTGGCCAAGAACTTGAGCATCTTTCATTTCTTGGTGTCTGACCCTAACTTCCTGTTTCCCTAAACTCTTCTTTTGAGATGTTAATCCTACTTGGATGCACAGACCTGACCACATCTGGGATGGGGGGAGCTGTTTTAAATAAAGAATAAAAGGTACTGGCTGGTGGGAGGTGAAGAGAAGCAGCAAGGGAGACAGACAAAGTTCCTGAGAGAAAGACATGGTGGAGAAAGGCCGCGAGAGAATAAAGCAAGCTGACTCTGACGAAACTTTAACAGACTGCTTGTGAATTATTTCTCCACTACTACCCTTCATCATATCCATTGGCCTAAGGAGTTAAAAACATTATGCCTGCGGCAGCCTCACCCAACATATGGACTTTATACTATATATTTTATATTTGAATCTGCAAGTATCTTTTTTTATTTCTTTCCTAAGCGACTTAGATTTTTCAAGGGCTAAATCTTCCATCTCTTTTGTTAAGTTGATTACTCAGTATTTGATATTTGTGGACAATATTTTAAATGAAAATGTCTTTTTATTTTACCCTTCTAGTTTGTTATTGCATATAGTCATGAGGCAGAGTCTTTGTCTGCTGCTTTGCTGTGTTGATTCATTACTTCCATGAATCTTTGGTGAGAGGTCTGTAAGGTCTTTACATCTGTAATCATGTACTCTGCAGATAGTAGATGATATCTATGATAGTTTAACTTTATTTCCAATTGGAAGTCCTTTGATTTCCAGTTCTAGTCTTTCTGAGGACATTCAGAGCAGCATTTGGTAAGAGATACAGAAAATTGGCACCCTGGGCTAGTGCTTGGCCCTGAGGAAATGCTTCCAAATTCTTACCATGGACCATGAGGATGGCTGTGGGTTTTCTACATCTTCTAAAATGATTTTGTTGGTGCTTTTTAAAAAATATCTTGAATGACTGTTGAACCTCTTCAAAAGCTTTCTCTGCACATATTAATTTTATCACTGAAACTTCATCTTTTTTTTTCAGGAATTGTGTAATACAACAGATTAGTTTATGTGGTCCTCTGGGATGAAAACCATTTGGTCATGAGGCATGATTAATTTTTCCTTTTTAAATTTCAGGAACTGTGGTTTGCATTACTGTTACTGAGAGAGTATCACGTATATCACTTTTTCGCCTTTCAGCATCCAGCCCTTACCCAGAGAGATCCTCTCTCTCCTTGCTCAACACCTCTCCTCTCCCTGCTCAACACCCCCTCCATGACTCATTGGTAAGGTTCCTACTAAGAACCGATTCTCCTGATTTTCATTTCTATTATCTTCGGGTATTAGTCCCCTACTATGTCTCTTTACATCCTGCATATAATTGAGATCATTCTATGTCTGTCCCCCTCTGTCTCATTTCACTCAGTATAATACTCTTCAGATCCATCCATGTATCATAAATTGCTATGAGGGGCTGGAGCTATAGCACAGAGGTAGGACATTTGCCTTGCACATGGCTGATCTAGGACAGACCTGGGTTTGATCCTGGCATCCTATATGGTCCCCCAAGCCAGGAGCAATTTCTTAGCTCATAGCCAGGAGTAACCCTTGAGCATCACTGGATGTGTCCCAACCCACCCACCCCCCAAAAAGAAAAGAAATGGCTATGAATTCATTATTTTTCACAGTTGAATAGTATTTCACTGTGGAAATGTGTGAGATTACGGGATTTGTCTGTTTCTACCTCAGTCTTTACACATTGTTTCTCACTGGATCTTGAATATAAAACCTTGGATAGGCGTGGAAACCGGATGTTCCCACCTTCCAGGTGTGACATTTTTCCTCAGATAAAAGGCTTGATTGGAAAGAAATAAAAATCTTTCCCTTTTGTTTTCTGGAGCCCCACAAAGCAACTTGGATTGTAGGCTAGCTAAGAGGAGTAAAGGGTAACAGGAGGAACTCTTCCAAAACCTTTTCTCATTACATGCCTGTGTGTGTGAATTATTTTATAGACAGTCTTCTGACTCCAGACCCATGGCTCGCCAGGGTTGGAATCCTAGGGATTAATTCAGAAGAGACGTATCATAGCTTCTTTATGCACTTACTTTATGTTCTTGAGCACTTGAGTCATTTCCAGATTCTGACTGTTGTGAATAGTGCTAGAGCAAACATAAAGGTATATATATTTTTTCTGTATTGTGTTTTGGGGCCTACCAGTAAATTCTCAGGAGTGGAATTGTTGGAATGTATCGAAGCTCATTTTTTAGTTTTTTGAATAATGTCCATATTGTCTTCCAAAAAATGCTGAAGAGTTGGCATTCTCACCAGTAGTAAAATAGGGAGTTTTTTTCTCAATGAGGTTAATTTTTTGGTATGTTGGTGGATTCTATTTGCTAAAATTTTGTTGGAAGTCTTTCCACTAATGTTCATGAGAATATTGATCTGAAAGTTTCATTTTTTTTAGTACTGTAAATTAGCTATTTTCAGGTCCATACTGAGGTCTATTTTTTTCTTTTTTGATGCTGTTGTTGTTGTTCTTGGTGACCCTTTTTCTGCTCCAATGATAAATTAGCTTAGAAGCCCATCCTCCAGCATAGCTGAAGTTTCCAATGCATATGACATTCCTGTAAAGTGTGGTGCAGGCATTCCTTCAGAATATGATTCATAGACATACTCCTTCACCCCATGTTGTTTTTTCAAGCAATACTGGGCTCCATCATACAGCATGGTAGTGGGAAACAAAAGGACCCTTTGAATTTTGTGCTGCTCTCAGTGGAGAGGACAAGTTTTACTCATACAACAATTGCCACTGGGCCTATATGAATCATTTCTTGGGCACTTTGCTTGCGTGTGACAATATTCTTTACAAATGACCCAGCTGCTAACTAACCTTGGACTTAATTCAGGAAAGTATTTTGCTCTATGTGAAATATGGACTTCCAAGTCTTAAGTGTATTTTGTAGAAGGAAAGACAGGAAAGGAAATTGAGAAGTATTATTCTCACAGCCAACCTTACAATGTTCTTCTGCACTGGAATCCCTCCACACACATACTCTGTCCAGAAGTTCATGTTTGGTGCCGGCTTCTGATGTGATCCACATGGAAACATGACCCATTGGGACCTTGGAGAGCAGAAGGCACTAATGAGTCCTTGTTCCCTTCTCCGTCTTATATCAAGCTACAGAATTAAGGTAGACTCTAGAGCAGGGGTCTCAAACTCAATTTACCTGGGGCCACAGGAGGCAAAGTTGGGGTGAGGCAGGGCCACATAAGGGATTTCACAAGAAAAAATTCCTCAAACGTCATTATTAACAGTTTTAATTATTTCTTCTGAACATGACTAGACCATTGAGTGAAGATCATGAACAGTTCTTCTGAACATGGCATCTTTTGCCTATTCCTTGCTGCCAAAGACTTGACAGTGCTTCTTCTCACAAATCTGAACCACATTTGGCTTTAGAGAGGAAGCAGTTGAAACCCTCAGTATGGCTTGAAGATGATCATCATTAAATCTAGACCTGTACTTGACTTATTGAAGTTCAATGTGGAGAATAACTTTTCACACAAATATGTGCTCCTAAAAAGGCACATGGTGCACTTGAACATTCAGGAAAGCTCAGGGAAGCTGGGGCGGAAATTCTCTCAAAAATTGCCCATGCATGTCTGCTTTTCCACTAATCTCCCTGAACTTGGCTTTGAGATCAGAGTTGCACTGCAGATCAATGAGCTCCATTTGAAGCACAGGAGGAGCATCTTGCACATCAAAGGAAAAGGGGTACACAAAAATTTGGAAAGTGGCTCTGTTCTTTTTGAAGTCTGCAAATCTGTGATCAAATTCCTTCTCTAGCTTAAAAATAGCATCAACATATTTCTCACCACTGAATGGTATGCCTGCATCCACAAGTTCCTTGCATGCTGGGAAATGGCAAAGGTTTGTCTGAAAGAGCTGGGATTTCCATAACACAAGTTTTGTGGAGAATGCTCTCACGTTGTCATAGCCCTGGGCCTTGTAACATCGTTTAGTGCTTCAGTTTATGTGTGATATCAACAAGAAAAGCTAAGTCCATGAGCCATTTGTGATCACTCAACTCAGAAACAGCATTTCCATCCTTCTCCATGAAGGCTTTTACTACTTCTCTCAACTCAAAAAATCTTTTCAGGACATTTTCCCTGCTGAGCCAACGTACCTCGGTGAAATAGATTACATCTACATATTCTGACTCCATTTCCTCTAAAAAAGCACGGAACCTCCTGTGCTTTAAGCCCCTGGATCTGATTTGGTTGATGCATTTTACAACCACAGACATCACATTGTCACACAGCAGGCATTTACTGCAAAGGGCCTGCTGATGGATAATGCAGTGAAGAGCAATGGCCTTCTCTACACCCTCCTCTTCAAGTTTTTTTTTAAACAAGTGCTACCAGTCCATTTTTTCTCCCTGTCATCGATGGCACTCCATAGGTTATTATTCCAACAAACCTCTTCCATGGCAAACCTGCATTCTCAATGGCATCACACAGATGCCGAAATATCTCATTAGTGGTGGTCTGGCCATGCATTGGAATTATTGTGAGCAGCTCCCCTGTCAACTCAAAATTGCAATCAACACCACGGACATAAATTGTGAGCTGCACAGTGTCTGTTATATCTGTGCCCTCGTCAACAGCAACTGAGTATGCATCAAAACATTTGGCTTTCTCACACAGTTGATGATAAATGTCACTTGACATGTCAAAAATGCACTCTGCCATAGTGTTGGCAGAAAGGCTGATTTTGCTAAACTGACCTTTCTTTTTCAGACAGATAATACTTGCAGCCTGTAACATGCATTTCTTTTTTTTTTAACAAACTCTCCTGTGAATGTTTTCCCTGCCTTAGCAATCATCTCCCTAACCATGTAACTAGCTTGGACTGGTGCAATATTCTCTTTGGTTGCTTTCTTGAAGAAATCTTGTTGCCTCATTAGACATGCTTTAAGACTGGCAACCCGCTGGGCTCTCTCATTTCCTTAATATTTTGCACATTCCTCTGCATGTTTAGTTGAATAATGGCGTTTCAAGTTGTATTCCTTGTGCACTGCAACTTTCTCTGAGCGAATAAGACATGTGGGGATGCCCCTGCGCTCAACAAAGAAATACTGAGCCTCCCACTTTTCCTGAAATTGTTTGTGCTCGTCATCAATCTTTCTCTTCACTGCAGGCTTTGATGAAGTCATGATGAAGGTATGACAAAATCTAATTCTGTAATAAACTTCTCTCCCTTCTCTCCCTTAGGCCTCCGATAATGCAAGGAACAGCGGGCAGGAGCAGCAGAAATGACGTCTGCGCTAGGCTCAAAGTATTCGAGATTATTCACTTACCGAATATTTGCAATAAAAAATCGCATTAGTAAGAAAATAATCGCAAAAAACCGCATTAAACATTTGTATACCCCGAACTGAACTATTTTTTTCTTACTATTTTTTCTTACTAATGCGATTTTTATTGTGATTATTCGTTAAGCAAATAATCGTGAATACTGCAATATTTGAAGGCCGGCCGTGGGCCACAAAATGTTGTAGGGAAGGCCGCCAATGCCTGCTGGCCGCGCGTTTGAGACCCCTGCTCTAGAGTGTAGAAGAAAGCATAGCTATGGAGTATAGTCTTAAGGGCTGACTACAAGGTTTAGACAGGAAGACTGTGCTACATAGACAGAAGGACAGACTGTACACATACAGGAAAGTTTAGACTGTGAAGTATAGATTGAAAGACAGACCAGGAACATAGAAGGAAAGTTAGACTTGGAGTGTGGACAGAAGGACAAACTGCACATGTAGATGGAAGTTTAGTCTGTGGAGTGTAGAAGGAAGCACAGTGTAGAGCATATACTGAGGCTGGGCTCAGACCCCAAAGTCCCACTGTACCCCTCCAGCACCTTTTCCCAAATTTGCTCCCTGAAGAGGAAGCAAGCTCATGGTCCATACATGCAATGAACCATGACCCCAGTCCCACTAATGTCAACATCCCCTGTTGTGTGATGTTGGCTGATGCGTTGGGTTCAATATCCTCCCCCACAGACCTTCCTCTGATTTGTGATGTCTCTGGTCATAGCAGGGGGCTAAATGCCTCAGCTCCTTGTTCCATAGCCTGCCAGAAACTATATCTCAGAGCATATCTGTTTTTTGTTTCTATGTGAGCCCTAAGTCTAACCTGGCCTCGTTCTAAGTCTTTCACATCAACCCTGCTTTTCTCATAGAGTGTCCCCTAACAGGGTTGGAATGGGCTGTGTCCACCATATTTCTGGATCATTCTGTAGACCTTCAGATTGCTCTTCTCTAAGGGTCCTCCTAATGGAGAAAAACCAGCAAAGATTTACTTCTGATTTTTTAAAATAATAAAATCAGGGCCGGAGAGATAGCATGGAGGTAAGGCGTTTGCCTTGCATGCAGAAAGATGGTGTTTGGAATCCAGGCGTCCCATATGGTCCCCAAGCCTGCCAGGAGCGATGTTTGAACATAGAGCCAGGAGTAACCCTTGAGCACTGCCGGGTGTGACCCAACAATTAAAATATTATTATTATTATTATTATTATTATTATTATTATTAAAATCAGCTAACAGGTAGGAGGTAGATGAAACCATCAGACATGGGTTCTATAAGCTCGCTGTTAGCCTCAAATGCCAGCAACACCCCAGACTGCTTGTAAATATTAGGTGTGCCACAATATACAGTGTGTCAGTTTACTCATTCATAGAATAAAAATGTGATGGTCTTTACAAACTCAGAGGGCTGCTGGGAAGGATCAGTGTGTTAAATGATGTTCACCAGCACTGAATAGATGCTAAGTCCTGTCAGTGCTTTAAAATGTAATTGTTGTGCAATTTATCTTCTTGCAGATGTGAGTTTCCTTAGGGTAGATGGATGAATCACTAATCTCTGGTCTTTTCAGGCCATGAAAGCTAAGTTTCAGTTGTTCAAACTGGATTTAATTCTGTGAGTAAAGTGTTCTCTTTGAGTAGAAAATTTGAGATATTTTATTCCTCCAAAGAAAATTGCTCTTCCTCCCATTTCATCTGCATTATTAAAAACAAACAAACAAGTAAACATTTAAACCTTGAAGTTTGAATTCTTTATTTGATCACTAACATGGAAAGGAATAAGAAGTAGCTAATCATGGCAAATTAACTGTGAATTCTGACACAGACCACAGGGAGGTTTCAGGAAAATCTTCTGATTTTGAACCAAACCCTCTGCTGAATATTGAGAAGGCAGAAAATAGCCCTTGTCTCGGAGTCCTGTTGCTGTTCTTAGGAAGATAAGACACATCTGAATAGTGGGGAGTTGAGTGGGAGACCGTGTTCTGGGACTCCCTGGCTGGGCTGTGATCCTGGTGCCTGCAGAACAGAATCATCTAGAACAATAAGGAACTCACGAGTTTCCAGTTCTTTCAGCCCATGAAAATTAAGACTGGGCTTTTCTGCAAAGCGCTTTTGTTTGCACGCTTTGAAATGCACCTGCCTCCAAGGACTCACACTGGCCTCGTCGTTCCACTATCATCTTCCTTAGCTCCTCAAGGAGCCAAAGACTTAATGTGCAAGGGACAATCAGGTCCTTACAACATTCAAGCAATGGCTGTGACAGACTTGGTTGTGTGCCCAGCCAAGCTGCACTGTGGACAAGGCATCTGCTCTGTAACCACCCTGAGGGGTGTGGGGTTCACCAACCTGGCCATAGGTGAAGTGGGTGCCCATACTCGGGGGGCAGCTGAGAGGACTGTACTTCTTCCCTGCCCACAGATCCTACTGACCATTCTTCATTTCTACCCACAGGCCATGCCCCCTGTATAGTTGTGACTAGATGGCAAGCCCAGAAGGTTTGACATCTCTTGGCCATGCTGGTTTTCAAAGTCAGTCAGAAGGGCCTTGCTGACCAGCTGGGGCATCACTCCCTGCTTTTCTCCCATGTGGCCCTGAGCCTGTACTGACTTGCACTCCAGACATTTTCTGCAGAATTATTAATCTGTATTTCTTTCTTCACAATTGTTTGTGCCATGGTCATATCCTCTCTTAGGTCATTTATATCATTTTACTTCCTTGTCATCTATATTTCCAAATCTGGGTGGGACTGAGCCAGTTTTCTGTATTACCAAGACAAAGACAAACCAGGGTTTCTTCCTTGGGGTCTGGGACTGGAAACCTTCTTGTAACAGTATATAGCAAAATAAGCAATAAAAGGAAAATGGGTATTAGTAGCTATTATGCCATTAAAGCAACCACTTAAAATCTTCTCCCAACCTTGTCCCCAGAAAGGAAGTAGAGAAAAGCTATCTGAAGATATATATCCCAAGGGACTGTTTTTAAGAAAAATATAAACAACATTCATAATTGAATAATAAACTCACTCCTTGAACAAAAATATTAAATGAATATTTCCTCAAAAACATACGGACATAGTCCATTATATTGTAAATTAGAAAGGTGGTCATCCTCAGTGTCATTAGGAAAATAAAATAAAAGCCACAGTGAGTGACCACTTTATGCCCACTCGAGTGATGCTGATGAAAGTACAGAGATCACCAGTGATGGCAGAGCTGGGAAGAATGGGGGCAAGGAAAGCAATACAGTCATTTTACAAAACAAACAAGGTGGATCCTTTAGAAATTAAGCACAGCTTTATCCCATGACTAAGCCTTTTCACTTCCAATCATCTACCCAGAGCAATGAAAGCACGTCTGTGCGATGGATCTTGTCATTGTGACTCTTCATACTAGTTGGAACTGGAGAATTTACTCCACAGCTGAAGGAGCCTGGACAAAGAGATATGATTTTGGAGTTTTGGAAGCTAGTGTGAGTGACAGGAACCCCCGGAACTTGACTCAAAGAGGCAGGAACCAGGTGATGTGAGCGGATGGAAGACATGAGCCAACAGCTTACTATAGCAGCTTTAGCAGCTCTGCACTAATGAGCTCGGGCTCATTACTTCTGCAAGGGTCCTGTGCCCAATGCTCTTGCTGCTGCTGCTGTTTTCCCATTCTGTAAACAAAGTCAGCTCATTCAACGGAGTGTTCAAAGCAGAACTTTAAGCATCATGAGCTCTTGGCAAGGGCAGCCTGCAATGCCAATAGGCACTGAACATCAAGTATAGTAGAGAAGGCCGTGTTCACCTGCCACCTTCGGGCATTCACATAGGGATGGTCACATTGGGAAGGGTGCAGAGGAAGGCTCCTTATGCATGCCCAGGAGATGCAAGGACCCTCATGCATGTCTGGGAGGTATATAAGGACCTTCATGCATGCTCAGGGGAGATATAAGAATCTTTATGTATGACTAATGATACAGAGACCCTCATGCATGCCTGGGGGGATATAATTGGGCTGTCCATTTGGAAAATACCAATGAGCTTCCTCAGAGTCAGAGTAGATAATTTAAAATCTCATATCCAAAAATCTACTGTACAAAACCCAAGCCCTGACTAAAAAAACTATATTCCTCAGTGTTTACTGCAGAGCTAAGAAATAGCTGGACAGCAGCATGGATGTAGCTGAAGAAGGTGCCACACCTCCAGGGAGGGGGACTGTGCTGGTACCAAAGGATGAACCTGTGCCATGAAAACACAACACAGTGACTTAGGGGAATTTTGTGAAACAAATTGAAAGGAAAAGATTGGATTGTTTGACCCATGCATGCATTCTAAGAAGAGAGAGAATTGACTAGCAATTGACAACAATAAAAACTTAGCAGTGACCATGGATGTAAAGAAGAGAATATCTAAGATCTGTGAGTGCCTTATTCTGTGCCAGAGAGGCTGTGGTAATTGTGTGCTGTGCACACCCTTAGGTTGACCATGCCAGGAAGCTCTGGATGTGCCACTTACTTCTGTACTAAAGTGAGTCTTTCAACTCATGGGAAAATTATTTCCTTAGAAACTAGCTGAACATATCTGATGAAGAATGATGGCAGACTCGATTTTTTTTTGCTTGTTTTACTAAGCCTGGCATAATTTGATTTTCTTAAATTATGGACATTTTAGACATAGTCAGGCCTAATGCTTCTCTTCCTTCCTTACAGTATTTTTTTTAAAAAACAAGCAGGTCACAGTTTAGATAAGATTTGTTTTCTGTTTCCATTTAAAAAATCTCAGAGGATCAGAATAAATTGTACTAGTCCTACTATTTGAGAGCAGGCTGACTTCTGATTGCCTCAATGCATGCCTCAAACTCTTTCCATCATGAAATGACACAATTCAATTAATGTATATCATAAAGACATAACTTCTCTCTGGTTAATGCAAGTCTACTTATTATAGCATAGAGCACAGATGAGCTAGTTTCTTGAAAGGGCCAGGGTCAATTTTGTCCACACAAAGGTCTTCAATAAGTAGGTACAGGATGGCTAAACAGGAGAAGCAACAGACAACAGGAGGGCCAACCAGGTGTCTCTCTCTGCCCCTCACCTGCACCCAGACAGAATCTTATCTGTTAGCATGAGGCTGTAATTAGAGACTAAGGAAAGCCAAGGGGAAAGGGCACACCTTTTCCTCAGATCCCTGAGAGGCCCAGCAATAGGTCACAGAGGAGGGGACAGGCTCCTATTGCAGATTCTAGACCAGGGGTATGTCCAGGTCATCATATACTGGAGGTAAGCCAATGGGAAGGGTGGAAGGGCGAAGACCAGGACATCAAAATCTGGGCCTTGTGGATAGGTAAAGGAGGAGCCTGAAACAAGCTATTTAAGCTGTACAATAAAGTCTGACTTTTTTAGATATCTGACCTGTGTCTGCAAATCTTTCATGTAGTCTTCCAGAACCCACGAGACAAAGAATAAACTCACATGTGCACTAACGTTTGAGCACACAGAACATTGGTTTGCTATGAAGGCAACTGAGCTGACATGCAGAGGGACAGGGGAGAGGACCCTCTGTGACTGGAGCAAGCTGGATTTATGCCTCTTCCCCACCTGTACAGAGGATGCTGTGAGGAGGTCAGTACACCTGGGCTCATGGCAGCCCCGTTTCCTGCTAAAGGAAAAGATCTTTCTTTTTCAGGAGTAGGCTCTATGCTCAGGGATTAAGCCTGGAGGGGCTCAGAGGACCCTATGGGTTGCTGGTGGCCATGCAAGACAAGTTCCCTCTCTTGACCCTGCAAACACACACTTGCAGGTATGGTTTCTCCTCACTGATCAGATGCAGAGTAAGGATGGGGTGTTGGGAGCAAGGGGTCAGTGGTATGTTGTGACAGTACTCTGATCTCCTAGGGCAGTAACAGTAAAGGGCAGTGATATCACTGTCTCTGCTGCTGGCTGTGATGGACCACTCTGTACCCCAAAACTCCTCTACCTCCATGGCACTGAGTTTTTCCATATACTTCAGCAGATTTAGTGCTTTTGGTCTCGGCCTCTAGCAATTTCCCAGAGGTGTGTGGAGTGGTGCTGGGACATGTAGCTAAGCCTGGGGGTTCTCTTGTCTCCCAGCCTCTTCTGAGCACTAACATGGGTACTGGCTCTAGCCACTGGGCCTTTCTCAGGTCATGACTTTGCTTGAACCTGAGTGCCAACATCTAGTGGGGGGAAATCAAAAGAGCCAAGAAGATATTTGGTGGGTTTGGGGGCTTGGGTCTGGGTCTGATTCTATAGGATCATGCTCACTTTGGAACACCATCCCTAATCCTCTGTTTTTGGGGTCCCTTTCTCTTGAGCACTGTCTTTCTGAGGAGGTTTGTGTGTTTGGGGTCTGTTCTAGAGTGTTATGCATGACCTTTTTTTTTTTTGCACCAGGGCCTGTCCTCATGTGCAGATTTCTTGTCAGAATCCTTTGTTCTACTGTCCCAGAATGGGGCCTTCCTAGTTCCGGGGTGCTGACACCTCATGTTTTTGAGGTCTAGTCATGCAGAATGGGAGTGGCCAGGAGGTGGTTCTGAATATTTGTGATGATAGCTGACAGAATCTGAGCTCTGTTTGCAGAGGGAATCAATGTTTTCTGCTTTAATTCTTGAAGCACCCAGCTTTCGATCAATGATTTCTGCTTTAATTATTTACGAAGCACCTAGCCTTCTGATTTGCCTGTTTTGTTCAGGTTCTTCTCCAAGGATGCACTTGGCATGACAGTAAAATCCAGCCTCTTCCTGATGCTCTTCAATATTTATTCCCTGAGTCTCGCTTCATCTGTCTGCTGTGCCAATGTTTTCAGAATAACACATGGGGTAATGGAGCTCCTAATGGAGGAGATGTGGCACTGTGGCCAGCCGAGGCCTGATGTCCAGCCTCTGGACCCAGCATTAGCATCATGGATGCTGCCTTTGGTCTGAGAGAGGCACTCAGTAGGAATGACCATGATTATTTTAAAAGTCTCTATTTTTACTCTACCAAAGAGGTTGGTTAAACTGACTTTGAATTTTGCAAGATGAAGTTTGAAGATAGATGAAAGGACTAGCATGGACATGGAAGGTTTATTATGCATATGGAAGGATTAGGAAGCATACAGAAGAATTGGCATGCACACAGAAGGGTTAACACATACACCTCTATCTTCTCTTTGCCTGACACTAGCTGGAAGTCACTGTTGCTCTAATCTATATTTCTAGAAATCAACATTTCTGGGGCCGAGAGATAGCACAGCAGGTAGGGTGTTCGCCTTGCACGCAGCTGACTCGGGTTCAATCCCTTGCATCCCATATGGACCCCTGAACCTGCCAGGAGCAATTTCTGAGTGAAGAGCCAGGAGTAACCCCTGAGCACCACCAGGTGTAGCTCCAAAACAAAAACAAACAAACAAATAACAAAAAGAATTCAAGATTTCCTTGAGTTCCAGAACTGGCTTTGAATATTTGGCTGCTAGCTCCAAGTTGACCTTCTGCATATGCATTTGCATATGCGATTATGCTTCAAGGCATCTTCTCGTCTTCATTTCTGCCCTCCTCTGATAACTGTCCTTGCATGATGGGGCAGGAGACACCTGCTCCAGAATGATCAGAAATAGGCACATCCCAGTTTCCTACATGCAGTGAGATCCTTGAGTTACCATAAGGAGCCTAGGCCCCACACTTGAATGGCATGGCATGCTGGCAGTCTGATGGCATGTGTTTGTGGCAAGCTACAGTGACACATCACATGGAACACCCTTGTCTTGTGTCTCCATGGAAAGCTGTGTTCAAGTAGTTTTCCTCCACTAATGTTTGGCTCTGGAACATTCTTATGAGCTAGAGATGGCTTCTCTCTGGCAGTGTAGACATTCCATTAGGGCCTCAGATCTTGGACACTAATGAGGGGTGGCAGGGGGAAGAGTGCATGTATGGTCCTCTGCTGAGGTTCTGTTCCTCTGTGAGTTGAACCCCAGCTCAGGAAATCTGCTCCAGATTTCTGGATCCTAGGTCTATGAATTCTTTGCAATTTCCTAGACTTAAGTGACATCTTGATGTGTTCCAGGTCTTCACCAGAAAATTCCATCTGACTCACTATTCCAAGAGGTGGCTCTTCTATATGGATTTAAGGGTCCCCAGTGGTGCTCTTCTATATGGATTTAAGTGTCCATGATCAGTGCTGGGACTGGAGTTAGGGCTGGCTGGCTACATGCAAATGAGTGGCTTCCAGTGTGTTTGCTATTGCTCCAGTCCTGACTCTTTTTAACGATTGGAAACTATTTTCTTTTGAAAATTGAAATTGAAAATTGAAAATTTCAATTTGAAAATTGAAAATACAGACCACGTGGGCTGTGCTTGAGAGCAATGCTGGGCTGGGAAGAAACCAGGGATTTTACCTCCACACTGCAATAAAGCAGGAATGAGGGATCTATGACAGTTATGAGGTAAATTGAGACCTTTGAAATAGTTCCCATTTGTACCAAATATTTCTCATTTTTATCTTAATTATTTTCTCTTGGCCTTGTTTTCCTATTGCCTTATATCTGGCTTTTCCCCCTCTCCTTGGGGAGGGGCTTGAATTGTATTTCAATAAATGGAAGACAAGAGAGCTTAGCTGGGACTGTGTGTTGGAGCAACTGGCTTTCAGTGTGAGTTTTCTTGTCTGCTAAATCCTCCATATCTGTGTGGACTATTTATTGCAAAGAACTGTCACCAAACCAGCTTTCCTTGCCTTCCCTGAAGAGGGGATATGGGATATCCCTTTCCCTTCTGGGAACTGTGGGATATCCAAACCTCAACCCAATTCCCAAAGAAAGTCTTATTACAAACGGTTTTGCAAACAGTCTGTGTGCTTGAGCCGAGGCACCTCCTTTCAGGCCCTTTATTGGTCTGATATCTGATGGAGGGTCTGAAGCCCTCAGATCGCTTTAACTGCTCAGTTCATTCTGATTATGAGGTTATTTGTGGGGGACAAGGAGCAGACAAGGAGTGGAAGAGAAAGCAGGCACCAATCAGTCAGGGTTCGACTGGAGACAGGGTGTCTGCAGGGCAGGGTGAATGAATATTCACTGCCTCTTCCAGAGACCAGTGGATGGACACTGCCTCACTGAGGACACCCCCCCCCCAACTCCTCTTTCTATGCTATGCTCAAGATTTTAACCAGAGAAACCGTTTCTACATTGCAAATACATTATGCACTGTGTTTGCTCACAGTTTAGACAAGCTGGACATGCAGCAAGCAAGGCAAGCAATGGGCCAGCAAGTCGTGGCTTGGTTGATTGCAAGGGAGAGAGGCCCATGTTAGCAAAGGCTCCCACGACTGTTTAGTAAACAAACACATGCAATGAAGCAAACACTCCTCCCTTCAGACCCAGGGCTCGTGTTCAGAGGGTTTGATTGTTCCAGAACAAACACATTGTCCACACATGGCGGCTAAAGCGAACGAAAGTGCAGCAAAGGGGCCACTCTCCAGATGTTCTGTGTCAGCGGCGTCTCTGTCCGTGGGAGGAAAGAGCACAGCCTTGCAGGCCAGATGGCGCAGAATTAGGGTCTCCAGAGTTCACAAATGAAAATACAGGATGCCCTGTTACATCTGAAGCGCCGATAAACAACGGAGTTTCTGTGCTGAGTCTAAAGCCCAGACCATCTTGCCTAGTGGGCGACTGAGATGCTTTGTCAGCTTGGAAAGAGGCACAGATGACTTCAGGCTGGTGCAGTCTTTACACACACAGATATACATGCATGTATTTATGCAGAAGACTTCTGGTAATATCTAAAACCTAGAAGGTACATTACAGAGTGGACGTTCCTGCATCTCATTTATAAGTCAGCAATGAGCAAACAGTTTCTGTTATAAATTCACATCTCACAGGTCTAATTAGAGCCAGCAATGACGAAACTACTCTGAAGTTAACTGACTTAGGCCCATGCTACTTCTGCTAACTCACGGCCATCAACAGCCATGGGGTGGACAAGTGGTGGAGAAGAATATTCATATTTCACAGTTAAAATGCTTAAAATAGAATTTTCAATGCCACACCCTTATCTAGTTGACTCTTGGATCTTACGATTCTAGTATTAGGTACAAACTATCCTCTTTCCTGGGCGCAAGCTAAAGCCCAAGGTTGAACTCAATAGAATCAAATCAGCATGCAAAAAGGAGCCTCAAACACTCAAGTTGGTTTTGAAGAGGAGCAGAGAAGCTTCTGATACCCCCTGGATAAAAATAAGGATGCCTGTACTTTTGAGCAGGGCCTAGGAATAGTGTGTGTGTGTGTGTGTGTGTGTGTGTGTGTGTGTGTGTGTGTGTGTGTTGATTCTCACTCTTTATATTACAGCATCAGAAAGTAGCACATCGTAAAACAATGAAAAGAAATTGCCCATCCACCAGCCACTTGTCAATGTGCTTCTAGGAGCAGCTGGAAAGAGATTCAGGGTGCCCAGAATGGAGCCATATCAACAACCCAATAAGCAAAGTGGCATTGCATAATAAATCAGTGTCCATCAATATTCATGAGTCTGTACTAATATAAATAAATTATTGAGTAAATAAATGATGAGAGGTAAGAGACCAATATCCCTGGCAGATTATCCCAAATAATTTATGGAGATGCTATGCTCTGAGGCAGGAGTGGGACTCACCTGACAGTGCCAAGGGGAGCCCTGAAAGGGATGGGAGGAAATCTCCAGTGGCCTGAGTGGAAGGTGGGAAGGGGGAAAAGTGGAGCTAGGTGAGGCTGGAACTTTGTACCCTAATATGAGGAGGAGAAGGTGCCTCTGATGATGAGAGAAAATTCAAGTTCTAATGCAGGGGATCCTACCAATTGTTTTTCTACCAGTCCACAAAATCATGACATCACCAAGCATGGAGTGGAAACACAGTGGAGAAGAAGGTGAGGACAAAGGCACATGAGTTGGGGACACTATGTCCTGGAAGGAAAGGGACATGGGACATATTAGACCAGGGATGGAGGACCAAGCTGACTGCAAGTGACAGTATGACATATCACAGAGGGATGGGCCTGTCTTGGCTTCCCATAAAGCTGAGCCTATCCACAAAATCAAGTCTGTTAAAAAAAATAAGAATAAAATGAGGACTTAATCCTCCCCATCTTGTGGATCCCATGTTACTTTATGCCAGCAGGAAGGAAGGGAGGAGGCAAGTCACACTCACGGGAGATGCCAGAAGCTCGGGAAAGGAACAGCCAGTCCCAGATCCCACCCAGGCTCTGCCAGCCACTGTCAGCCATAGAGCAATCTCAAAAGAGAAGTGGACTCATGGAGCACTAAGTGTTCAATAGTTAGAAATGAGCCTCAGTGACTTGGGACATTGGTGATGGGAATGTTGCACTGGTGATGGGTGGTGTTCTTTATATGACTGAAACCCAAGCACAATCATGTATGTAATCAAGGTGTTTAAATAAAAAAATGATCAACCCTAAATACTCAACCCATAGTCAATAACAATAGAATCAAGAGACCCAAACTAAAACAAGCTATACACAAAAGGGACTTGTTACACTAGCAGTTCAGGGGACTAAGGGGTGGAGACAGGGGAAGCATGCTGGGAACAGGGGTGGAGGGAGGTCAACACTGGTGGTGGCAATTGCCCTAATTCACTGTCACTATGTACCTTAAATATAATTGTGAAAGACTTGGAATTCATATTGGTCTCAATAAAATTATAAAAAATGTAAAAAAAAAAAAAGAGAAAGAAATGAGCCTCAGTGCCCCTTTGTGAGGGAATGAGGAGAAACAGGGGACACTCAGATAGAACATGATAGAATATTCCATTCTGTCCAGGACTGTGTCCCCTGCCAAAAATGCTTCTACCTTTCTTTTCTCTGTGGAGAGTGTTCTGTCATCTGCTCCCTGAAATTCCTGCCTGGTCCCTCAGACAAAGCTATGCATCCCTGGACACCAATTGCATTTGTTATGGCTGTTTTGATGTTGAGTCACAGATGGGTCACAGAGAGGGGTAGGTTTTAAACGTCCATGAATCTACATCACATTCACACTCTTGGAGTGCCCCCTTGGAGGTCCCTATGGGGACCCCCAGCTCCTGGACTCACTCTAGACCTGTAACCACACACCCTTACATTCCTATGCCTCTAAATAGCTGTGGCATAAGCAGCTACATCAGGGAAGTCCTGAGGATGCATTTGAGTCCATCCCAGAAATGTGTCCTAGAGCAGATGCTGCTCAGGGATGAGCCTACTGACACTGAGGGCACTGAAACCCTGCCCTGCTGCCAACCCCTCAGACTGCACTGTTGGCTATGCATTGAACGTTGGTGCCTCCTGAGAGAGCCAGTATCCCTGCAACCATGCCACATAGAGTCCAGGCTGGTGTCAGCTCCATTTATGCCTCTCTAATTCTCCCTGCACATGGAAAGGTCACTTGGGCTAGGCTGGAGCCTCCCCAGCAGACGCAGAAGCCCTCATGGAAATGGAGAGCGAGAACTACAGAACATTGAAGCATCATGGGGGATGTGGAGATAAGTCTTGAGTCCATCTCAGCCACTTGAACCTAGTCCAAATGTAAGCTCGGACCCAAAATCGCAATGATTCAACTTCAGCATGAAGTGTTGGACCAATGTGATAGTGCAGTGGGCAGGGTCTTGTCTTGCATGTCTTGCATGCTCCCAGTTTGTCCCCCGAGCCTCACTATGACTGATCCCTAAGCACAAGCCAGGGCTAAGACTTGAGCACTGCTGGTTATGGCACCTAAATGAATCCCTTCAAAAAATACCCAAAGCAAAACTTTTTAATGTGGTTGTCAAGGAAATAGGTGGCAGGGGGTACTTGATGAAAATTATCTGGGGAAACTGGTGGGGGATCTTGACACTGCTGAGGGGGTTGGAGTTGGAAGACTATGCCTGAAACTGTCCACAGCTTTGTAATTAATGGTGTCTAAAGAATAAAGAAGGAATGGTCCTTCAGTTCTTTGTTTCTGTCAGTGAGACATGCATTCCTGAGAATGCAACTGTTCTAATTCCCTGCTTTGATTTTATTCCATTGTCTGTTCTCCTCACATGTCAAACTCTGTTGCCTCACCTTGTGCCAAACAGGCAGAATCATGTGAGATTTCTCCTTTTCTAAACTTGGGACCATCAACTGAAAACCTCCTTCTCTCATCCTGGAATATTTCCAGGCAGAATCCAAAAGCAATCACTTCCAACTCACTCATTGCTCTGTTTCATGTGTTCCCGGAATGGGCTTGACCAGTTGTCAACTAGGTGGGTACCTACACTCGCTCTGCAGTCCCTAGAAGTTTCCAGACTGAAATGCTCAGGAGAGGAGAAAGGAGATGAAGAAGTATCACAACCTCTTTGGGGAAGTCAACAGATACTGACCAGGAACTGAGGTCATTTCATCTTCCATTTGTATAGTTGCCTCTGTGGACAGAAGACACCAAGACCAAGATGTCTCAGACCTTCTTTGTCTCATTACTGACACCGTTGGGGGCAATAGTGGTTCATTTCTCCTGCAATGCACACACGAATGTCTGGGAAAAGCCCGACTCTCCTCCTTTGAAATAATAAGACTTGGACTGCTAACAGAACAGATAACAATCAGTTTAACTGCACAGTTCACATCCAAACAGGTTGCCTTCGACTTGTAAAGGCAGAGTTTCAATGTTCATGCTACAGTTTCATCAGCTTTAGCAGTACTGCTACTTAAATAAAAATACTTCTAGGTATTTCATAACAATAATTTATTGCTTAGGGTTTTTTTTTAATATAAATGAGCTTAGTTGTACGTGTTTGTAAATCAACACAATGTTTAAAGGTGGCTTCCACTGAAGATTTACTTTGCACATGTTTGTCGTTGGCTTCTTGCTTCCTGTGTCTGAAACACATAATTTAAATAGGACTATAGCAAATAAAAGTTGGCTTAGCTGTAAATGATCTTCAAGGAGATAAATAACAACATGCCTTGCGTGAGGAGCAACTCTTCTGCTCTTCTCTCTCCTGGTCTGGCCACTCCCAGAAGAACAAGCTTTTGACTTGAATACATTCGGCTTGTTGCTGCATGTCCCCTGTGACAGCTCGTTGCTAAGGTGACTGTAGTTTCCAGAAAATATCAAACTAAACAGGAGCTTGAATCATCAGCATGCAATTTGCTGCCATTACATCCTCTGAAATATCCTTAGCATTCAAACCAATGCACAATGTTGGATCGTTCTGGATATTTTCTCTACTATCCCTGTGCTGTTTGCTGTGTCACTCGTGACTCAGGGACTGTGAGACACTCAGAACTAGGAGAGCTTGAGACTCACATCCATGGTTCAGCTCTCAGCAAGCAGGGGCCATCTAATCGAAGGGGGCATAGCAGGGCATTCTTAAACTTGCCAAGAAGAGGTACAGAAGTTGGATCTCAGACTGCAGGCAACATTCAGAGCCATGACCTATGTTTGTATATGAATGTATGTATCAAGGGGCCAGAGCGATAGCACAGTGGGTTGGGCATTTGCCTTGCATGCAGCCAACCCAGGTTTAATCCCTAGCATCCCATATGGTACCCTGAGTCTACCAGGAGTGATTTCTGAGTGCAGAATCCGGAGTCATCCCTGAGTGCTGCTGGATGTGGCCAAAATCCAAAACCAAACAAAAACAAACAAAAAATGTATGTATCAAGTAACAACAGAAGTAAAACTTCAAAACACAGTTTCCTTATGTCTAAAGAAGGAAGTAGCTTTTAGGCATTATGTAGAAAATAAGTGATTCTATGGAAGGATAACTACATAAGAATAGGTTACACTCACGAATGTTGCAATCCACTTGAAAGAAATCAACGGAAAGGTTTGGAATCTTTTTCTTTGATTGGTCTGAAGTCTTCCTAATTTTCCCATGATTCATGTATTTCCACATTTCCTCATTTAGATTCCTGGTTCCATAGCAGCAGGTATGTGTACTACTGTTTTTATTCAGTACCCTAACATTCCCTCTTTCTCTTTTGTGGCATCCTGACTCCTTGCGGATGATATTCACATCAAGATATCCAATTTTCCTTGGAAGCCATTGGTTTCCTGGAGAGATTGAAGTTCAGTACAGCAGGCAGCAGCACTAATTTAGAAAACATTAGAAACATTGTGGGAACCTCTCAGCAGACCCCATGACAAGAGGCTGTAGGGCATTCAGAGAGCTCCACACAGAGACTGAGTCAGGTGAGGAAGTTACACACCAAGAGCTTAGTGGGGTATTTGCTCCTATTTCTAGACATCAACAAGTTGCCACTTGGCAAATGCACCAATGCCAAGTGCAGGTCAGGTTGGGACAAAACCACTGCTGACATCAAGTGTTGCTCCAACTCCCATAGCCAAGCCTCAGCTGAGAGATCCTCTGAGCAGGCAGTACCTTTCGGTGAAAATAAAATTTGAACTAACAAATAAATAGGGGCCAGAGCAGTGGCACAAGCAATAGGGCATTTGCCTTGTACATGCTAATCTAAAATGGACCATGGTTCAATCCCCAGGGTCCCATATGGTCTCCTAAGCCAGGAGCGATTTCTGAGCACCTAGCCAGGAGTAACCCTTGAGCGTCACCCGATGTGGCCCAAAAAGTAAATAAATAAATAAATAAATAAATAAATAAATAAATAAATAAATAAATAAATAAAGTCAAGGGGGCATACCAGAAATTTATATTCTGTGGCAAGGGACCTAGGGTGTCATAGAATAAAGAGGGGAGTTCACATGACCAAACCTTGTCTCTAGATGTATGAACTGCCTTAAAAAAGGCCAAAGGCTAGGGACCTAAGGGATGGTACATTGAGTAGGGCATTTGCCTTGCACATGGCCAGTTTGGTTTCAATACCCAGCCCTGAAAAAAAATGTCTCCATGCTGGTTTCCATTTGTTGTTACTGTTGTTGTTGTTGTTGTTTTGGGCCACAAAACCTACAAAGTTTCTCTCTTTGTCAATGTTGGTTTTGGGCCACAGGCATTGGTGCTCAGAACTCCTGGCTCTGTGCTCAGGGATCATTCCTAGTTCTATTCTCAGAAATCACTCCTGGCTCTGCCTTCAGAAGTCACTCCTGAAAGGTTTGGGGGGCCATATGGGATGCCCACAATAAAACTTGGGTTGGCCCTGTGCAAGACAAATGTCCTACTCACTGTGCTATTGTTCTGGCCCCTCCATGCCGATTTCTTAAAAGGTTTCCAGAGAGCTAATGCTGAAGCCTGCCTCCCCCTTCCAGATAATGCTCTTGAATAGAGAAACAATTACTTGTCTCTCAGAAATAGTCACTGGGCTCAACTTCAGGGCTGTGTTGTCAAACTCTGCTGGCCTGGACACTAAAGCTCTGGTCTTGTCCTCTTGGGCAGTAGCCTCGTCCAAGCCACTGGCATATCCAACCTGGCCTCATCTGTGACAGAGATGTGATATGGGAAGAACCTGCAGAGGTTTTAGATCCAGCAGTCAACCAGCCAGCCCTGGGTGAAAAGCTCAGCATGCCTGGGACATGGTGGGGCAGTCAGTCTGGGCAGCTAAACGGTCCGTAGCAGCCTAGAAAACTTTGGGAGGGAAAGCTAGAAGCCCCTCTCTCAGGCATGGACTGAGCAAAGTTGGTGCCTACTTGGTATCTAGTCTTGATTCTCAGATCAACCTCAGTTCCTACATGTCTTACATTGACTTGGAAGTTGCTTTAAGGTACTAGTAGGAGAGGCACAGTGCTTGCTTGTAAGTTCCCAACTTGGGTTTTATCCCTGGTACCATAGGTGGTCCAAGTCTTGCTAGGAGTGATACCTGAGCACAGAGTCAGGATTTTTCCCTGTGCACAGAGCCAGGAAAATCCCTGAGCACAGAATCAGGAGTGATCCCTAAGTACAGAGCCAGGAGTGAGTCCTGAGCACTGATGCATGTGGCCCAAACCCCAACATTAACAAAGAGAAACAAAAGCACCTTTTAAAGTGTTCATGGATCAGTCCCGGTCATCAGGCCCTATGTTCATGCCCTCTCTCGTATGCTTTCTTGTAATTTAGGTCTTCCATCCTTTCTTCCCCTTATAATGTGAAGCCTTGGTTCCTGAGGCCTGAGGATTAGTCAACTATCTTAGATGTTGCTTAATTGTCATGTGGGCCACCCCGTGTTTCTGGCCAGCTCCCTGTCCTCAGAGCCTAAATACACATGTACAAAAGCCCCACATGTGTGTGGGGGGGGCATCTAAAGGAATCCCAGCTCCAAGCCTCAAGCAAAGGAGGGAGGGTATGGCCAGATAGCATAGGGTCCCCATCGTTGGGCGCAGCCCAGAGTGAAGGAGGGACACAGCTATACAGCTAGCAGGGCTGAGTGGACCCTTTTGCTAATGCACTGCTGAGTTTCTGGCTCACTTCGATTGGTGGCAGGTAATTTCTGGGCTTCTGTCAGCTGTTTCTGGTTCTGTCCAGGGGTCTCCCCTGCAGCACAGTCCCTGAGGTCAATGGATCCAGCAGGAGAAAGCCAGAAACCTGGCTTTTGGGCTGGGACAGTTGCTGTCCTTCCCTGTCCTGTAACTGGTCATGAGCAGTGGGCCCTTCCCTTCAGGGTGTCTTGAGATGGAGGCCACTGCTGCCATCCCAGATGGGCCCCATCTTCAGAGTGTCCTTTGTGACAGAGGCCACTGCTGCCACACCCACCCTTGCTGCCTTCCTCTCTCAGCTGTAGAAATTCTGCCCAAGCCATCCAGCAGCCATTAGGACTGAAAACTGGGACCCAGCATGTCACCTAGTTGGAGTGACGCACACCTCTGCCACAGAAAGTGTCGGGACATGAGCAGAGCACGGTGCAGAGGTGTGGACAAGGTGTGGGAAATACCCAGTCGTGGTGGTCTGAGGTATGTGGGTCCAGGCACCCAGCTCTTGCTCCTGCTACAGGATCTAGGGTCTCAGAGGCACTTTCACTCCCTTGTTGCTGAAAACAGAGGAGAAAAAGGGGAAGGGAGGACACAGGTCAGGGCTGGGTGGGAGAGTGGGTGGGTGGGTAGGGTGTACAGTGCTGGGAGCAGAGATCTTGAGAGGTAGGAACAGGACTCAATGAGGTGCAAACACTGACAGTGGCAGGAGGCCAGGCTGTTGCATGTTGCAATGTGAATGGGAAAGCGACATGGCGTCCTGACCTAGGACCTTCTGGCCAGGATCCTGTCTGGCCATGTCATCTGCTGACCCCATGTGTGTCCATGTCTTGACTGTACATCCCACAGAGCTGGGCTAGAAGCAGGAGGTAAGGTATAGGAGGTCCAGAAGCCCCTAGGCTTCAAGCAAAGTCTTGTTCCTGCACCATGGTGCCAAGTAGGGGATAATTCTGGGTCCTTTGTCCTGTCCCAGATCAGGGCCTGGCAGAAGATGTGGTGTCCTGAGCCTTAGGGCCATGAGACAGTGACAGCACCAGAGGCTTGATCTGAGTAGTTGTAACCCTTGTTGTGAGACTTGCTGGCACTGCTCTTGGCCCCTGTCTGCTGTTCCAGGCACAGCTCCAGGTGCACACAGTTTCAGGTCAGCTCCAGGCCAGCTCCAGTCTGCAAACCTCACCACATAGGGCAGGTTCCCTTTCGAAGTCAGAGATGCCACCTCATAGGCCCTTTATGTCATCTAGGTCCCAGATATTTGCTGCTAACAAGCTGCTCTGGCTCTTGCATCTTTAAGTCTAGGTAGGATCAGCTTCCTGTGTT
This sequence comes from Suncus etruscus, assembly GCF_024139225.1. NCBI lineage: Eukaryota > Metazoa > Chordata > Mammalia > Eulipotyphla > Soricidae > Suncus > Suncus etruscus. The sequence goes on along the minus strand of NC_064854.1, from coordinate 13,029,793 downwards.
TTGTCATTCATGCTTGGGTGTGAATTCACTGAAGCCAGGAGGGGAATTCAAACAGACACATTTGGGAAATGAGCAGCTCTAGACACCCACTCTCCCCAGAATAATGGCAGAGGTGGTTCCAGTGAACAGACTTCACTAAAGCCAGCCAGGATGGAGAAACAGAACCCCAACTAGGATGTGACCCAAGGAAGATGTGCTTGGACATGGCAAGGCTGAGTCTCAGTGAAGCCCCTGCAATAGTGTCAGGGCACTGGAATCAGAGCTGTCACAGACAGCACAGTCCAGGCACCCAGGACTGTTGAGCCCTGGCTTCAAGAGCTCTTAAATATTTCATCCACGTTGTCTCTACTGCAGATTAAGCAAATACTTCCATTCTGCCAACTGCACAAGGCAGGGTTGGAATGGCGAGTCCAGGAGGCTCAGGAGCACCTAGAGTGGTTCCTGACAGGCACATTCAATAATCTTCAGGATTGATCTCTTGTCTGCTAGCATGGGAGGCTCAACTTTCTAATAAGGTTGTGGGCTGCAGGGTCCAGACTGGGCTTTGCAGGTAGGAGAAGGTGGAAACTGCTCTCCATGCTTCAGAAGTCAGGCGCATTAGCCACCTAAGGGGACTCAGGGACCAAAGGATCTGTTCCAGCATCTGTGAACTCATCTCCAATGTAGCATGTGTCTGCCCTTATGGACACTAAGGAGCATCTCCCAGCCTCATCAGGGCACTAAATGCACCACCCTACCAGACTCTTCATTGTCCATCATCTCTATTGGCACATCAGGAGGTAGTCAGTTCAGGCTTCTGTGGCAGCAGGTTCTTCAAGCATCAAGGCAGACACAGGACCCTCTGCATTCTCCATAGCTTATCAAACACACACACACACACACACACACACACACTTTTGTTTTTTACCCCCATCAGCTGCCTCACAATCGCAATAAAATGTCCAGTGTCACAGTGACCAAGGCTCCATCCAGGTCCTAGCCATTTCCTCTCCTGTCTCCTCTCAGCCCCAGCTTGATGACACCTCAGTCTTGGCACTGTCATTCTCAGAGGCTGACATGCTTCCTTCCACCATCCATCAAACAGGAAATTGCTTGCAGGAAAGTTGTGTAAGACCAAACAATTTGAAAGCAAAGGACCTGAAGTTTTCCTCACTTTGGATAAGAGTAACAGATGGAGTAAGGCATATAGTGACCATGGGCTATTAGATATAAAAGCTCTCAGATTGGAGTAAATTCAAAGCACTCATATTGTGGGGCCCTAGGTTCTGAGGAGGGGAGTGGATAACATTTTGTAAAGGGTTCCATGTTAGGCTTCTCTTTCTCAAGCCTAAATTTTCATTAACACCACCCCCAAGATAATTGGCCATAGCAGGTAGCCTATCTGGAAACGACACAAGGAAGCAGCAGGTAGATACCTTAGACAATAGCCAATCATCTTAAAGATCATCAGAAGCAAGAACCTTCTCATTTTCTCCCTCTATAAACTGCCTTGTGACCTTGGTGGGGGTCGCCTTCCCTGGGAGTTATCCCTGACTAGCTAGTTTGTGGCTTGTAACTGATGGAATAAAGTCTTGCTTTGCTTTATTTCAATTGTGCAATCTCTTCCTTTAACTCTGGACCCTAACAATGTTGATTTCTACTATAAAATACAATACATAATACTTTGAAAACTTATAAAAAAAAAGGTGCCACTTAAAAAAGAAAACAGAAAGAATGAATCAGAAAATATCTTACATTCATTATAGGAGGGATCAGTGTTGTCAAAAATATATCACTTCGGGCCGAAGCAATTACACAGAGGTAGGGCGTTTGCCTTGCATACGGCTGACCCAGGATAGACCTGGGTTTAATACCAGTGTCCCATATGGTCCCCCAAACCAGGATTTCTCAGCGCATAGCCATGAGTAACCCCTGAGCATCTCCGGGTGTGGCCAAAAAGCAAACAAACCAAAAAAATAAAAATAAAAAAGAACAAAAACAAAAAACACACACAAAAATATTACTTCAAGCATTATATAGATTTAATGAAATCCCAATTAGGATTATTATTAAAAAGCTTAAAACAAATGCTACTTATGGGACCACAGAGATGGCATAGCAGTAGGGCATTTGCCTTGCATGCAGCCGATTCAGGAAGGATGGTAGTTCAAATCCCGGCATTTGATATGGTCCCTCTAGCCTGCCAGGAGTGATTTCTGAGTGCAGAGCCACGAGTAACCCACAAAGCAGCAAAAAAAAAAAAAAAAAAAAAGCTACTTAAATTTTATGAGCCATGAAACTCAAAGCCATTATGAGAGAAAAGATGCCACATTTCTTGATATTAAATTATACTATAAAGCTATTAATCAAAAGCGTGTGTTGCTAGAGAAACAACAGACTCTTAAGCCAGCAGAACAGAATTTAGAGTCCAGAGAGAAATCTTCATATTCATAGACAATTAATCTATGACAAAGTAGAAGGATGCATGAAGAAAAACAAAGAAAACCTCTTCAACAAATACTGCCGGGAAACCAGATCACCACATGTACGAAAAGAAACTCATCCATATTTAACACAAAAATAAATGTGAAGTGCATTTTTAAAAATCTTGAAATTACACTAGAGTCTATAAAATTCATTGAGAAAAACAGGTAAATCTATCCCAGGATATGGACCTCAGAGATGTATTCAATTATTTGGCCCCAGAAAGAAAGACAACAAAAACAAAAAATATCAAATGAGATGACATCAAATTTAAAAGTTTATGTATGGAAAAAGAAATGCAGGTTAAAATTAAAAAGATACCCTAATAAATAGAAGAAATATTTGCACATAATTTATCAGATAAATGGCTAATATTCATGGCCAAATTCGCACTCAAAAATCTCAACAACAAAAAACAATAACCATTCAAAAATTGAAAGGGCAGAAGAACAGACATTTCTCAGAAGAAGATATATGCTGGCCAGTACACATAAAACAAAGTGCTCACAATTACTTAATTCAGGGAAATTCAAATAAAAAGTGATGATGAAATATCACTTGACATCCATAAGAATGACAATTATTAAAAAAAAAAAACACAGCCCGGAAGCAGCCAGTCTTGGCTAGAATGCAGTGAAAATGAACCATATTCACTGCTGGAGGGTGGGGGACCATCTGGTACAGACTATGAATAACAGAGTAGAGATGCCTCCAAAAATTAAATAGATATCCCAGGTGACCCTGTAATTCTATTTCTTGGCCTCTGTCCCCAAATGTAGAAATATTATCTACAAGAGATACACAACACTGAGTATAATAGCTAGAATTATGGAGATAATTCAATGCCCAATGATGTTGGATAAAAAAAGTTATATATACACAATGCAATAGTATGCAGCTACAGAAAACAGACCGAGATGAAATCTTGCCATTTTCTATGGCATGGATGGAACTGGAGGGCAGCATGTAAAGTGAAATTAGTCAGAGGAAAAAGTAAAATACTTGAAGAACTCACCCATCTGTGGAATAGAGACGAGACAAGGGCACAGACAGTATCAAGCAATGACAGAGCCTTGACCCTGGATTTTCAAAACCAATCACCAAGCAGTGAGGCAAAAGCAGAGAAGGGCCTGCAGTGACCTAGTCATGGAGGGTTGTGGGTATTTGGGTGGTGGATGCAGTAATATTATACTTCTGTGCCCATAAATATTAACTCTATTACAACTGTAAAGCCTGTGCCATCAGCATTCACAGCTAAGTGTACACCACACACCCTCTGTGTCTGTGTGTGTGTGGGGGGGGGGATGCAACTCTCTACATACTGTTCTAGTTTACATCCTTACACATGCATGAGCACAGATGCACAGCAGTGAAGTGGGCTGCAGGAAGCTCCAGGGGCTCTAAGCTATTTCTGGCATGCAAGGTGGAAGTTAGGAGGCGACGGGTTCCCACCCTCAGGACACCGATGTGTTCTGAGGACATGGACCCAAACCCACATGTGCTAGTTGCCTCTGAATAACTGATCTCTGGATTCTTGCATGCTTTTCTCAACGTTTCTTTTCTGCAAAAAAGTGGCTTCAGTTTTCCCAATTTTCTGCAGAATTGACTAGAACAAATGACACTCCCTGGAATCTGATTAAGCACATCCCACAGTGCTGCTTTCTGCATGCTGATTAATGAGTCCAGGCGTGTCATCTGTGGTGCCCTTTCCAAAGATTAGTGAGTGGTGACTTCTGTGTCAGATGAACAGGACAGCACTCCTGGAGCTTCCGGTGGACTTTGAAGAGTCAATATTTCACACCCACCAGCACAGACACTGGACACAATACCCGCAGGAGTCAAAACGTCAGACCATATATAGTCATCCCTCCCGAGCTCCAGCAGAGATAAATTCATCAGAGATTCCCAAATAGCTGAACTCAGAGCTTTACAACAAAAGCAGTTCATGGTTGTAAATATTTAGCCAAGAATTAGCCCACAGATCAACTCAGCATGACTTTTCCAGCTGGAGAGCACATACACTGCTTACTGCTTCTGCATATGCAAACCGTCCAACTGAGGCTGGAGGGATGGAGCAGGGCCTCGTGGCATAGACTGGGCTCTGCTCAGCACCCACCCACCAGCCATGCTCCATGGGACACAGGCTGGGCTCAGCTCAGAGTTCCCAGGTTGCTCCCTATCACCTGGAGTTTCTTTGTGGGGGCTTGCAGGAGGGAGGAGATTTCTTTTCTGCAATGATGAAAATTAGACCAAGATTTATTCTCCTTGATGTAGCTGCACCAGCGCTACTGTAAACCCAGAGCACTGGCCAACGAGAACACCTGGCAGTAGCCTTATAACACTTTCAGTTCTAAGATAATGGGGACTCACTGTGGTTACCCCTCTTGTCTGGAGTCCAGCTCTACGTCATGTCCACTGCCCTGGGCACCACACACAGCAGTTTTTTTGGTTACAATGAAGTTGGAGGAGCAGTTCACCAGCACATGTGTGGACATTTATTTTCTGTGTCAGTGGTCAGTAATGAAATTCTCAGCGTTCTGCCCGTCTTTCTAGGAATTTCTTTCATCATCCCAACAGAAAGTGGGATTTTAACGTAGACCAGGCCCCAAGAAGGAAGTACTCTTTGGCCTCAGGGAATCACCCATTCGGGAGGCTCGCTCATGCTGGGAACCATTTCTGGCTGGCTGGCACTTCATTTGGCTCATATAAAACAAATGGGAAGCAGCAGCTGACTTACATGGGAGGGGACGTAATTGATTTCCATCACATCTGAAGGTCCCCACTGCCAATGTATCTTCTTCCTTCCTTCCTCCCTCCCTCCTTCCCTTCCCCCCAATCCCACCATCCCTCCCTATCCCTCTCTCCCTTCTTCCTTTCTTCCCTCCCTCCCTCCTTCCCTTTCTTCCCTCCCTCCCTTTCTCTTCTTCCCTCCCTTCCTCCTTCCTTCCTTTCCTTTTCTCTTTCCTTCCTTTCTTCTCTTCCTCCCCTTCCTCTCTATCTCCTTCTCTCCCTCCCTCCCTCTTTCTCTCCTTCCCTCCCTTCCTCCTTCCTTCTTTTCCTCTTTCCTTCCTTTCTTCTCTCCCTTCCCTTCCTTCCCTCCCTCCCTCCCTTCTTCCTTCCTTCCTTCCCTCCCTCCCTCTTTCCTTCCTTTTTCTCCATTCCTCCCTTCCTTCCATCACTTTTTTCTTTCCTTCTTTTTCCATCACTTTTTCCCTTTTTTCCATCACTTTCTTCCTTCCTTCTTTTTTCTTCCTTTTTTAAGTACAGAGTCAATCATACATTTATGTCTATGTTGATTTCTGGTATCAAATTTATTATTATTATGATTTATTATTGTTTTGAGTGCTCAGGACTCACCCCTGAGATCACTCAGGATCACACAGAGATAACTCTTGGAAGATTCAGGGGACCTTATGGGGTGCCAGGCATTGAAATCCCTTCCTGCTGTCCTGTCACTTCAGCCCTCAGTTCTATTTCATTGCTAAAATGAAATAATAATAATAATAATAATATTGTAATAAGCTGTGGTGTTGAGAAAGGGGAGTTCTTTAAACATGTTCCTTTCTGAAGATAGTCTTGTCTCTTGATCCCTATCACCTGGATTTTCTTTGTGAACTTGAGGATGACATTCTTAGTGACTGCTAGGGGATTAGCTGGGATTTGCATATTGAGCATTAAATTTTGTATCAGGGGCCGGCGTGGTGGCACTAGAGGTAAGATGTGTGCCTTGCCAGTGCTAGCCTAGGACCGCGGTTCGATCCCCCGGTGTCCCATATGGTCCCCCAAGCCAGGAGTGACTTCTGAGTGCATAGCCAGGAGTAACCCCTGAGCATTACCGGGTGTGGCCCAAAAACCAAAAAAAAAAAAAAAAGATTTTTTTTTTGTATCAAGTCACGGATTATTCCCCTCTGAATAATAGTCACTTTCAATCCAACAATAGGAGGTATCTTTTCATCATTAAATCTTCTTTCATTTCTGGTTAAGAAGTTTTGCAGTTTTTAGTATGGAAATTTGGCATTTCCTCTGTTATCTTCCTGAGTGATATAGCAGTTTTGACATAATTTAACATGAAATTGCTTTCTTAACTTCATTTTGGTATATTTATTGCTAATGTATGAAAATACCATTGGCTATGGCATTTTGATCTGTGTCTTACTAATAAACTGGGGTTATGAGCAGCTCCAATAGGGATAGTAGGAGAGCAAGTTCTCTGCACTATGAGAGAGAGAGAGAGAGAGAGAGAGAGAGAGAAACAGAGAGAGATACAAAGAGACAGAGAGATAAAGAGACAGAGAGACAAAGAGAGAAAGTGTTCTGCTGCTGCTTCTCTAACTGAGTGGATTTCCTGTCTGTCTTTTCACTCAAGGTCAAGATCAGGATGTCCAGGACAATGTCAAGGAAAATGGTGAGTGCTGACATCTTCCTCCTGCCCAAGCAGACCATTCTGGTTATGCAACAGTCATGTTGATCTCTGTTCTGGAGTCATGAAAGACTATAACCATCAAACACAGATGTGGCACTATAGTACCAATAGTTGCTATGTTCCCAGTGAGTTACCATCACTCTTGGTACCCAATGCCAACCTCTGCCTGACCCTCATTGAGGCTCAGGAACCCCTAGGGTGGAAAGAAGGACAAAATATGAGACTGACACAACACTTACAGCTTTGACATGAGCTCATATCACAGAAAGGTCTCTTCTCTGTCAGAATTACAGTCCTGTTGGGACACCCTATATACCACTAGAGGGAGATTCCTATGCCCTACTGGGGGAGACCCCATATCCTGCTATGGGAGACTCTATGTCTTATTGGGGTACCTGATGGAGTTAGAACCCCATGTCCTTCTGGGATGACCCATGTCCTTTGAGGAAGCCATTCTGTCCCTGTTGGGCTCCTCTTCCCACCTCTCTGCCCTGTTCTGACCTTTTGGCTCAACATGAAGGTATCTTAATTGGCCACTAACATTAGTTTCCTCTTCCTGAAAATCTTGTTTGTCCAGAGCTGGGCATCACCTATTTTCATTCCCAGTGCTTTCAGAGATCAGGCACCCCCTGTGTGCACTGAACCCATCTCCCAAATCCAACACTTGTTGCCAAGCTTGGCTAGGGCCTTCCTGCTGGAAGCCAGACTTGACTGATAAATTCCCAGCATCTCTTTGAGAAATGGCACAGTCATAGGAAGCATTTCTGATATGTTTAATTTTGACCCACATTTGATGGTTCATAGGACTTATTCCTGACTGTGTGTTTAGGGATCAGGCCTGGTAATGCTCAGAGAATTCTGGGTGGTTGTGAGGATCACAACCTGCAAGGCAATTGTGTTGCCAGCTGTGCGATTGCCCCAGTGCCCAGAAGTCAGTCATTCTTGGTTCCACTATCAGAACTTGCCTCTTAACAATGGTAAATGATGTCAGTTAAAGCAAAGGCCAATTTATTTCTGTAATTCATCTTTCAAACCACCAACTGGCCCATCTCAAGGCAGTTTAGACTTTTGGCATCTGTGGGTGATTTAATGGGCTCTTGACATGCATCCAAACCACAAAATTTGGATACACAAGTCAAATATCCATCCCAATTTCAATTATTAAAGCATAATATTTAACAAATGAACATCAGTGATGACACAAATAATAAGCCACTGTCAGGAGGAGTGGGGAGCACACGGCTGACTCTTTTCAAGCATCTACAAACATTGAGACAGAGAATCGGACCCCAGCTGCTCTCTCACCCAGCTTAGACCTATCTATTTCTGACCGGAAGGTCCCACCTCTAAGCAGAGGGCCTGGAAGTGGCTGAGAGCCAGGAGGCCTTGGGCAAGACCATCCAGACCATCTGGAACCAGCATGGCCCCATGGGAGAACTGAAGCAAAGAAGCCTCATCCACTATCTCGTGTGGGGGTTGCGGCCTCCATGCTGTGAGTATCTGAGTACTCGTCTATCCACTCTGTGCTGAGCATGGGAAAATGACAATGAGTTACCCATGGGAAGGTTGTGGGGGCTTTAAGGGAACTCTGAACAGAAGCGAATGTGTGCTGCTGTCACTTGAGGGCTGGGTGATTTTCCAAGAGATAGGGCCATAGGGCTCAAGGACTTCACCTTAATAGTGGGCCGGGGACTGTGCATGCATGGGGAATCAGGGATTAGGGAACAGGCACTATGCATGCATGGAATGTTATGGAACGTGGTCAACACCTGAACAAGTTAACCTTATCAAACTGCTAAATCACCAAATTTATTCCAGAGCTACAGCTCCTGGCCTATGTAGCCACATAGTAGTATCAGCTCACTGGAATCACAGTAAATCTGATTGGAAAATTACATTGAAGACAATCCAGCTCAGTGAGCCTAAATAGTAACTTAGAAGGCTCAACTAGTACCAACCACCACCCACTAAACTCTTGGGCAATGAATTTATTTTTTTTTTAATAATACCTTTATGTAGGAGGCCGGAGAAATAGCATGGAGGTAAGGCATTTGCCTTGCATGCAGAAGGACAGTGGTTCGAATCCCAGCATCCCATATGGTCCCCCCAGCCTGCCAGGAGCGATTTCTGAGCATAGAGCCAGGAGTAAGCCCTGAGCGCTGCTGAGTGTGACCCCAAAACAAAACAAAATACCTTTATGTAAACACCATGATTACAAACATGATTGTAGTTGGGTTTCAGTCATAAATAGGACATCCCCCTTTACCAGTGCCACATTCCCATCACCAATGCCCCCCATCTCCCTCCTCCCCTACCCCCACCTGTATTGGACACAGGCTTTCTATGTATGTCCTTCATTCATTGACATTGTTACTAGGCAATGAATTTAGTGACACCTTGAAGAGATAGAACAATTGTTACAAATTAACCCTTATTGATCTAAGTTTTCGAAATTCCATTGGCCTTTATACTGTAAGAAACAATATGAAGTAAATTTGTTTGTGTCTCCATGGAGGCAGGTGGGGTCGGTAGATGGGAGATTGGGAACACTGGTAGAGGTAAGGTCAAGCTAGTGGTAGAATTAGAGTATTTAACGCCTGAAATGACTATATGATAAACAAATTGGTAAATCGTGCTATTATAATAAGTTTTAAAGAGGGAATAGACGAGGATGATTATGATTTCTACTTCAAAGAAAAAAATGAGATTGAAGAAAAAGCCTTAATATAAATGGTCCCCAGTCGTGTAGTTGATGAACTTTGAAAACACAAGATGAATATAGGGATCTATGGAAGTTCACTCTGTTGTGATATGGGCATGGAAGATAAGAAACAGATCCCAGCCATTGGCTCCACCCCACCACCTCATTATCATCTGTCAGTAGATCCTGCATGGAACAGGGAATTCATAGTCGATCCTACATGGGATAGGAACTTCTCAGTTGACCAAGCTTGTTCTTGCATGGACAATGTGGGGTCCAAGTGAGAACAAGTGGCTTGGATGTGCTCTCCTGTTGTCACCATGAGAAGGCGACAGGTCCAGTCCCTTACGGACAAGGAAGAAGTTTCATGGGCTGAAGGCACCCATCCCACCCCAGCATGATCCTGTCAGATGATCCAGAACTCAGAGAGGACCTGCTGCCCTCACCCCTCCTGAGGACTCTGACTTCTTAATGGCCCATGATTGCTGAGGGTCACACTCTACTGGAACATCACATCTGTGTTCTTCTGAGAAGGGTCCCCCATGGTGTCTGGTGCAGATTCTGTTCAGCCTCCAACCTCTGTAGCCAATAATGGGAGTGCAAACAGGCAGGCAGGGAAGGAAGTAGCCTCAGGTGCCCATGGCTGGCCAGGCTGCCTCTCAGCTCTTCTGACTTTCCTGCCTAAACCATGAGTCCCAGGTTCAGGAGCACCCTCTTGAGGATACTTCTCAGCATCTGGCTATGATTTTGTCTGCAACATGAACTTCCCTTCCTGTACCCCAACCTTGGTGATCTTGCTTCTTCCCTGTTAGATAATCAGGGTGTTCACTCTTGTTAGCCTCTAAACTCTGTGCCTGTGGCTCTGGGCCCCATCATGTCAGAAGAGAGGCTCCTGCAGCCTCTCTCCCTGGTGCTCTCATTCAGTCTGCAACTGACTAAGGGTCTATTCCCTTACAACATACTGGACAGCCCAAGGAAGAGGCTGAAGGCTAAAAAAGGCAGACACCCATTTAGAAAAGCTCTGAGCTATGGAGACGCTCCCAACCTCAGTACTGAGTCCTACCTGCAGTACCCGAGGAGGTCTGCACTGTGTGTAGAGGAGAAAATCTGTTTGTCTCCCTGGAAAAGGCATCCCCAAATGGGGAGCACCTCGTATCCCAACAGGAAGGCTGTAAAACAGAGCATGGTGCCAACTCAAGTGAGCCCACACACCTTCAGCATCTCCCAGAGCAACTTGGGACATGTGCTTTGACACTGACTGGCATGACCTGGACACACGTCACCTCTCTCAGGCCTGTGCCTGCCCTATATAGGGTTCCACACTAGTTGGGAGGTTATGGGACATTCACCTCACTTCCTCAGCAGGGCTCATGCTATGTGTCTGCATCCTGGCAGACCTCATCTCTCTTTGCCTCGCAGCCTGGATCCCTTCAGGCTCATTAAAATAGTTTGCAACTAACTAAAAGTGACAATGAAAAAAGCAAAGTTGGTTCAGAGATGAAACAGCACCTGCCCTGGTTGGAGAGATAGTGAGTCCTCTCTGATCGGTCCTCAGAGAGCATTTTGAGTTTGCAGCTGTGCTCAGTTCCTTTCCTGAGGACAAAGGGAAGCCTCTAAACATTTGAGGGGGTGACTGGGGCTGGGTCTTTTGTGGGGGAGTGGAATAATGCTGGCAGATTGGGTGCAGGAAGCCTTGCTTTCACTGACTTCTCTGCTGGAAGCTCAATCCCTGACCTTTAACAGCCCTGAACTCAATGGGGGGAAATCAGCACAATGTGATTAGAAATAAGAAATATATAAAAATAGAGTCATTTTTCAGATCCTGTCAGTCCTCTGCCAGAGTCCATCTGTGCTCCTACATGTCTGCAGGAGGAGCTCCTCCATGTCTGCAGAATCTGGGGGCAGACCCTGTGTTCCACAGTCATGGCCCTCCTGTTCCTTCATCTTGGCAGGGTCCAAGGTGCTTGGCTGCTGCCTATGGCCTGAAGCCAAGCCTGGGACAAACTGTCTCTCTCTCCTCACAGGTCTCTGTGGCTACAGGAGCTTGTGGGTACCTCTACTCTGAGGGTTGGGAAAGGGAGTAAGAAAGGACAGGAAAGACAGGAAGGACCCTGTCCTGGCTTCTATTGAGCAATCAAATGAATATCTGGCAGACATTGCAGAAAAATGCATTTTCTTTCTTCTCTTTCTTTCTTTCTTTCTTTCTTTCTTTCTTTCTTTCTTTCTTTCTTTCTTTCTATCTTTCCTTTCTTTCTTTCTATTTCTTTATTTCTTTTTCTTTTCTTCCGTTTTTCTTTCCTTTAACTTTCCTTTCTTTTTCTTTCCATTTTCTTCCTCTTTTCTTTTTTTTTTTTTTTTTTTTTTGTTTTTGGGCCACACCGGTTGATGCTCAGGGGTTACTCCTGGCTATGCGCTCTGAAGTCACTCCTGACTTGGGGGACCATATGGGACACCGGGGGATCGAACCGCGGTCCGTCCAAGGCTAGTGCAGGCAAGGCAGGCACCTTACCTCTAGCGCCACCGCCCGGCCCCATCTTCTTCTTTTCTTTATAGTTCTTCTTTCTGTCTTCCTTCCTTCCTTCCTTCCTTCCTTCCTTCCTTCCTTCCTTCCTTCCTTCCTTCCTTCCTTCCTTCCTCCCTCCCTCCCTCCCTCCCTCCTTTCTTTCTTTCTTTCTTTCTTTCTTTCTTTCTTTCTTTCTTTCTTTCTTTCTTTCTTTCTTTTCTTTCTTTCTTTCTTTCTTTCTTTCTTTCTTTCTTTTCTTTCTTTCTTTCTTTCTTTCTTTCTTTCTTTCTTTCTTTCTTTCTTTCTTTCTTTCTTTCTTTCTTCTTTTTTCTTTTCTTTCTTTTGGTTTTTGGGTCACACCTAGCGACTACTCCTGGCTCTTCCCTCAGAATTCACTTTTGGCAGACTCAGGGGACCATATGGGATGCCGGGATTTGAACCATAGTCCATCCTGGATTGGCTGTGTGCAAGGCAAATGCCCTATTACTGTGCTCCTCTTCAGCTTCTAAAGTGCATTTTCTTAGGGATCAATGAGAGAGCAGAAGCTAAAGGTGCTTCCTGGATGTTCCTGAGCACAGAACCAAGAGTCAGCCCTGAGCACAGAGCTGAGAGTGAGCCTTGAGCACAGAGCCAGGAGTGAGCTGACTGCACATTCTGGAGTATATCCTGAGCACTGCATAGTTGCCCTTTCCCCCAAATATCAACAAGTTTGGGAGTGTCTGGATGGGTAAAAGTTGGGTCTGTGTCCTAAGCCAAGGAGGGAAGGGTCAGGTTCAGGACAGATAATTACACACATGGCTGTTTGTGGTGATCAGATGTTCCCCAGGACAGTCTCTGCCTGGCGGGCTTTGAATCCTGGTGCAGCTTCTACTAAGTGTCACCCCGATTGGCCTCTTCCTGGGAGTCCAGGGAGTCTGCGGCCCTCTGGGGAGCTCAACTATGAAGACTCTGCGTGTCAGAGTGGCTCATCTTTGGGGGCCTGTTCTGCTGTCTGGAAGGCCTTTTTGTGTTCTCTGACGCTTGTTGCCCGCTGACGCACAGATGCACCATAATGAATAGATCCTTTCCCGCTGTCATGAGATCTCCATAGTGACGCGGCAGTGCTGTGCTCAACTTCACAAGAATGTCGGAATGTTCTGCTCACTCTGGGTGGCTCTAAGGGGGGCTGATTTCTACACACAGACACACATGCACACATACATACGTGCATCGACACACATGCCCCCTCAATTCTCTTGCTCCACCCCTGCCCCCAGGTTTTATATAGAACTGGATGTCAGCTCTCCTGGCCTCACCACCAACTTGTGCTACCAAGATCTCTGTGAATAAGTGAACTGCGACTCCAGGTCACATTTTCTGGGCCTGCACAGTTGGCTTTGAGCTCCCAAAACAGAGAGTGCCCCTCAAGTTCCCTGAGCCTACCCAGTCCCCCAGAGGCTCAGGTGACCCTGCTTTGGGAAACACTAGAGTCAAGGATTTGTGTCTTTGACAACAAAAACAGCTGGGAGGGAAAAACTCACTCAGAAAAGCCTCGGGTCTATCTGTCTCTCTGGGCTCTCATTATACCAGAGCACAAGCTCAGAATTGCCACAACTGGGCTAGCATGACAGTCTCTGTGAATGTGTCCTGAGCATCTTCTCAGGGGGACACTGAGTGTGATGGACATCAAGGTCACAGCTATAGAAGCATGAGGTACCAGGCCACACCGCCATCCATCTGTGAAGGACTGTGAGGCTGTGATATCATCACTTTGTTGGAATATTTGTTCTTGGATGGCCTGGGCCCTCCTCTCATTCTTGGGATGCAGAGTGAGGCCAAAAAGTCTGGCAGTTAATGTGAGGTACAGATGATCTGCACCTAGACCCTGTGCAGGAACATGGTGGAAGAGGGAGGAGCCAGATCGCTGCAGCAGGGTCTGCATCCCTACACCCTCACTCCCTGATTTCCATGTGGATGGCACCCCGATCACTTGCACTTCTCCTGAAGAAGAAATAAAGCAGTGTGACTCATCATCTACCTGATGGTTAATGAGGGGCTGAAGTGATGCTTATGTCTCCATGCAACCTGGTCAACTGCCAACCATGGCCCACACTGCCAATCACAACCCACAGGACAAAGGCCAAACTCAAAGGAAGCTGAGCACAAAGTGTTAACAAAACATATAACAGGTAAAGGACCTGAGGAACAGAGAGGAAAGAACATACCCGCGACAGTCATATATCTGTAGGGGCTCTGCTCTGTCACTTTGAGAATGGTAAATGGGACCCAGAAATGTGCGAGACAAATATGGGTTGTGGGTGGGCTGGGAGGGTCTTTGGTTCTAGCAGCCAGTAGATCCCTTCCACAAGGTACTTTGCACCCTTTCAGAGATACTCAGGGACCACCCAGTCCTGAAGGACATCCCAGATTTCACACCTGAGCTTTTCCCACTGACTTTCTAGGGCTCTGCTGGTTGGTTTTTTGAGCAACGATATTCAGCATGGAAAAGTGAGACATGTTCTTCACTGACTTCCAGTTTCTCTTCTCTGTGCCTTAACTTCCCCTTGCTTGCAGAAGGGAGGGATGGAATCCAAGTTTCAAAGCTGAAAGCCATGACCTGGGTTTCTTTGACACAGGAGGCAGAATTGGGCATGTTTAGACTGATTGGCTGACTTTCACCTTGTTCCCATTGGCTGTCTCTCCTTCACTTGTAGGGACAGGTGACTAGTGTACCAGGTCTGTTATCGATGCATTTTCTCCTTTGCCCACACCCCTAATACACACAGTGCTTGAAGGGAACCCAGAAGCTCAGGGTTTCCAACTGGTTCTCTGAAGACAGAATGCAACGTAAAGCCTGCCCCAAGGCTATTTGGAACGAATACTAAAATGCAGCGTAGCCAATATTTCCTCAATATTAATTCCTCTGGTGCAACTGTAGCTTACCACCAGTTCCCATGTTTGCATTCTCCAAAGCCTGCTTCCCAGAAAGTGTTCTACATCAGATTAGATTACAGAAAGGAGAAAAGACAAAGAGGTCAGATACAAAGGAGAAAGGCAATGTCAGAGATTAAGTCCTTTCTACAAGGTCTACAGGGGTCCCCGAACTGGAAAATACTCTTTGTTCACTGCAACGAGAGTCTCATTAATTTGTTTATTTTTCTCTCTCATTCAGTAAATATTGCCTGAATGACTGGACAGATATCTTAATAGAGTATCCAAAGGTCAAAGATTGGGGTTCATGGAGGTCTGTCTCAGAAACTCAGGGAAAGCACAGGGAACAGGGACAGTGTGAGAAGTGGATCTGCATAAGGCTGAGCACAACTTGAAGGAAATACAAGG
Organism: Suncus etruscus; assembly: GCF_024139225.1. NCBI lineage: Eukaryota > Metazoa > Chordata > Mammalia > Eulipotyphla > Soricidae > Suncus > Suncus etruscus. The sequence goes on along the minus strand of NC_064854.1, from coordinate 13,014,385 downwards.
GGAACAGAGGCAGAGACAGCAGTGGGCAGCACTTGTGTCTGTTGAGTGGAATGTTCTTTCTCCTCACTCAGTTCCATGTACTTATGCACATGTATGTGAATTCACACACTTGCACCACGCACACCTGACCTCACCTTTCTCAGGTACTCAGTCCTCTTATCTAAAGTAATGCAACCTTTGTCTCAAGCTCACCTCTCATTCTGCCCAACTTGCAAGCTCTACTCTGCACCTGTGTCAGTAGTTTTCAGCAGTCTCCCAACTTCATTTCTTTCCTGCCTTGCCATATCCAGCTGTGGCCTCCATCAAAGTGATTCTCATCTGTGATCTCCTAAGGGTACCCTGAGGGCCCAGTCTCCACTGGGAAAACACTGGTAGAAAATGACTTATGCCGTGACTTAATGCAAACCGGAGTCTAGTCGCCGTAATAACCATGCAGGGGACCCTTGGATCACCTGTTGTGTCCTGTGGCATAGAGATTCTATATGCATAGACATACAGCACACTTGTGCGTGCTACACTCAAGTGCATAGAGCTTCATTCATGTGTCCATAGACTCATCACATCACACATATACCCACATAACAGAGTCCCTGGGATGCGCCAGCTAGTGCCGCACCTGGTACCCCTCTCATGAAACCAGCCCTTCTGGGGAAACTGGGCCTGGTGATATGGATCTCTACTCAGGACTTGTACAAAGTGGAAAGTGACTAACTGCTGGTGTATTGACCCTTCCTTCATACTCTCCACCCAGCTGCAGGGGGCAAGTATGCCACTGAGGTCTGAGGCCCCAAGGCCCAGGGGAGACCAAGCACCTGCTTCAAGGTCCCTGTCTCCTCACTCTCTGCTCTCTGCCTGCAGAATCTGATGGTGTCTGTGTGGGGGTGGGTGAGGGTGAGGGTGATGGTGCGTGTAAGTGCATTGTAAGTGTATATGTGTGTGAAGGTGCCTGCATGTGTGTGATTATGATGGTATGTGTGTAAGGGAGGGTGAGTCTATGTCAGAAAATGAGTGTCTGGTGTGTGATGGTGTGCATGAGATAGTGTGTGATGGTCTACATGCGTCTGGGCATGTGTGTGTGTGCGTGTGTGTGTGTGTGTGTGGCTATAATGATGTGCATGTGTGTGTGTGACAGGGTATTTTGTGTGTGATGCTTGGCTGTCATATTGTATTGTCTCCTTTACCTACACCCACTCACAGTTGGACTCAGGAAGCTTCAGATAGAACCTGGAAGTGAGGAAACAAGGAGGAGAGCCATGTGGGGAAGAAGATCTGTGTGGAGGGAGGGACAGAAAGGCCTCATTGTCAGTACTGCAGGAAAAATACTCATGCAGACCATCGAGGGGGCCTGTGGCCTTCTTCATCCATAAACTTTCACACCAGACCACAGCCTGGCTGGGGTCAACTCGGCCCTCACAGAATTTTAGTGCAAACTTACATATAAGCAAAATCAAATAAGTCATTATAAGGCGGTTATTTCTGTGTTATAAAATTATATATATATATATATATCAACATTTCATTGATGGGGATTGGGTCCTCCTAACAGTACTCATGGCTAATTCCTGGTTCTGTGCTAAGTGGTCATTCATGGCTCTCTGCTCAGGGATCACTCCTGGCTCTGTGATTTTAACTTACTTTTGGCTCTGTGCTCAGGGATCAATCCTAGTGCTACTCAAGTATAGGGGACCCAGTGAAAGGGGCCTGGGCTGGTCACATATAAGATAAATACTGTTTCTGGTCCCTATTTGTAAATATCTTCTAAGAGAGGAACATTGTGGTAGCGCTGTTTATAATTCATCCATAAGTGGCACAACCATGTGGAGGCCCCTGTAGAATCTGAGAAATGAGATGAATGAGATATCTGCACAACTGGTGATACTGCTGTGATGTTGTGACAGGTGATTTCCAAGGGACTCAAGTCCCTCCTAGAGAGATGGTGTAGACACTTTTTCCTATCTCTCATGAACTGACATTAACTGCATATTCTTTTCTGGGTGTCTAAGAAGTTTCAAATATGCTTTGAAAAATCTCAGGAAAATGTAGTTGAGAAACAGTTGAACATCCTGGAGCTCAAGCTCTTTAGAAAGTTCCAGGCTTCGGGCCCGGAGAGATAGCACAGCGGCGTTTGCCTTGCAAGAAGCCGATCCAGCACCAAAGGTGGTTGGTTGGAATCCCGGTGTCCCATATGGTCCCCCGTGCCTGCCAGGAGCTATTTCTGAGCAGACAGCCAGGAGTAACCCCTGAGCAACGCAGGGTGTGGCCCAAAACCAAAAAAAAAAAACAAAAAAAAAAAAAAAAAAGAAAGTTCCAGGCTTCTAGGAATATACCCTAGGAACACAAAAATACAATACAAAAATCTCTTCCTTACACCTATATTCATCGCAGCACTATTTACCATAGCAAGACTCTGGAAACAACCAAGATGCCCTTCAACAGACGAATGGCTAAAGAAACTGTGGTACATATACACAATGGAATATTATGCAGCTGTCAGGAGAGACGAAGTCATGAAATTTTCCTATACATGGATGTACATGGAATCTATTATGCTGAGTGAAATAAGAGAGAGGGAGAGAGACAGAATGGTCTCACTCATCTATGGGTTTTAAGAAAAATGAAAGGCATTTTTGCAATAATAATTTTCAGAGACAAAAGAGAGGAGGGCTGGAAGTTCCAGCTCACCTCATGAAACTCACCATAAAGAATGATGACTGCAGTTAGAGAAATAACTACATTGTGAACTATTATAAGAATGTGAATGTATGAGGGAAATGAAAAGCCTGTCTAGAGTACAGATAGGGGCAGGGTGGGGAGGAGGGATATTTGGGACACTGGTAATGGGAATGTTGCACTGGTGACGGGGGGTGTTCTTTACATGACTGAAACCCAAACACAATCATGTTTGTAATCAAGGTGTTTAAATAAAATATTAAAAAAAAAAAAGAAAGAAAGTTCCAGGCTCAAGTTTTTCCTCCAAACCCTGCGTATTTGTGGTGCACTTCTGGGGGAGTAAGATCAGAGCCCCTGGGTTGCTATTCCATTCATTCTTTGGCATCTCTGACCCTGAGCAGAATCCTGTGCAGATGCCCCCAACTAGCCACATTGACAGGAAGGTGATTTGTGTTCTGAAAGGAGCCGGGTGAGGCTTAAGCCAGGCCCGGCTGCGCAGCTAATCAGATCAGCCTGAGGCCTGTACTGACCGATGTCTCTCCTGCTGGACCTGGACTGGTGGCTGCAGGCACACAGCCAGCACCTCCCTGCTGCTCTTCTCCGAGCCTGACAGGGCAGGCGCCTGGGGCTGGGGTGAGGGGCCATTGGAGGCAGCACCAAGGATGTGTGGGTCCCCTCATCTCTCCCCTCTGGGAACAGCTAAGCTGTGAGGCCACACCTAACCCCGTGGTGCCAAGCAAGGCCAGCTCTGAGCAGATTAGGAGCACCAATGACTTGGCCAGGGGCACAGTGCAACTCTCTTCTACAGGGTACCATGAGCACCGCTAAGGGGAACAGCACAGAACTGGCAGCCATGATGCTTACCTGATCTCTTTTTTGTGTGGGGAGGCAAACCCGGTGGCACTCAGGGGTTACTCCTAGTTCCACACTCAAAAATCGCTCCTGGCAGATTCGGGGGATCACATGGGATGCTGGGAATCTAACTGGGGTTGGCCGCATGCAAGGCAAAAGCCATACTACTGTGCTAGCTCTCCGGCTTCCTACCTGGTCTCTCTTGAGCTCTCCAAACTTGTGGTGAGCATCAACTCACACTGGTGTCTGGGCTATGGAGCCTGAGCTGTGGCCATCGACATGAATGCAGGACTCAAACCTGAGTGAACGAGATTTTGGAGCAACAAGGACTTTATTACTCTCAGTAGCCCTAAAATGGAAAAATGGAGACTAGAGCTGTGACAGTCATGTGCAGAGATTTGTGTGGTGGCTCTGTGTGAGTGTGTGGTTTTGGGTGCATGCCTGGATGCCTCTGTGTGAGTGTCTGGGTGTGAAGCGTATTTGGGTGCCTCTGTGTAAGGGTGTATGTGAGCACATGTGTGGGTGCATGTATGTAAGTGATGAGTGTGTTAGTGTACCATGTGTGTATAAATGTGTGTGTCAGTGAGTCTGTTAGAGTATTGTCATGGCTATCTCAATTTCCGTGGGTGTAGACAAGTGGGTGTGGGCGTGTTAATGAGGTTGTGTATTGTGGATGTATTTGTATAGATGGTTGTATATAAGTGTGCATTTGTGTACAGTGGTTATGTCTGTGTGGATGTGTGGGTATATGAGCATGTGGAAGTGTGTCAGTAAGTGTGGTTTAGTGTGTGGGTGTGTCTGAGTGTGTGATGCGTCTGAGTTCTGTTATTATGTGTGTATGTGTGTGTGGGGGTATGTCAGAGTATTGCGGGTTTTTATGAGGGTATGTCTCAGTGTGTTAGTACATTTTAGGTGTATCTGTTATGAATGTGGGTATGTTTGAGTATGGGGCATGTCAGAGAGTGATAGCAGAGCTGATCACTGAGGGGCTTCAGGTCTACTGGTGAGGGGACCAACCTGAGGGTCAATCATGGAGCACCAAGGATTCATACCTTATAGGCACCTGCTTCAGCTCAGCGCTGTCCCAGGAAGCAGCAACCACAACCAGGTGAGTTCTTGCTGCAGAGACAGGCAGCTCACAAGGGCAGTGCGCAGGAGAGGAAGGAGCCGAGAACATGGAGGTCTCCATGATGTCTGTGCTTCCTCCGGCCCTCCTCTGGAAACCCTCCAGATGCTGCTGTTTTCTACCCGACTGGAGACTTTTCCTAGAGACACCCTTGCCTAGTTCATTCTGTCCTGGACCTCTTTTCAATCTGTTCTCACCAGACCCTCCTTAGCCCTGGACTTCTTTCCAGCCTCCTTTTCTTCCCCATGGCTCCAGCCACTGTCCTGCCATGACAGACTCTGAGCTTGCCTGCCATCTACATTGGCAGGAACTCTGGATTATGGGGGTCAGCCAAACTTCTCATCCTGGAGCTACTAGGTCTCGTTCACACGCAATGTGGAGGTGTAGGCCACCTGCCTCACCTGCCTGATCTTCGAAAGAGCATGGTATTGGTTCCTCAGGCCCAGTGTTCAATCCATGCTCACGAGTGCTGAGCCTCCCTAAGCAACAGAGAGAGCTGGGACATCCATTCTGCCTTTCCGGGTTCCTTCAATATTGCTGAGTCACTCTTGGGAGCTTGACTGGAATTCTCAGTTTTCTCTTGACCTTAGTTCATTGCAATCACAGGTGGCAAAGAAGTTAAACAAGAATAGCTCAAGTCTTCCATGAGTCCAGGAACCTGTTTCAACAGATGCTTTTTTGCGGAACTAAAATAACCAGATTCTTTTGCAAGCTCCCTAGAGAACTTGAAGGTAGAACTGTCCCCTCTACTGTCCCTGGAGCTTCATAATCTTCCGCAATGGGTCCGGGACAGCTTTGTAAACATGTCCCACAGCTCTGACAACCTGTAGCCCAAGTGAACGGCACTTGCAACCCATGAGACCAGCAGCACCTGTAGCCCACATGACCAATCACCTGCAGCCCATGTGACCACACATAGGCCATGTGACTTGATGAACACCTGCTTTTGCTCCCTTGTGGCAACTAACCCCAGAAGTCATGCTCTGATTCCTTTATCCTCACTTCCACAGAACTGCCTGAGATTTTTACTAAAAAGTTTCCCCAAACATTGTTTAATGTAACATTATTTTTTGAAGCTCCGGAGTGAATGTCTAGATGTCAGGACCCAACTGCACCCTTGCACCTACCAGAGACTGACTTGAGCACATACTTCTTAATGGCAACCAGTGCTCTTTCAGCACTTCTTTCTGAAATGAGGTAACTCAATATTTGTTCCTGTGTCAACTTAAATGGCCAATTCAACACTAAATCGACTCTCAAACTTCCTTTGAATCCACAGTTATTTCATCATTAGGAAAGAGAGAAAACTGTTATAACATGTGCTGGGGGACAGAATCCTAATGATTTCTCAGTGGCTTCAGCTCTGGCTATTTTTCTTACATTTCAGCCTTAAGAAACAAGAGCCAGATTTGGCACACACACACACACACACACACACACACACACACACACACACACACTGAGAATGTGAGTGCTGTTTATATACTGTTGAGGTCAGTATTTAAAATCTTCTGCTCATACACTATGCACATCTGAAGCAGGAAAGATTCAAACCGCTGATCTGAGTCTTATCATTATCTAGCTATGAGATTACCAGTGCATGGAAAATCCCAGATACCACTTTTATTTCCATGGCCATTTCCACATTTATGGCCTCGCTGTGCTGTTTATCTTCCTCTAGCATCTGCCTGCTCCCCACTCCGGAGATGATTGCCTTCATCTGCTTTGTGTCTTCAAGAAATTCCAAATGTGTGTTTCGAATGTGATGACAATGAGATATCATCTCACACCACTGAGACTGGCACATATCAATAATACTGGGAACATGGGGCCGGAGCAGCGGCACAAGTGGTAAGGCATTTTAGCTTGCAGGCAGCTAACCTAAGATGGACCAAGGGGTGATTTCTGAGCACATAGCCAGCAGTAACCCCTGAGTGTCACAGGGTGTGACCCAAAAACCAAAAAAAAAAATATACTGGGAACAATCTATGCTGATGGGGATGTGGTTAAAAAGGAACTCCCATTCATTGCTGGTGGAAATGCCAGTCCAACCCCTATGGAAAACAATATTCAGAGTTCTCCGTAAACTCAGAATCGAGCTGTCATATGACTCAACAATTCCTCATTTGGGTATCTATCCCCAGGAGAGATAAACATTCATTCAAAAGAATGTATGCACACCGCTATCCATCACAGTATAACAGCTAAGAGTTGAAATCAACCTATATGTCCAACAACCAATGAGTGGATTGTGAAGATGCTGTATATATACACAATGGAATATTGCAAAGCTGTAAGGAATGATGCTATTATGTGAGTCACTGAAGCATGGGTGTATGTTAAATGAAGGAAAAACCACAGAATGATATCACTTATATGTAGTATTTAGAATAACTGAATGGTATTTAGAATAACTGCATTAGTTTAAAGGAAGCGTCTAATTACACTTGGCCCCAGAGTATAGGGAGAAGAAAAGATATAGAATGCACGGAAGGGGAAGAAGAGACAGATGAGAAACCACAGGGAGCACGAATCAAAGGAATTCAAGTACATCAATGATATGAAGAAATGCTAGAGCTAATCTCCAAACTACAGAGTAAACAACTCTGAAATCATGGAAACCCAAACTTGAACAACAGAACTTGAAAAGTCACCTGTCAAGATGGCAGTGTAGGGGAGGGAATCTGGAGACATTGGTGGAGAGAGGTTGACACTGGTGGAGGGGATCATTGTTGGAACATTTTTTTGTCTAAAACTCAACTATGAATAATGTTGCAAATCACTGTGCCTTTGTGAAATTTAAAAAAAAATGAAAAAAGTCAGGAAGAAATTGTGCATAATATTTGAATTGGAAAAAAATGTAGACTTTTATTCCCTAGTTTATGTCTTCTTGGGGACATCCTATTTCTAGCAGAGCTCAGCAATATTATAAGGGTAGGAAGAGACCACACAGACACAACGCCCATTTCCATTTTTTTCTCTTCGGGTTTTTCCTTCTGTGCTTAAGTGGCAGACAAATCCTAGACTACTGTGCTTTTTTATTTTTAACCTATTACTGGACAACACTTTCTCATATTACTACCTGGGTCTTTTCATCATATGTATTAACAGTTATCATGAGCCAACAATTGTTTTGCGTCATTTAACTAGTTATAATGGCTAGATATTTTGTAACACCCATTTTAAAAGAAAATCAGAGCCAACATTGTAATAAGAACCTCAGTGTTTATACATTTTAGTGAAAACAAAAGGGGATGATATTACAATCTTGCAGAGTACAAGAGCTTTTTAAGGATCAATGTAAAAAGCTCGAAAGTGTAACATCTTTATAATTAAACCACTGGCTGTAGAAACCGGAGTAGCTAAGTGGGCATGCTTTGCATGCCAATGAGTGACCCCCAGGTACTAATTTGAGAGTAGCCCCCAAGTACTGCTGGGTGAAGAGCAAAAAATAAACAACAAAATAAAATAAGCCTCTGGTTTTCAAGTATAACAAGTTTTAGCATATAATTATGGCTTGCATACATATGCAAAGGTGCTTTTCATTGCCTCAGCTTCTTTGATTATTATATTGCCGGTCAGCAGTGGTGGCTGATACTGGACCATAGAAGGTCAGAGCTAGCTTGGAGGTGGTCCCAAAACACCCTCTTTACAGACAAGGTCTCAAACAGGCTGGCACCAAGCACCATCTCTCCAGCCCCCCAGGAGCCTAGCTGGATGGAGGCTCACCCTGTGTCAGGCCTGTACAAAAGCTCTTTGTTGAACTCAGTGGGGAGGGGACCAGGGAGGGACATGTGTCCCACTGTGCCCCTCACTGCAAGCTGGGTAGAGCCGTGCCAAGTCAGCTGCCAGACTGGAATGTTTCAGCTTCAGTGCTTTGCAGGATAGTAGGTAGGAGGGTGCACGTTTGCCCCGAGCTTTAAACCCTCCTTTCTGTGTTTTGTGAAGATTACAAAGTACATCCAGCCCTGCCACACTCCTCCTGTTTGGCTATTCTGTGCGGGAGGATAATCCCGTGTGAACGACTTTTAAGAAATGACTAATGAACCTGTAATTGAGAAGCTCACAGGGCGCATGACAAAATGAGGCCATTTGGCATTGGGTGGAAGCCTTATTCAGTGTGTTCTGAGAGTACAAGCCTGGGCCTTTGACAGGAAGGGAAAGCCAGGAAGGGAGAAAGGAAGTTCAGAAGTACTCGGCGTGGCAGTGGAAAGTGCTGGCAGATGCCTAGTGGCAGCCAGAGCCTGTCCCCCTTGTTAATTAACCTCCAGATTAGCGCCTATTACAGTGATCAGGGGCTGTCTAAGAGTTTTGCAAACTGACACAGCACAGACACAAAAGGATTAAAACACACACACACACACACCACTGAAGGTGCATGTCCTGCTGAGGCCATGCCCAAAGGGACCCCATTGCTGCATTGAGTGAGTGCAGTGAGCAGGTGCTAGCATGTGTCCAGCCCATTTGCAGAGTACAGTCCTGGCCACTGTCTTATAGAACCCTAGCTGGAGGCTCAGAAGTCAAACACCAGAGAATAGGTTATTCAGGGTTCAGCCACTGAGAGGATGAAGAGCCCTGTCCTTGAAACCCATCTTGGGTTTATCAGGGGAGTCAGAAGAATGTGGGAAGAAAGGAACTTGTCTTTTACTAGACTGATCTAGGTTCTAGCCTCTGCACCCCATAGAATTCCCAAAGTCCCCCAGGTGTAAGCCCTGGAAATGAAAGGATATGGCCCCCTCCAAACCAAAAATAAACAAATAAATAAGAATCCAATAATAAAGAGTGTGGGTGGAATCCAGGGTTCTGACCGTTGGAGCCATTACCAGATTTAGGGACAGGGAAGGCTCTGTTTGTCCCTGTGACTTCTTTAGCTAAATAAGAATTTACTTATCTAAATGTTAAGGTATTCACTTTGCATTGTCTGATCTCTAGAGATCCTTAGCACCACTTCTGGCCCCTAAATACCACTGGGAATGATCCCTGAGCACAGACCCAGAAATAGCCCGGAACACTGGGTGTGACCCAAAGTTGTATCTCCTGTAAATAATTCATATAACAGTGCCATCCAAGTAACTTGAGACAAAAGTTCATGAGTTGCAGGTGGGGACTTGTACAATATTATCTTTACCTTGTGCCAACATCGCAGCTTTCGGCAAACCCCTTCATGCCTCCATGCCCAGGCTCATCTCTCGCATGCTGTGTACCAATTCCCGATAGGCTATGTTTTCCAGCATTCATGATGGCATCTATGATGCCCCAGATTTAGTCTGCACATATGGCAAGCGCCGAGGTCACGGGATACATGTGTATGCAACAGTTGTTAAATGTGCGTTTAGAGGGCCACACTATTTGAACAGATGGGAGGAGACAAACCTAACTGTGATCAGGGATTGCTCCTGGCAGTGCTCTGGGGAAGTACACTGTTGAACTGGGCCCAACTGCATGCAACGCGATCACTTTAGCCCTTAATTGAATGTATCTTTTTTTTTTTTTTTTTTTTGGTTTTTGGGCCACACCCAGCGGTGCTCAGGAGTTACTCCTGGCCTGGCAGGCACGGGGGACCATATGGGACACTGGGATTCGAACCAACCACCTTTGGTCTTGGATCGGCTGCTTGCAAGGCAAACACCGCTGTGCTATCTCTCCGGGCCCAATTGAATGTATCTTTAATACTAGTGTATCTTAGCATCCATAAACCCTTTCTGTACTATTTTTTTAAATTTTTGGCTATACCCAGTGGTGCTCAGGGGTTACTCCTGACTCTGCACTCAGAAATCACTCCTGGCTCGGGGGACCATATGAGATGCCAGGGATCAAAAGCCGTGTCTGTCCTGGATCAGCCACATGCAAGGCAAATGTCCTACCACTGTGCTACCACTCTGGCCCCTCTCTGTTCATTTCTGCTGAGTCGAAAATCAAGTTGCCTCATTCAAGTAGATTATTTGTTGGAAATATTTCTGAAGCTTGGAGGAAATCAATGAGCATTGAGTTTAAGGTTTTTCCTACGTTTGTTGATGAACCTGCATGTCAGCACCAGCTGTGTCTACATCACTGTTCCAGCCCCAATCTTGAATGGAGGCTTGTTCTGGGTGTGAGAGCACCAGGGCTGAGACCCCAGCTGGGGAGGACACACTGCATCTCTGAGGCTGTTCCCAAACCTGCTCCAAGTCCAACAGCTGATTGGGATCCACATCTGAGCATTTTCCACATTTCCTGCAAAACTCACTCATCTGCAAGTTCCAAAAATCAGTGTGGATGGGAAGTGATGGTTGTGTGCGTCACAGGATTGCATCCAGCCTGTTCTGACATTGATGCAGCCTGTTTCTAAATCAGTTCTATCAGAGCTAGACTATTTTGTTTTTGTTTTAGACCCACACCTGGACTCTGGGCTCTGTGCTTAGAAATCGCTCCTGGCAGGCTCAGGGATCATATGGGATGCTGGGGATCAAAACAGAGTTTATTCCTCCAGGTTGGCAGTATGCAGGGCAAACGCTCTACAGCTGTGCTATTACTCCAGCCCCTGGGCCAAGCTATTTTCAGAGCAAAAAAAGTAAAGAGGTCCCATCTTGGCACCCATCTAGAAGATCGCAAGGCTGTGTCCTGTAGGATGCAAGGAAGTCTGAGGGATTGCACTTCAAACCTTCTAGAGCAGTAGAGAAGTACTAGAATGCAGAGTTTGAGCCACAGCCAGTCCTCACCCACCCCAGATCAGCCTGGCTCTAAGTCCTATTCTGGGAAGGAGAGGCTGGCTGGGTCTGCATCAGAGGGAGCTTGATTCTGGGAGATAAATATGCCAAAGATGGGGACAGGTGGGGATCGGGCATTTGCGCTCTTGCCCAGGAGTGAACTTGGAGTGAGAGCGACAGTCCGTGTGTTGTGGCAATGGAAAGACTCCATTGATTCTCTCTGTATTTGCTCTTGGAATGACCGTGTCACAGCAGTGACTGGATTGACAGTTTCTGCTTCATGTTGATTTCTAACCAGACAGCATTACTGCATTTGTTTTGCTTCTTTTCTGCTGCCAGTGTGACCAGTGTGGCAGGAACCTTGTCTGAAGAGCTGGATGTGATTGCCACACAATCCTGCTCATGCACACACACACACATAAACACACACACATAAACACACACACACACACCTCAGGACCTTCTCTGAGGTCCTAATAACTGATACATCACTTAAAAGCACGCTGGTCTGTTAGAGGAGTATTTTGTAATTTCTGGAAAGGTTTTTCATCAGACCTTATAGGAAATGTTCTATTGCTACAGATACTTTCTTCTGTGTGCAGAACCTGACATCGATACAAAATGAATTTGAGTGCCTTGGTTCTTTCCAGGAGAAGTGGGAGAGAGAAAAACGTACAGAGCCATTTGCCGGAGACATACAGAATCAATAGTAATCCTGACCTTTGACAAATCTTGCCTCTTGGCTTCTTTGTTTTCAGTGGACTTCTTCACTAATGCATATTTTAGTTTAAACTATAGAAAGGGGAAATATGAGAAGGAAAATGAGAACAAAATATGATAGAATTGACTGGTTTTTAAGAATAGATAAAGCCAATCATACGCACTGTCCTGTTTAATGTACTGTTTTGGGGACTGTTCTTGGTTTTATTGAACTGAAGCAGTGAAGACTTAGTTAGCAATCTAGGGACTGAGGGACCTGAAATTCAACAAAAATTGGTTTATGTTCTGGCATCATGCACCTGGATGGGGAGTCCAGGGATTTGGGTGCTTGCCTCACATGCACCTAAACTGGTTTCCAATCCCAGAATCTCGCAGGACCATCCCTGAATAGGAAGCTGGAAAAAAGCCATAACCACCACTGGGCGTGGTCCAAAAGCTAAAAAATAAACAGAAATTCTAATCAATTCTTGTATGGACTTTGGGACAACACTTGGGAAATTATTTAGTAATATTCTACAGCCTGAACAGATGGCCAATCTTAGGTTCATTCTCCTCATTGCTGCCAAGAGGGGACATCAGTGTTCCTCTTCTAGGTCACCCTACATACAGGAGACCCAGAGCACCTGAGAGGTGCAGAGATCCAGAGGTCATCCGGGCCTCTTTGTGCCAGCTGTTCCAGCTATAATCTGGCAGAGAAACATTCTACCCACCCCAATCCAAAGTAAGCATCCCTGGTTCCTGGGGCTACTCTGTGGAGATGATATGTAGCCTGTGGAATTTCACTGAGAAGCTCCTTAGGGTATGAGTATTTAGAACCAAAGTTGAGAGTAGTTAGTAACCAAGTGGGAGTATTTAGTAATGAAGTTGGGGGTATTTAGTAACAAAGGTGGACTATTTAGTAACAGAGTTGGTCATATTTAATAATGGAAGTGGGATTATTTAGTGTGGGGTTATTTAGTAACAAGTTGGGAGTATTTAGTAACAAAGATGGAAGTATTTAGTAACAGAAGTGGGAGTATTTAGTAACAAAGGTGGGAGTATTTTGTAACAAAGGGGGAATATTTAGTAACAAAGTTGGCCATATTTATTAACCAAGGTAGGGTTAGTTAGTAACCAAGGGGGTATTTAGTAACCAATTTGGGGATATTTAGTAACAAAGGTGGGATCTTTAGTAAGAAAGTTGGGGTATTTAGTAACAACGTTGGGGGTAGTTAGTAAGAAATGTGGTAGTATTTAGTAACAAAGTTGGGGTATTTAGTCACAAAGTAGGGAGCATTTACTAGGAAGATATGTAACAAAGTAGAAAGCATTTAACAACAAAGTAGAGAACATTTAGTTACCAAGAAGGAAGCATTTACTAACAAAGTAGGAAGCATTTAGTATCAAACTATGGCACACTAAGATGGAAGTATGGAACATTTCATAGAGCCATAAAGGGTGAAGAGCTTCCTGGATGTGTTTTTTTGTTTGTTTGTTTTGTTTTCCCTCTACTGTGATTCTTGCAGTGCCTTCCCCTCTCCAATTCCTTTCTTATAGCTGTAATGTCAACCTTGGGAAAGTCGGAATCTGTGTGTTCACCTACCTATCAATTCACTCTTGTCCATATTCTTGCTCAACACTGGTCTATCTGGCCCCCGTGTGCCCCCTGACCTTTCTCTTAGCCTTTTTTGGGGGGTGGGGGAGGGCTTGCACCGAGCACTGTTCAGGGATTATGCCTGGGTTTTGATCAGAAATCACTCTTGTTAGGCTCAGGAGGCCACATGGGATGCCAGAGATCGAACCTGGGTCGGTCCTGGTCAGCCATGTTCAAGGCAAACGTCCTACCGCTATGCTATCTTTCCTGCCCCTCTCGTAGCTTAAAGTACAGGAACATTCTTGTTCACTAGCCCGTGTCTTCCATTTTCAGCTGGTAGAACAAATCACACAAGAGGTTACGAAAAAGATGGAAAGAACGGACAGATGGATAAGTGCGTGATATGTCACCTAAAAATGATAAGTCTCCTAAACACGGCATTTCCAATCAAATAGAGGCCATTGGTGGATGATGGGCAGCAGAGATGTTTTGTGTTCTGAGTGTTTATTCTCAGAAACTGGCCCAGATGGAACAAGATTTTTTAGGGCGATGTCTGGATTGAGGACTATTCATGTCAAGGTAATTTTTACCTTGAGGTTTTTCTTCTCCTGACTCTGCACCAGTGGGATGATAAAATGCTAAAATAACACAATAAGTTCTCCAGGAAGCTGCCAGCCTCTACGCAGCCTCTGTTCTCAGGAGCTTTGTGAGTATTGGGGACCTGAGATATTTAACAGTGAAGTTCCCTTGAGGATGTTTAATTTCAGCCATTTAAGCACACATGCGATTTTGTTCTCATTTAACTCACAGAACAAAACCCAGAATGCTTTGTTTTGGCATTCTGTTTCTAAAATATGTTTCATAAAATGCCACGGGACTTTTTAAAAAGAAGGTCTTAAACATCAGAATGCCGGTAATGGAAATCAACACTCATAAGGGTGTAGCCTTTGAGCAGAAATTTAAGTGTTGAGATTTGAGCCTATCTGTGTTGAGTGCGTAAATTTGGGATGCAGGGAACATGACTAGCACAGACTTAATCTATGTGGGGGCCCAGGTTTGATTTTGACTGCGGAGGGCAAGCTGTCATCTATCTCCACATTGGATATGGAGCATGAAGCTATGAAAACACCAAGAGACCTGGAAGGGTAGTAGCTGAGTAGGACCGGAAGAAGCTGAGTGGGGAGAGGAATAAACTGAGTCAGGATGGGAAGAAGCTCTAAGAGGCGAGACCTCAACATGGCTGAACCCTTGAGTCTTTTCTGACATTTAGGTTGAGTTTCTCCTCGCTTGTCCACTCAAGCCCACCTTCTTTCTCCTGTTTTCTCAGACAAGGACTTGGCATCTGGGTCTGTGCAACAACAGTCACCAGCATGGCGATGTAGCCCTGGGCCTCGTCTGGTGACTGGAGCCAGCCAAGGGTCTGGCTTTTTCCAACCCTGCTCTCTCTCCTGTCAAGGAACTCAGCTCCTCCTCCACCTCAGGTGGCTTCCTGGGAGCCCTTCTCTATGCTCAGGAAAACAGTGGGCCCAGAGATATAACATAGAAGCAGGGTGTTTGCCTTGCATGTGGCCAACCCAGGATGTACCCAGTTTGATTCCCAGCATCCTATATGGTCTCTCATGCCTGCCAGGGGCTATTTCTAAGTGCAGAGCCAGGAGTAAACCCTTAGTGCCCAAAACCCAATCAGTCAATCAATCAATTAATAAAGTGTTTTTTAAAAGACTGAAACAGGGTTCACAAAAGCTGGGGTGCAATCTCTGGTGCCAGGACACACATAACCAAGCCCCTGGTGTCCTCAAGCACCTCAGCCATGTGAATATTCTGGATACCAGGAGCTTCCCTCATTCAGCTCAAAGAGGTAGGTGTGGAGACATCTTGGGGGGGGGGGAACTGATGACATCACAGACTACTAATGTGGCCTGACGTCTCTGCCCACAAGAGTGTCTTCACCAAAGACACAACAAATTCGACACAGAAATATATGTCTGCTTGCGGCATTGGCTGTGGAAAGAGGCTAGAGAAATTCCCACACCACTTGGCCATGATGATGGAGAAGAGAGAAAACTATATGTCCTAGAACCCTCAGGCCAGCTGCATGTCAGTTCTTCCCAGGGCCCCCCATGAGCGTAGGGACGTGCCTGTGTAGATGGTTGTGAGGTGTGTACTGTCCCATCCGAAGCTGCTGGAACTGACCTCACAGCAGGCTGTGTTTCCCTTTAATCATTTTATATCAGGCCCTGGGCATCAGGGAGGGCTTGATTGGTAATGAAATGAGAAACAAAGTCAGATCAAGTTCCACAGCCAGAAGAGACCCATCACCGAGCCCTGCCAAGGCCATCCTGGGAGAGCCAGTTCTGAAGCATCAAAGTAACTGAGACAGTGACCCAGTGAGCAGACACTGCCAGGGCAGAGGGACAAACGTGGGTGGCAATGAGGGGAAACCTGGCCTCGGAGTTTCCAGCATCTAAAGTCACTTTGTTTAACCCCAGTTAAAAATAGAACCGTGACTAAGCCCTGCTTGCTTGGGCTGTTATCTGTGTGGCCAGGATCTCAGAGCTCCCGGAACCAGGCATCCTGCAGAGGAGGTCTAGAACTCAGCTGGGACAGAGAAGGGGACAGAAGTGTCACCATGGTGCTTTCTGTGGGAAATCTGCAAGGACATATCCCCTGTCCCTGCTGAGCTGGACACTGCCCTTCTTGGGTCATCTCTCCAGGACTCCGCAGAGCATCCAACAGCTGGACATCCCCTGGGCAGCCCCACCTGGAGGCTCAGGTCTGTCTGGGGCTTCTCAGCATCACCCCGGGTATCTCCTTCTCCTTCAAATTCTTCTTCCTCTTCCTCCTTCTCCTTCTCCTCCTCCTTCTTATTCTTTTTCCTCCTTCTAATTCTCCCTCCTCATCCTCTTCCTTCTTCTTATTCTTCTTCCTCTTCCTCATTCTTCCTCTCCCCCTCCTCCTTCCAATTTTTCTCCTTCTCCATCCTTTTCTTCTTCTTCCTTCTCCTCCTCCTCCTCTAATGAACAGGAACTTCCTCTAGAAAAAATAAACACAGTGGGAAGATAACAAGAGCTTTGATGATTAGTGTCTAATTCATGACCTTTATGGGAAGGTCCCTTTGAACAGAAAGGAGGTGAAGTGGGTCCAACAGTTGTGTCTTCCAGGAGTAGTCACTGAGCCCAGCTCCCTCCAGACCACAGAGCCCAGCAGAAGTGTGGAGGATCAATGGGTCTGTTAAAGGCTGAGGGAGGTCCTAGGATACACTGGGCAACTGCAGTGGACTTACTTTCCTCCATGCCCCTTGGGCACTTTTTCTGACTCCCACTGGGTGACATGGTACAGAGGGTCGCCAGCTCCTCCCCTGGGCCATGGCACAGCACTTTCTGGACTCCCCACTACATTTGGTCCAGGATCCAGTCACCTCTGTGGGTGATGCACAACATCTGTTGCACCAGTTCCTGCCAGGCTGAGTATAGGACAAGTATGTATTTCTGACTGATCCTTGACACACACTGTTGCCTTGTGGCACTGCCACTACTTGCACACTTGGACACAGTCAATGCCACGACCTGAGATAATAAACACACAGCCAGGCATGGGAAAAGGCTTCTTCCTGTTCTGAACCTGGGGATCTTAGCAAGTGGCTGTCAGACACAGACAGGAAGAACCTTCCTGCCTTCCTTCTGAAGGTCCTTGACTACCCATAAGAGGAGGCACCAGAGAGAAGAATTTTCTGGGAATTGATACCTGGATGCTGTGGTTATTCCCATCTTCCTCAGCGTGAGCTCCATCCCTTGATACTTTGGAGGCCAAAATGCTGTTAGGGCCATATGCTAGTAGGTTAGCTATCAGACCCTGCAATCCTGCAAGGAACAAATCACTGGGACTCAGTGCATCTGTGCCAAGGTGACCAGCTAACTCATGAAACTAAGCCCTCTCTGTGAGAGAAGCACTTATTTGTGGTTGGAGCTTCTCTTCCTTACTTGCCCCACTAGAACAAGTTGTGGCTCTGTCCTCCAGGGCTCTCGTATATCTCCCTGCAGGGAAGGCTCATGTGAGTGAGGGTCAGGAGAGGGATTTTGGGAAGCCCAGCTTGCCCATACATTGGGCATGTGTCTGACCACCATCTGCAGGCAGCAGTCTTGTGGGCCTCATACCATTGGATTAGAACAGACAAACCCACCTTTCCCCACAAGAGCCGGGAGACAATGTTCCTACTGGTGAAGACATGACAGGCATGAGCTGATGCAGCCAGAGTCAGGCAGGTGGAATTGAGGACCCTCTGCTGAGCAGAGTGGGTTCACTTAGGGCTGCAAACATGGGCTAGTCCCCTTCCAAAACTGCAAACACCAGCTACTCCTGCCAACTGAGCAGCGAGCTGAGAGAACCAAGGTCACAGCCAGTGTCAGGAGAAAAAAATCAGTGTGGACAGGCTCAGAAGCTGATCCACTCCAGAAGGTAGATCCCAGGAGCAGACGGGCTCTGCAGACAGAGCCCCATGAAGAACTGCAAATATCTCAGCAGAAATAAGGATGAGTTGCTCTGGGACACAGGCTGGTCTGTCCCATCTCTCTTCTCTTATCCACCTTGCATGTGCCCTTGCACAATCATCCTGGATGAAGCATCGATCAGAGATGGGCAGTGGGGAGGGCACTGATTAGGTAACAGTGTCCACCTTCTGGCCAGCTGACCCAGTGCTGTTTGTATTGGGAAAATAAGACCCAATTCTTTCTTGGGGCTTTTGAGCTGCTCTCAGCACTAAGTATAACACCTGCTCCTACATATATGTGTAGAGTGATGACCCCATGCTGGGCGCTTGGGTGCTTCTTCTGCTTCTCAGAAACCCTGCCTGGCCCTGTGGACAGCGGCCCCTTGGCCTCCTCATCCATCTTCCCACTCAACTGGCTCATTGGCAGAAGCTGTACAAATAATCATAGCACTCAGAAATAACACCTTGGTCAAAAACGTGCCTTACAATGCCTCATTAAATGTTCCCTGGGGAATAATAACTTAATTTCTCATATGATGTTGGAACAATGTATTCTTCATGGGGGACTGCCAGCCAGTTGTTTTTAGTTTTATTTGGAAATTATAGGTATTAGCTATTTCAGGAAGCCGCGTCTTTGTCCACAAAAGGCTCTGGGCAGTTTCTGAAAGAATCATAAAGGCAACACTGTTGGAGGTTTCAAAATGGACTCTGGATGCTGCATTAATCCATTGTGCTGCTAACAGCTAAAAAATTAACTTTTTTTTTATTAAGCCCTCCATAGTTTGATTCATCTATGCCAGTAGAGAGAAAGAAAGAAAAAGTTCAATACCAACTTAATAATTAGAATGATTTTGGTGACCTATATTCAGTTTTACTTTTCCTGTTTTGCATTTGTGGCACCAAAGTTAGAAGAGACAGAAAAACATCTAAAGATGAATTTCATTTTCAAGTGAATTCTGTAAGCATGACACATCGAGTTTGAATGATGCCATGAGTAACATAGGTCAGAGAAGCACTGAGGGAAGAGCCTTTGCTGACAGGAGCATAGTGGTGGACAATGTGTCCCCCCATTTTATCAAGCACCATGATCTATACACTATTGATGCCACTTCCTGCACACATTGTTTCCTGCAACTCCTGCCACCCAAGACCCAGGGAGAAATCACCCCTTCTCCATGTACTTTCAGTTCTAGGGACCAACTCTCCAATTTTATTGCCTTCTGCTCCCCACTGTTTCCTTCTATCCTGCAGGTGAAAACCACTAATCAGGGTCTGTTTCTCTCAACATGATGTTCTCCAGATCCATCCATGTGGTGGGACATCGAGTGGCGATGTGCCTGACACTCAGACCAGGAGAAAGTGGACAATAGCTTGTACCCCATTTTGGTTGTTGGTTGTTTCTCCAAGTCTTTCATCACTCAAATAATGCAATTCAGAGAGAGAGAGAGTGCAGAGAAAGGTGCATATAGCTGATGTGTATTGGGCCAGGCTGGGGGGCTTGGGCCTCCTATCCTGCTGGCTCTCCCCTGGACTCCTCCTGGGCACCCCTGATATAACTGTCAGGCTTCCCTTTTTATACATAAGCCCATTGACAGTTACAGGGCTGTGTACATTTACAGGGTGCAGTTTCATTTATACAGTAATACTATCCCCCCTTTTGTTTGATAAAAAATAACTTAATAGATAATATACAAAAATAAAAGTTCCAGGTAACTCCAATCTGGAAACTTATCTTCAAGCATTATTCTTGTTTAGTTCTAAGTAAGTCTGATATGGAGGGTTATCTCAGCAGACAGTGGAGAGAATTTAGAAAGAAAACAGAGACTCCCAATATAAGTTCTTATCACAAAGTTAAATTCAAAATATCATTTCCCTCATTTGTTAGATACAGTGAGAAAATAATAATCATCTCTCAAAAGGAAAAGGTTTTGTTGACTTCTGTCTGAAGTCAGCTACCAACTGGTGCCTCTGAGACAGGCTCTATTTCTGCAGTCAGAACAGAAGTGTGGTAACCAGCCTAGCATCACCTTGGGCAGGGACTCATTGGAATCCACATCATGGCTGAACAAAGTGCCTGGCATTGCCTGATGTCAGCACCATCTGAACCTGGTTTTTCTATGTGCAAGTCCACATGTGCCTGTGTGAATGTAAATGTGTTAGTGTGTCTGAGTATAAGTGTGTGTGGATATGTGCAGGAATGTGCAGGGAATTGCAAACATACCACACTGCTTCCTCAGTAGACTGTCGATCTTCCTTTAATCCTTTTCTTCCAGAAAGGACGTTCCTCCTCTCTGCTCTTCGTATTGCTCATTTCTCTACTTGTGCCTGTGGCTGGTTTGGATTTTGAGGGAGGCTCCCTACATGGCTGCAGAACAAGTTTCATCCTCTCCTATTGGCCAGAAGGCCACATATCCTCAGTTTCCCCTTGTGGCACTGGACACTGCCTTCCCACTTCAAGTGCGACAAAGATTTTCAACTGAATGAAGATTGGACTTCCTTATTTGTTTAACTTTCTATGTTTACTGTTGTTTTTCTGGCCACACCCGGCTATATTCAGGGCTTACTCCTTTCTCTGAGCTCAGGAATCACTCCTGGGCTCAAGGAACCATATGGGATGCAGGGAATAGAGTCCAGGTGGACCGCTTGCAAGGCAAACACCCCACCTGTTGTACTATCCGAACTTTCTATATTTTTATGGAAAGTCACTTTCTCTAATTACTTTATTTTCTAAATTTTGGGGTTTGTTTTTTTGTTTGTTTTTTTTGTTTGGTGGAGGCACACCTGGTGGCACTCAGAAAAAAATCCTGCACTCAGAGATAACTCCTGGCAGGTTTTGAGGACCAGACGGGATGCTGAAAATCTAACTCAGGTTTGAACCCACATGCAAGGCACACAACCTATCCTTTGTGCTATCATTCCAGCCCCATTTTTTCCTAATTTCTATTCACAAACTGAACTGTAACTTTTCCCAGCATTTGCTCATCAGGTAACTCATTAGTTATCACAATGTCTGCTGACCAGAGGTTGCAGTGTCCCCATGGGCTCCTCCTCCTGCTGTCCTTTCATCCATCAGCCTCCTGAGCTCCCTCCTTCCCAGATTCCTTCCCTATCCACCCTATATGCCCATCTGCTCATCACAACCCCCAGCAGGTTGGTTTCTGCATGTTGCTTTTCTGAGGCTGCCTGAAATCTCCCAACATAAAGGCAGTTTAACTAGGTAGCTGATAATTCTGCAGGATTCTTGAAATGTGTTTCTCCTCCAGCTCTGGGTATTCTGGGTAATGCCAATGATGTTTCAGCCTTATATCTCTGAAGGATCCTTTCCACCTCAGCTACTGTTCTTTGCATCTTTTCTTCTTAAGATTTAGAAGGATGGGCTTTGAATGTTTTTTTTATGTTTTATACTGCTCATTCTCTGGTCTCGGTCCCTCTCCCTTGCTCACTCTCTTGTTCTTTCTCTCTGGGAATGAGAAAGAACCTAATTTTCTTCTATCTCTTATACACACTGTTTGTGTCTTGGAGCTGAGTGTTCTGAGGGTATCGTGCACCCCATGCTTCCTTTGAGCTGATCTTTCTCCTCCGGGATCACATCTCAGACACTACAATTGTTCCACTGGGGCTCTCATGCTGCCCTGGCATTTCCCATGTTGGCCTGCATGTCTGATTTAGTGGCTTATTTGTGAGCTCGTTTAGACCACCCGGGCAGATTTTGGTGTCATGAATGGCGCCCCAGGTCTGTGTCCTGAACCTCCCCCCCCCCCGGGGGCCCCAAGCTCTATTTGTCTGCAGACAAAATTCCTTTCAGATAAAGTCTCTGCTGTGAACCCCGAGGCTCTTTCTCTGGGCCAGATTTAAAAGTCAATATTTACAATTCTTCTTTGGGGCTGGGGATTAGAAGGATTATTTCGATGGTCTAGAGAAGAATTTGGAGAGGGTAGCGGGGTCTGCATGCTGCCAGGCTAGGACCACACCAAGGGTTCTTCCAAAATCATCTGTCAAGTTCAGGTCTAAAGCAGCATCTTATTCAGCCATGTCTGGAACATAATGAAGAAATGGAAGAAAATGACTCACAGCAGCAGCCTGAAGCCCATCTGCAGACCCACAGGATCTAGGTTCCAGGACTCAACTTTCTTTTGGGCCTGGTGTTAGAAAACAAGGATCCCTGGAAAATAGATGATCTCTGAAAAATAATCTCCAATATTTGGAGCCTTCACTGATATGCGGGAGCCATATTGGTATTGAAATGCTAATGTCCATTTTAAAATACTCCAGACCTTAAATGTGAATTGAGAATGGCAAAAAATTGGTCAGTAGGGACCTTACCCTATTTTTGAGCACCTGTCAACTTTATCTACCTTAAAACACTGCTTCAGGGCCTCTCTAAAGGGTGACAGCCCTTTCTGCCTCCCTGGGGGCTGGAGACGCTGTGATTCTGGGACTGTACCAATGAGAAAAGCAGAGCTAGACTGAGAACAGTCCCGTCCCTATATCCCTTCAGATTCCTCTGTTGGCTCATCTTCCAAACTACTTTAATCAGGCACAGAACAAAGTGGGGGGGGGGGGCTCCACAGGAGATAGAGAGACCCTGAAACACTGTTTTAAGGTAGATGCAGTTAACAGGGGCTCAAAAATAGGGTAAGGTCCCCACTGACCAATTTTTTGCCATTCGCAATTCACATTTAAGAGCTGGAGTATTTTAAAATGAACATAAGCATTTCAATACTAATATGGCTCCCACATATCAGTGAAGGCTCCAAATATTGGAGATTATTTTTCAGAGACCATCTACTTTCCAGAATTACCAGGTGAGAAAATTGAGGAACAAAGGAAGGCAAAAAAAAAAATAAATGTCTTACTGATGACTTTGTTCTCATAAATACCAGTAAGTTGGTGTCAACCAAAGAGAAGAATTTGATGCACCAGATTCTTTCTTCATAGGCACCCCCACCTCTGTGCCCCTGCTCTGCCCTGCCATCTCCTGCACTCCCCACCCTTCTCTCCTCTTCCCTACTCTCTCCCTATACTCCCCCTACACTTTCCCTTTCCTACTAAACTCTCCCCTGGCCTTTACTGTTATCCCCTTCCTTCCCTACTCTCTCCTGCTCCCCCTGCCCTCCCTGTTCCTCTCCCCCATCCTTCCTCCCCTGCCCTTAGCCTGCTCCAGGGTTCAGGTCACTGAATAGAATCAGAATCTCCTGTAACTGCAGCTCCTGGGAACAGCATGAGGGAGTTAAGGGCATCTGCTGGCAGCATAATGTCATCACCATGGCTGCCCTGTCTGTACCCACTTTCTCCTGGATTCTTGTCTGGGAGCCAAATTCAATTTCTCTGCTCCGAAGTTCATGTCAAATCCTCATTTCCAGGGATCAAGGGCTGTAGATGAATTAGCCCCCAAATTAATCCCTGAAGTCCTGCAGTGCAGTAAGTCTGAGACGGACTGAGCCCAGAGAGCTTGTAGGGTCAGTTCTGTCCCCTGCGTCCATTCTCTTTCATCCTTAGTGCCTGGCTCAGCTCTGACTTTGCCCTGGTGCCTTGACATCTTGCCTGGCTCTGTGTATTTGTCCCAACAGCCTGGCTGGTGGCTCCTGGCCCCATAACCTGACATCTGTAGACACTGCCTGTCTTCCCTGCCCTGCTGTTCCCCTGTCTTAGCTACTCAGGCTCCTTCTCAGTGTCCTCTGCGCCCAGCCACCAGCCCTCTCCTGACACAGATGAGAAATGCATGTGAACTAAAGGTTCTGCATGGCCCAGCCTGGCTCTGTGCCCCGACTTCTCAATACCCCAGACCCCTGCTGACCTCTGAGTCTCTGCCCATCTTCCATGAGTAGGCCATGTGCAGCCACATTGTCCTAATCAGTCAACCAGGAAATGATGCCAGGCTGGGTGTAGTTAGACTAGGTCCAGTGCCTGGAGAAACAAGGCGACCAAGGGGAAAAGGGTACATGGAGGAGAGGAAGGAAGTCAGACCCCAATCCCTTATACCAAGACTGTGAACTCTCCCCGCCCCCCCCCAGCACTAGCCATGATGGTGTTTTTTTTCTGAAGGGGGGGTACATCCAGCTTGGGATTTATTCTTGGCTTTGCACTCAGGAATCAGAACAGGAGGGGATCAGGGACCCCTAGTTGGCCACACACAGAGCTCACATGTGAGACCCCCAGCTAGCAACTCTGAAGCCGAAAGGGCATCATGGGGTTATAGTCAGGGACTTGCAGTCACACAAGAGCTTAGTGGGGGTAAGGCCATGAACACATCTTAGGTGCCCCTCTGAGCCCTCAGGGCTGACCCTGGGAGCAGTGGACGCTAGTCAGGGGCCAAAAACTGTGCTCAATTCCGGTCAGACATGCGTGCTACAGGAAGTGTCCCGTGCTGCCCAACTCTGGACCCAACCCGTGTGTGTGTGTGTGTGTGTATGTGTGTGTGTGTGTGTGTGTGTGTGTGTGTGTGTGTGTGTGTGTGTGTGTAGGTACAGGGGCACAAGTCTCTCTAGGAGAGATAGGAACTCTGCACTTGAGAAGGGACTTCCTTGAGGGTCCAGCAGGACCAGGGTGCTACAACCAGCACAAAGGGATGCTTTATCTCTTGTTCCAGAAGCCAGCCTTGATGAAAGAAATGGGGGCTCATGTCACCAGTTGGAGCCAACCATGGACTGACACCAGTGCAGATCATGAGGTCGTGTGCCTGTCCTCTATCCGGACTAGCTCAGTCACTGCAGCGGGTGTGTCCCTGGAGTCTCCCAATTCTACTGCCTATACCTTGCCTGTCATTCCCCATCCTTCCCCTTCTTCTCTCTCCTGGAGTAGCATACTGGTCCTGTTACATCCCCACTGTGCTCCTTAATGAAATGAAGTTCACAAGCCAGTGATTGGCTCTGAACATGTGCATGATCAATGGGCTCGGCTGGGCCCTGGATGGCCCTCTCCATCCCTCACCTTTCTCTCCTTCCTCTGCCTTTCCATGCCCTCCTCTTGCTCCTCTGTCTTCCTCACTCTTCTTAGGCTGGCTGAAAGATCCTGGACCAGCCCCCTCCTGAGAAGTGGCTCAGAATATATCACCTCCTAGTAGCTGATCTCAGGAGACACTTGGATCCACCCCTCACCCCAGACCAAGATTTCAAGGGTCTCATTCTGCACTTTCATTCATTTGGGTGAGCAGAGAGCTCAAGGATCATGCACCACAGAGACCACAGACAGGGGGATATGGATCCAAACAAGGGATGGGATAGGATTTGTAGGACAGAAAATCAGAGAGGGGAGAGAAAGCCTGAGTGAGAATCCACTAGAAGAACAAGGAGAGCTGAGGCAGGAAGGTTCATGGGGCACAAGACCACCTGCCTGAGCACAAAGAGGGTGGCCTCAGACTTGAAGGAAAGCTTGCAGCAAAGTGTCCTCACTCTTTCTGCACCACTTTCACTACAGGTCAGCACTGGGGAAACCTGTCCCTAGCTTTGCTAGCACTACATTCAGAGTTTTAGTGTTCCCAGACACCCCTCTGTTCCTGTGCACACACACCCCTACACTCCTATCTGCAGACTTGTGCTCCCTTCATCCCACCCCAGTTCTGCCAGCCTTCACCTTCTGGGAACACTTCAGGGCCTGCACCTCCTTTTTCCTATTTTCCTTCAGGGTCCATGACAGCAAAGAACACAATTCAAACCTTCCAACACTCGGCTTCGACTGTGGCCTCTCTGTGACTGGAAGGACAAGAAGTGTCTGTGGGTCCCTGGAGGAGGACGTTGAGGTTAATGTTGCAGAGACTGTTTCAGAGGCTGAGCTATAGAGATCTGGCCTCCTCATACTTAGCTGCCCTTTTCAAATCAGATGTAAGTTGCTGCTTTTCCTTAAAAAGCCTAAGCAGTCAAAGAGAACGAATGAGAATGTTCTGTGACTATCAGCACCTCCAGGATCCAGAGCGAACTTTCTTGGTAGAAATTCCAGGAATCCGCCTTCCCATGTCCAGACTGCCAAGGCCACGGAAGTGGATTTTCCTGTCTCTGCATTGCATCATACTCAAAGAAGTCAGGGGTGTAGATTTTAGGGTCAAGCGTGTACTGTGTGATGTGTAGAAGTTGCTCCACCTCTCTATGTCTTCTTAGTCTGATCCCAGAAGTCAGGGAGTGGTTGTTGCAGCTATCACAGGACACTGTGACCCTGCAAAGAACAGAGCTGAGTGAAATGGCATGCTGGTCATTATGGCCAGGTTTTCAGGGCACCCCTATGCTCAGCTCTCTATGATGGCTGCTTGGTTGGAGTCCAGCAAATTGCCTCATGAATTAGAAACAAAACAGATGAATACAAGAAGACTGAGCCAAGACCCTTCAGGCTCCGTGTTTTCAGCAGTCACCCTTCTGCTCTGACATGCAATGTCTCTACTATTCTTCTATTCTGATGTGCGATTTCTCTGATATTTTTTTCTTCTTTCCCTCCTTCAGTCTCACTCAGGTTCTCCAAGTAAAAAGCCAACATGACCCACAGTAGCTAATACCTGTGAGTACCAACACTGAAGCCCAATCTTCCTTGAAATACAGCGTGGGGCCAGAGAGGTTCTGCTGCTGCTGCTGCATGAAAATGCTTGCCTGCTGCTGGAAAATGCTTGCCTGGAACTCTGGCACCTCGGGTCCCTTGCAAGAGTGACTCTTAAATGCAGAGCAAGAAGTAAGGCCTGAGCACTGCCAGGAGTGGCCTCAAACAAAGAACAACTATAATGGGACTCATGGTTTATATATGCGGCCGAGCAGGCTGAAGGTAAAAGCAAAATCTTTAGAGGCCAGCACTAAACACAGAGGCACAGAGGCCAAGGACACACCCAGGCTGCACTACAGCCACACCCCACTCTGTGTATCTGTGAGGGCACCTGAGGAGCCTGCCCAAGGTGCTGGGATGGATCCTGGGCCTCTCCTATGCAGCCTAGGAGGCACCTCCCATGCCCCCACTCCTGGCCCTGCCTCCTTCTAAAAGGTCTGTGGGGCACTTAGGATGACTCTCTCCTCCATTCGAACAGAAGTGTCACGGGTGCTGGAAGTACTTAATGGTAGCTGCACTAAGCTTTCATTTCCAACAACAGACAGGAGTTAATGCATCGCCTGCCTCCGTTAGCGGACTGCCGAGGAAGTTGCATTGTGCTTATGCTGCACAGAATACACTCAGAATACTAGAAACCTGTCAGGAAAAAAAAAAGTGAGAAATCATAAAATTCAACTTTGCTTTGACAGATAAGGGAGCCAGGGAGGGAGGCTCGAGGTTCAATTCAGATATAGTTTTTCTCAAGTGGAGATACTTTAGTAATTGCATGCCCTAGGCAGAAGATACTCACAGTCAGTCAGGTTTTTGGGACTTCTGTCCTTCTGTTCATAGGCTCCTTGGGAGGCAGTGAGTTTAAAATCCCTTCCCTCCCTGTGTGCTAGCCAAAGTAGTTTCCCTCTGAGCCCAGCCACTGGACAGCTCTCATGTACAAATAAATAGTCCTGGTCATCAGCGACCATCCAGGTAGGTGCTTGTTCTGGGCAGCCCTGAGACCTGCCCACCAGCGCTGCCCACCCAGATCCAGCTTCCAGTTAAACTTTCTCAGCACAAATTTGAACTGTGTGGCTGGAACGTGGATGCTCCAGGCAGCGATAAAGCAGGCAGGGGACTCTGTCTGGTTTATCCGAGAGAGACCCAGTTCATTTACCCCCAGAACCCCTCCCCCCATCTCTGCTGATCCTTCCCAGCATCTCTGAACTGCGCCCTTGGGGCGGCCCAGGAGTGATTCCTGGGACCCCCCCCCCATTACCTCTGGGAAGGGTCCCCTAGGAATGCATAAGAAGAAATGCATGCAATGGGGGTTCTTGGGGGAAGGATTAAGTAGCCGAGTATTTGGGCAGGCCACTTCCTAGTACAATGGCGAGGGCAGTTGGAGTAAAAGGGGCGGGTTGGCACGGCCCAGGTTACGCCCTGAATGCAACCAGCGCCCTCCCCTGCCAGATGCCCGATAAGGCTGGAGTCTCTTCCGCTTGCCCCAGAGCGGGAGTTTTCTAGTCCTTTCCTGCCTCTGACCTCCACTGGACCAACCGAGGCAGGGCCAGGGCGGGCGGTGCGCGAAAATCCCTTTCCTCTACCTCCCACCCCACTCTACTTTCAGGCCCCGCGGGCGCACCATTGGCAGGATCAAGGCCCATCATCGCCATCAAGAGGCGAACCAGGGTGGGCGGGTGCCTCCACTGGGTACCTCCTCAGGCCTGCCAGAATCCCAGCCAGCAAGTCACACCCCGGGGCTGGCTGGCTGCCGGTTCCAAGGCTTGGGTTCTGGGGCGCAGTGTCTGCAGAGCCACACACACACACACACACACACACACACACACACACACACACACACACACACACACACACACACACACACACACACCAAACCCGGCCAGCAAGCAGTGCGCACAGATCAGCAGAGCAGAACACATTTGCAGAAGGGCTGCTTGCTGGTGGGGGACCTCCCGCCAGCCTGTTGGGGAGCAGACACGCCCCGGCTCCCCTCCGCGCCGCGCACGGACCCGCCCGTGCCCAGACTCCGCCCTCGCAGCCAGACTCGGAACCGGGTCCCCTCCGGCGCGCGCGGACAGCCAGCGCGCGCCACGAGCTTGGAGAGGACGGTCCTGGACCTAGAGGCCACGCGCCCTCCTTCTAGGGCTCCACTGGGGCTGAGCGCAGTGGACACGGCCGGGCCGGACAGGACCATGATCCAGAGGAGCTGATTTTGGTGGAGAAGGAGAGCTGGGGGAAAAGTGGGGTGAGTGCAGACAGACCCTGCACGGAGCCCAGAAAGTTGTCGGTGGGGCTGCCCGGGTGCGCGGGGAAGGAGAGTCCATGGCCCGCAGCGGCCGTGCGGTGGGCGAGGGGGAGACCCGCCGCGCTCGCTTCCAATGCGCCCTGCGCTGGGCACCGTCTTCTCCGCCTTTGCCCAGCGCCTGAACCCTCGGAGCAGAGCATGGCCGAGGCAGTGCCGTGGCCCTCGGACCCCAACGCCACCGAAGCCGGCTTCCTAGCCGGCGTGGGCTCGCCCTGGACCAACGACACCTCCTCGGTGGTGGCCACCGCAGCCACCAGCGCGCCCTTCCGTTGCGCGCTGACCAAGACGGGTTTCCAGTTCTACTATCTGCCCGCCGTGTACATCCTGGTGTTCATCGTGGGCTTCGTGGGCAACAGCGTGGCCATCTGGATGTTCGTCTTCCACATGAAACCCTGGAGCGGCATCTCCGTGTACATGTTCAACTTGGCCCTGGCCGACTTTCTCTACGTCCTCACGCTGCCCGCGCTCATCTTCTACTATTTCAACAAGACCGACTGGATCTTGGGCGACGCCATGTGCAAGCTGCAACGCTTCATCTTCCACCTGAACCTCTACGGCAGCATCCTCTTCCTCACCTGCATCAGTGCGCACCGTTACAGCGGCGTGGTGCGCCCGCTGCAGTCGCTGGGCCGCCAGCAGAAGAAGAGCGCGGTGTATGTCAGCGTGTTGGTGTGGTTGGTGGTGGCCGCTGCCATCTCGCCCATCCTCTTCTACTCGGGCACTGGGGTTCGCAAGAACCGCACCATGGCCTGCTATGACACCGCTGCAGACGACTACCTGCGTAGCTACTTCGTGTACAGTCTGTGCACCACCGTGGCCATGTTCTGCGTGCCCCTGGTGCTTATCCTGGTCTGCTATGGCCTCATCGTGCGCGCTCTCATCTACAAGGACTTGGATAACTCGCCACTGCGACGCAAATCCATATACCTGGTCATCATCGTGCTGGCCGTCTTCGCCGTGTCCTACATCCCTTACCATGTCATGAAGACCATGAACCTGAGAGCCCGCCTGGACTTCCAGACCCCGGAGATGTGCGCCTTCAATGACAGGGTTTATGCCACCTACCAGGTGACCCGAGGGCTGGCCAGCCTTAACAGTTGTGTGGATCCCATCCTTTACTTCCTGGCCGGGGACACCTTCCGAAGGAGACTCTCCCGGGCCACCAGGAAGGCCTCCCGGAAGAGCGAGGCCAATCTGCAGTCCAAGAGCGAGGACATGACCCTCAACATTCTGTCCGACTTCAAGCAGAATGGAGACACGAGCTTGTGAAGTCCTAGGACACTTTTACTCCGCCCAGGCTCAGCCAAGGTAGGGAGCAGGCCCAGTCCTTCCCCGCCCTCCTTTTGGGTTTCTGGTCAGGGTGCAGAAGTAGAGGGGAGTGCAGGAGGAGGTGCAGGAGTCGGTGTTCAGTGTTGGGGTTTGGCTTGCAGGGCAGATGCAGCACAGAAGTATATACTTCATAAACACAGGTTTTGTCACCTGCCTCTTGGAGGGTAGAAGCTGGCACACAGGAAGATTGGAGCTATTTGGACGTTGATGCTTCCTCTAGTATTAGCAATTAAAGTTTGCAGCCTGCCTTGTGTTTTTGTTTGTTTGCTTATTGATAGTCGGCCATGGGTGACGAGGATGTGTTGCCTTTCCACATTCTCCCAAATGGCAAATGGTTGTCAGCTCCCCAACGGGGATTTGCTTTGGGTCCTGTGAGCACACAGGTAGTAGCCGGCTGAAGCTCTTTGGAGAATGAATAGAAAAGAAAAGTTGAATGAGATAAGTTTCATTTCCCCATTGCTGTAGAGCTTCGCACCTGAACCTGTGGGAAAGTGTAAAGAGTGGGAAGGTCTTAGGGGAGAGGGTTTATCTGACCATTATGTGCACCGCAAGGCAGTGCCATACTTCCGGGTGCCTCTCACCCTCTGTGCCAGCCCTGGGAGTGAGTTTCTTTCTCCCTCTGATTCTCATTTCCTCGGGGGGAAAAGAGCCCCAACAGCACAGAGTGAGAGGCTAGCTCATGGTGGCCTTTGGCATGGGCTGCACTCAATTGCTCTCAGGCCACACGAGAGGGGAGGAAGTGGTTGCACTTTACACTAAGCACCCAATTCATGGGCTCACAGTGCTTCTCTGCAGGGAATCATTACTGACTCCTAGGTGCTGGTGTGTGGTGCAGTCAGAGGGGGTGCCTGTGGGGTCAGAAAAGAGGCAAGTCCATGGGTGGGGGAACTCGAGAGAGTGATCCTAAGCTGGAGACCCACCCTGAGCAACGGAGTGTGCAGTCTGTTCAGTCTGCTAAGCGCCGGCCCTCCTGGAATATTTTATTTCTCTGCTGCCTGGCAGGAATGAGAGCTGTAAAACACTTGAGCTTGAATTGCAGCTTTCAATGCAGATGGGACTTTTATTTCAGCCCAGACACACTCAAGTTCTGTGAGTGTCGTAACCTGATGCACGCGTGCCAGCAGATAAACTCAGCTCCAGCGGCATTTCTCTTAGGTCGCTGGGCTTGAGGCAGCAGTGGCTACCTCTGCAACTGGGGGAGCTACCGGGCGCAGCTGGCTTTGCCAGCACCATGAACAGGAGCTGCTCTGAGACGGAGGCAGGGTTTCAGTCAGTCCTGCCCTGCCCATTCAGATCCCTGCTCCTCTGAGCTGTGCCCCCCCCCAGACAAGACAAGGAGCATCCCCTAAAGCAGGAACACCCCAGTATGTGAAAAGTCACCCCTGGGCAGCTCCTTCTTTTCCCACCTCCACTTCCTCCTCTGAGGATGGAACAGGCTGGCAGGGTCTCATGGGGAGGGGCTGAGAGTGCTAACTGCCACAGGACAAGGTCTCCTGCCTGCCTACCTGACTGTCCAAGGGACAGTTGTTTTTCCTACCTGAGCTTCATCCCAGGGACTCTAAGACTGTGCTCCATTTTTTTTTCTAGGCTTCCCCTTTATTTCATTAGGAAACTCCATTCCAGGGTCTGAGAGATTACACAGGGTAAAGAGCTGTGCTGGCCTGGCACGTGGCCAAACTGGGTTTGATGCCCGGAATAGGTAAGGTGCACTGAACATTGCCAGCTGTGATCCCTCTGCACTGCCAGGAGTGATCCCTGAGTGCAGAGCTGGGAATGAGCCCTGAGCGTAGAGCTAGAAGTCAGCCCTGAGCACTGAGCCAGGAGTAACCAGGACGGAGCCCTGAGTACAGAGCCAGAAGCAAGCCCTGAGCATCACTGTGTGGCCCCCAAACTAGAAAAGAGGTTCTTACAGTAAGCAGAGACCCGTCTAGGGCCCTTCCTGCCTCACCATCTTTCTTGCTCTTCCTTCCAGGTCTCTGCTCATTGTGGGGTGGATGCTGGCCAGAACGTCTACCCCGAGTGGTTGCCTCTTTAGCTTCAGACCCCCAGAGTGGCCCTTGGTCCCTCCCCCATGCAGTGTCCCCATGGCAGCGAGGAAGAAGAGACAGGCCGGGCTTGAACTCCAGAACCACATGGTCACATGGATACTGGAACAGGTCCCTGCTGTGGGACTGGGGCAAGCTGGCTTGTCCTTCCACCTGGAAATCTGCTGAGTTGGCAAGAACCACCCGAGAAACAAAAGCAGGGGGTAAGGCTCAGCAGGAGCACTGGGGTTAGAGTCTGAACTCTGCACTCTGCAGCTGTGGAATGCTGAGCCTCCTCTGGGCAATGTCCTGGTATAAAGGCCGGTTGGCACTAAGAACCAGAGCCTGCCTGACACATGCAGAGATGCCCACAACCTGCAGCATGTACATCTGAGCAGTGTCTCCTCCAGATTGGACAGTGTCTGTGTGGTGTGCAGGTTTCTGGTATGGCTGAGGACATCTGCTCTGATTTTTGGCTTGTCGCAGCACTGTCCTGCCTCTGTGAACAGAAACATCAGTACTCATGGCTGTCAGGTTGGGGACACAGAGCACCTGTGTCCAGAGGTTTGCAAGCATCACCTTGCTGGGCAGACCGGAAATATTATGATACTATTTATTGATGAAGTCACAGCCCTTTGATTGTATAAACTGAGTTTGGAAGATCAGATGTGCCCAATGTAAATTATATTTATTGTCATGTATACACAATTGTGTGACCCTGGTGTTATTTTACATGATAATGCATACTTACAGAGTATTAGGAAGCTTTTCAACTACCTGTATCTTACAGTATTTGAAAGCAGAATTTTCTTTTTAAATGTAAATAAGACTCTCTGAGGAAGGCAAGGGGTTTATTTTCCTGGAAATATTTTCGCATGTGTTTTTTTTATTTGGAGGCTCTTCCCTTCTAGAGAGCACGTGGTGTCCATCCTTACAAGATACAAGTGACCGTGTGTGGGGTGTGTGTGTGTGTGTGTGTGTGTGTGTGTGTGTGTGTGTGGTACATTTTCCCCAAAGCAGAGACAGTCAGTGCTACTGTTCTGGGACTTTGCCCCTCAGTGCCACCAACCAGAGACATGTCCAGAGACTGATGCTTGTCCTAACCAAGAGTCTCTCCTGCTTCAGCCCTGCACTGGGACATGGAACTCAAGGACAGAGCAAGAAGTTTTCTCCACACTCCCTCTTGCCTGGGCCACTCTGAGCCTCAGCGGTGAGGGCGACTTCATTCAATTTTGGTCTGGGAGCTAGAGGTTCCGTGCGCCATCTCCCAGTTACAGATTCATATTCCATGATGGCGCTCCACGCTCCAGCATCAAGTTCCAGCTCTATGCTCCAACTTCAAGCTCTAGCTCTCTGCTCCATATTCCAACTCTATGCTCCAACTTCATGCTTCAGCTCTATGCTCCAGTTCTATCCTCCAGCTCGACGCTTTTGGCTTTACAATCCAGCTCCACTCTCTAGTTCTATGTCCCAGCTTCAGCTCCCAGCTCCACACTCTTCTGTGACTTGCCCCGTGCTTTGTGTATTTGCAACTGTATTGCCCTGTGAAATAGTGATCTCTGTCTGCTGTCCTGTCACTTTTAGATTCTGTTGTCTGCCCTCTCCTACATGCCAAGGCAGATTCTTATGAAGGCAAATATAGGTTGTGTATATATGATTTGTGAACTTGAGCTCAGGGGTGTCTGAGTACGTTGGCGGAAATGTTTATTTTCTCTTAACTGTGATTTTACTGTCAGCAATCGAGTTAGAATCCTCACAGTCTTCTATTACTGATGGTGCCATCATGCAGGTGCCCTGGAGACAGTCCTGGGCTTGGGAGCTTTCTCTCAGGTTTGTTTAGATCAGTGGTAGCTCGACAGTCACAGATTGTAAGCTGTGTCCTACATGAGAGGAGTGTACATTTTCTGTGAGTGTGCTTGCAGTTGGGTACTCTGTGTGTGTTAGGCATGCACCCAGTCCTGTGTGTGCTATTTATAACAGCCAAGCTTTGACATACCATGGTCACTAGAATTAAAGCTGACAAAGTCCAAATAAAGCAATGACCTGCGCTTCTGTGTTATTATTAGGTCCTACACACGTGTCCCCAAATGTCAGGACTTGCTGGATGTCCAGCTGGCTGCCCGCGGGCATATCAAATGGTCTTGGGTGCCTCTGTGCCAGGATGCCTGGGTGGTAAAGGGCAGAAAAAGAGGAAAACCCTGGTGCAGGATCCTTGACTAGGTCATCCTCTTTTGATGATGCATTTTTATAGAAACGTGACCCAAATTTCAGAGAAACAGGTAAACACACTGTTTGCACCCAGATGAAAGCATGGCACTTGACCTTCTGGGGTTCATGTTCATAAGCATCTTTCCTTCTGTCTGTCCCCAACTTCCTAGTGTGCATGAGAGCACTCTGTCACTGACTTTATGTCTGTTTCTATGTGTCTTTGTGTATCTGTTTCTGTCTGTGTGTCTGTGTGTTTCCATGTGTGTGTTTCTGTATGTCTGTTTCTTTGTGCCTCTTTGTGTTTATCTGTTTTTGTGTCTGCTTCTATGTGCCTATGCCTGTGCATTTCTGCGTTTGTCTATTTCTGGGTGTTTCTACATGTCTGTCTCCGTGTGTGTCGATTTTTTTATGTGTCTGTGTAGTCTCTGTATGCCTCTGTGTGTGTTTGTGTGTCTGCTGATATGCCTGTGTGTCTCTGAGTCTGGCTGTCTATGTTTATGTGTCTATGAGTGTATGTGTCCGTGAGTCTGTATCTGTGTGTCTGAGTCTATGTCTGAGTATCTGTGAGTCTGTGTGTCTGTGTCTATGTGTCTGTGAGTATGCTTCTATGAGTCTGTGTCTGTATGTGCGTGTGAGTCTGTGCCTATCTGTATATGCCTGTGTGAGTCTGTATGTGTATGTGTGAGTTTTCTCTGCAGTGTGGCAGGTACATTGGAGATGGCTCTCCCCTGGTTACTCCCCTAACCCCTCTGGCAGGTTCCTGCTGGCTAAGGAATGGATATCCAGGGGTAAGAAGTTGCATGTTTCTGCCACCCCCTGCTCCTTCCTCTGAGCAAAGCCCTCCCTTCCCATGCCTTCCTGCATTGTGAGCTGGACCTGCAGCATGCATCCAACTCCCAGAGCAGTTTGCAGAAATGTCATCTGTGCACGCTGGGGGCCACCTCATTTTAGCCCCAGCCTTCTCTCCTGAAACCTTCTCCCTACGCCTTAGACAAATAAGTGGTGCCCTGCATGATCGGCTGGGCAGCAGAGGGCAGAGCAGCCATGGTTTGGGCATCGGAAGAACACCACGGCCACTGCTTCTCACGTCATTTTGCAAGGTGACCTTTCTCAGCTGCCCCGGGGGACTGCCCTCCAAGTTGGTGACGTCTGTGCTTGGAGCCAGCTCAGCCGAGCAGCTGATGGGCACTGCAGGCCTGGGCATGGACACGGGAGCCAACTGCCCTGAGCACCAGAAAGGAGGAAGTATTTGTGTGAAGGTGGCCCCTGGAGGAGGTCATCACAGCCCCAGGACTGGAATGTTCCAGTCTCATTCCTCTGGCACGCTGAGAGTGGGGAGGTCCGTTCCCAGGTGAAGATAGCATGGATGAAGGCCCCCACTTCAGATAGTACCCCATGCCACAGAAGGCAGCGAGCTCTGAGGGTACCTCGCCAATGTGTTGCAAACATAGGGCATGGCAGTGAGAACCTGTGCAGGCTTATCTTAGATCCCCTCTTGCTTACACTCACATTTGTTTACATTCACGCTCACACATTTATTCTCATGCTCACGCGCATGTTTATACAGCCATGCTCCTACACACCCTCACAGTTGTGTACATTGATTCTACCTCATGATCACACTCAGGAGTACTCACCCTTATACCGTGTACATTTATATTTATGAACACAATCATACCTCCAAGCTCACACATATGTTCATGTTCATTCATTGATGCTCATGTGCATGTTCTGCTTGCATTCATGCTCAGCCATGCCCTCACTCATCCCAGGCTTGTTTACCTTCACATGCTATCCTCACACTCTTACTTTCCCACACTCATTCACACACCCTGATGTCACACTCACACACGTTCACTCATTCACACACAAACTTCTCCTATTCACTCTCATCCTCAGGTTCACACTTACAGGGATCTGATTTCTGCTGAGACCTGAGTCAAAGAGTGAAGGAGCAGGAGCCGATGAGAGGGCAGGGGACAGCTCTGCATGTGGCTGACCCTGGTTGGATCCCTGACACCTCACATGGTCCTCTGAGCCCTGTCAGGAGTGTTTCTTGAGTACAGAAGTGAGTCCTGAGTGTCACTGGTTGTGATCCCACCTACCTGCCCCCAAAGTGAGAGAGTCAGGACTAGAGATATTCCATGGATTACAGCACTTGCCTTGCAAGAACCCACCTTAATTCAATGCCCAGAGCACACAGTCTCCAAACCCTGCTGGATGCAACCTTGGAGGCCCCTGCACAGCTGGGAGGGTCTGAAATGGATTCTTGCACCTCAGGGCTTGGCAGCCTCACTGCTGAGCCCTGTGCTGACCACAAGCCTGTTGCCTGACTATCTCCAAGATGGCCCCAGTGCCTAAGGCTGCATGGGAGACAGGACGGGGGCTGGTATTACAGGGAAGGAAAATGCAGGATGGGTAGGTGTCACTGGGCACAGATCGGGTTAGGGCCCTAGTGCTCATCACTGCAACCAGCCCAGGGAGAGGTAAATGGAGATTGAGCCAGAGGAGGGTGGGGTGAGCCCACTGGTAAGACATGAGGCATCCATGTCCCCCACACAGCACCCAGGCAGGGCAAGGCAGGGCAGAACAGGGCAGGGGATGACTGTGCAAGTCATGGCTGGGTGAAAGCTCAGCTGTGGGAGAGTCCTTGTCCCCGAATCTGAGGAAAGCAACTGGGGTCAGCATTAGGCCTGGTCTCTGAGTGGAAGACAGAGGGACAGAGAGTAGACAGGAGGAAGGGCCAGCAAGAGGGAAGGAGCAGAGCGAAATCGATGAATTAGATCTCTTTTAGATCCAATTTTTGGTCTGAGGCTGTTTATGCCATTAAAGGCCCCATATGAGGCAAATCAGAGAGAAAAACTTTGCATATCACAACATAACAAATAGCTGGCATCTAGAATAGACAAAGAGTGCTCAGTGCCAGAAATATCTGCACAAGTGCGCACAGAGCCTGATGACAGGGGCTGGTGTGCTTGAGAGGATATGACAGGCGGGAGCTGTCAGTCCAGGAAAGGAGCAAGGAGGGCAAGTGATGGGCCATGGGGTGTAGTCTTGGGATTAAGTGAAGACAGTTTCTCTCGAAGCACAGCTCTGGGATGTGGGTCACAGGGAACGACAGCTATGCTCTTCTCCACCACCACCACCACCACCCAGTGTGAAGCAAGAAGGTCCTTAGAGTTGTGATGGGAACTAGGAGCATCTTGGCTGGTCAGATGAGAACAAGGGTTTGAGCAGTGGAGAGGAGCAGACAGAGAACAGAGCTGGGACATGGGCACAAAGAGGAAGAAGCTCAACAGGGTCCACAAGCTACAGGTCATCCAGGACTAATCTGACACTAGGTTTTACTCCATGTGTCAATTATTTATTTTAATATAAATTGTTTCCATGGCTCCTTGCCCTTCTCTTCATGACTGATACTGCCATCCTCTTCCTCCTCACTATGATGTCACCATCACTACTGTCCTCCTCACTATGATGTCACTGTCATCACTGTCCTCACTCTGGGATGTCGTTGTCCCTGTGATTACTGAGGTTCCCTGCATGCCTGGCTGTGATGCTTGCAGAGGACCACTTGCTCCTGGACTCACTCTAGCACAAGCTTTGCAAGTGGGGGCCTTGGGTCAATCCTAGGCAACATGTCTCTCTCTTCTAGCACCATTTTACGAGTCACTCCTGAGTGCCATTAGATGTGGCCTCCCAAATCATAAACAAGCAAAAAGCTATATATAAGATCTTACCACTGAGCCAGGTTTCTCTTGTTAGATTTTTTTAAATACCCATTTGGTCCTACTAATATTTTTATTTAAAATGTTCCTTCAGTAAACATGCATTTCAGCTCTGGAAAAAATAATTGAAATAGCAGTAGTAGGACTTTTTAACTCCTTATAAATATATGATTTTTTTTACTTGTATGGCCTATATTTTTACCATGGGATATATCCAAATATTCTCCTTGATACATCATAAGAATAAGTATATTAGAAATAAAGATAATGAATAAGACAACTAATTCTTCATTTTATTCCTTCAAGTATTTCATTTATTTATTGAGAGAAAATAGCTCAGGTAAGATGATAGAGGATCCTAATTAGATAAAGCAACAGGACTGAGGGAATTCCTCATCCCCATCAGCTATGGAAATTTCCCACATTGCACTTGGCTCTGTACCACCTCTTAGAAGCCAGCAAGACACTTCAAGTTGGCCTCTGCCATGAAAAGGCTCCTCACAGACCTGTCTCTTTTAGTTATTTTCATTTTGGAACCTTGGTGGGTATTCTTAAAAAAAAATAAACTTTAAAAATGTCTTATAGAGACCGAAGCAGTGTCACAAGCAGTAGGGCTCTTGCCTTGCATGCCCTAACCTAGGATGGACTGCAGTTCAATCCTTTGGCATCCCATATGGTCTTCCAAGCCAGGAGCGATTTCTGAGCACATAGCCAGGAGTAACCCCTAAGCATCACTGGGTGTGGCCAAAATAACTAACTAACTAATAAAAAAAATAAATAAAAATGCCTTACAATTCCACTTTGCCTTTCAACAAGGGCAGAACTTTGTTTTTCAGGAAAAATGTAAAATTTTACAATTCCCAAATCTATAGCACATAAGAAAACCTTAACTGATATTTGGTGTCCTTTAGAAAAATCGATTACTTTTCTGATTATGACTATCTTGAAAAGTTCATGATTCTTGGGAGGAGATCAATGCATTTTCTTGACAATACAGTGATTTGTTAAATATATGGACATTCTTACGAATTTTCTTCAAAAATAAAGAAAATTTTCTTTGATATTTTTCAGAATGATTTTTTCCAAAGGCTAATATTTTTATTTTTTTAATATTTAATATTTTTATTTTTTTACACTAAATGAAGAATAGCCAAGATCAGCAAAGTACATACATGGCTTGGAGAAGAGAATGGACTGGAAACCCCAGTAAGCAGCGAGTAACCTCTGGACCCTCCTCCATCAGGGCCGGACAGGAAGTGGAACAACTTTTCCCAGCCGGAAGTGCCAATCAACTACACACTTTTGTACTTTCTGGCTTCCTTATTTGCTTTCGTGTAAAAATGACTTCTTGAAATCATGTGCATGAGAAACTATCATGAGCAATATTGTAAATCATGGAACCTCAACTTCTCCAAAATAGTTTTGTTTTTTTTTTTTAATGATAAAACAGGGCAAGAGCAATAGTGCAACTGGTAGAGGTTTTGCCTTGCACCAGCTGACCCTAGTTCAAATTCCAGCTTCCCCCAAATCAGGGATCCCAACTAACAGAGCTGTGGAGAGTGGGCTACAGAGACTCCCTAAGAGTGCTATGAAGAGTGGGGCACAGAGACTCCCCCAACAGTGCACTCACAGTTTAGCTCCACAGATGCCTTGATCCTGAACAATGGGTTGGGGGCTTCCTGACTGCTGCCCAGCCAAGATCTGCCAAAGCAGCTCCAGCCAAATGGATTTGCCCTGCACTGCAGGGGGCAGAGCAGGGAGGCTAGAAGGAGATAGGAGTCAAGTTAGCTGAGCTGAGTGGAGCAGAGGTCATGTCCTGCCTACTTATTTGAAAGGCCTGGGGGCCAAGCCGGAAGTGATGGGCGTAGCTTGTTTCATTATTTAACCCTCCAGACCTCACCCCTGCAGTGACTCTTACCGTCCTCACAGAGAAATGTTTTCCTTTAGGAAGAAAAGTACAAACCATGCTGTACTTTTCATTTCCTTTTAGTGTTGCTGGGAAAAATCTAGGATCTTATGTGCCGACAAGCCCTCCACTTCCATCCTCCTCTCCTTATGCATCCCTCTGGGTCAACACTCCCCTTCCTGAATGCCACCTGCTGTCTGAGAAGTCACACTCCAGACCACTCTAGGGAGTGCCCTGCCCACCCTCAGTGTCTGGCTCCTGGTTCAAGATCCCACCAGAGAGAGGACATAGTTGGGAAACTATCTCTAGTTTGGTAAGAATGTGCTTTTCTCCCACACATCTCTAAAGGACCAGCATTCACTGTGCCTGGTATCTGGAGTGGCTGAGCATTCTCCTCCAGGACAGTGCAGGAATGGGCTGAACAATATAGCAATAGGGAGGACACTTCTCCTGCAAAGCACCCAACGTGGATTCGATTCCTGCTACCACATAGGGTCCCCAAACCTGAGCACAGCAGAAGGGGTTTCGGAGTAGGCAGAAGTGATTCCTGGGCACAGAGCAGTGAGTCCAGAGTGCAGAGCCAGGAGTAAGCCCTGAACACAGAGCCAGGAGTGAGCAAACTTCTGATTAAAGATGCAATCGAAGGGAGAATTAATGGGAAGAACAGATGAGGGTCTTTATTTAAGTCTAGGACAGAAGCTGTAACAATCACAACTGTAATTTTTGAAAGTCAAAGATTTCCCCTTTCTCTTAAAAATTCCCAACTCAAGGACTTTTAGTGTAGAAGTGTGAAGGCATGATTAGTGCCAGGCTCTTGAGTTAATTGATGGTTTAGATGATTGATTCGTTCCTTCATTCATTCTGCAATTACACAGCTAATGCTGTTTTGGATACTGTTCAGAAAAAATAGGTTATTATATGTTATATTTTGTGCATACTTCATTATATGGGGGCTGAGAGAGCATAGCAGGACAGTACAGTTGTCTTGCACACAGCAAACCCAGGTCCAATATCCGGAACTGCATATGGTTCCAAGTACCACAAGGAGTGAGCACAGAGGCAGGAGTAAGCCTTGGGCACAGCCAGAAATGGCCCCCAAAGGGCAACCAAAATCAATAAGAAGTTAAAAATATGGAGTCAGGGGCCGGAGAGATAGCATAGCGGTGTTTGCCTTGCAAGCAGCCAACCCAGGACCTAAGGTGTTTGGTTTGAATCCCAGCTATCTACTATGGTTCCTTGAGTCCCTCAAGGAATGAATCCTAAATGCAGAGCCAGAGTAATTCCTGAGCATCTCTGGGTGTGTTCCAGAAACAAACAAAAAAAATTTTTTTTCAGCCTCATAGATGAAACCACAAGAAACTCGGAGCAGGCTGGTAGGATGCTCAGTGGTCAGTGCCAATGTCCAGTGTGTGCGGCCACTGTGCCTCCTGCCTGCCCCTTCTCAGAGGGCACAGCCAGGCAACACCATCTGGACCCACTCAGAGGTCACAGCAGGCTCATGGCTGACATCTGAGTAGCAGCAGGCACAGGACAAAACCAAGTCAGTGTCACAGCCAAGTTCAAGCACCTTAAAAGGGAATGTTTTTCCCCAACCCCAGGTCTTAACTTTTCCACACTCTGTAATTTTCTCCAGCGAACAGACACTTTCGATGGCACTTTTCACAGCGTTGAAGGAAGCTTTTCAGCACCCATCACTCGACTCCGCCCTCCCCAGGAGAATGCCTGCCCCCTGCGCCCACCGAGATGGAGAGCAGAGGAACAGGATGCACACAAATGCACACAGTCATAGTCTGTGCAACAGACATGCATTGGCACAGTCATCCTCCTATGTACAAACATATACAGAACCACACTCATCGCTGCTACTGTGGAGGTGTGTTACATGTTACATGACACATGAGCACCAATAGACATATGACTAATAGTATATATATTCTGTCATGTTGCACATAGGAATACATATACTGTACATAGTCAGAAATAATGTATGAATAATTATAGGCATATTTCAGCTCAAGTGTGAATAATATATAATTCATATCCTTTAGTATATCCATGCTCTTAGTGATACATATGCTGCATTGCATTACAGATTCTGCATGACAGGTGCATGAAACAGTTGTATGATCAGTTACATGTCGTTTTTATTTGTACCTTGTAAAAGGTGCGCCTATACATTACTTACACATTTTTACAGTCTTAACAATATGTATCCATGGTACTAGTGAAAAGCCCCTTGCTATTATTTATATATATTTGATGCATTATTTATACATTTCATTAAATGTATGCATTGTTAGCTATATGTATTATTTTTGTTTGGTTTTGTTTGGTTTGGGGGCCACATCCAGCAAGGCCCAAGAGTTACTCCTATCTCTCCACTTAGAAATTACTTCTGGTGGTGCTTGGAAGCCCCTATATGATGCAGAGATCAAATCTGAATTGGTTGTGTGCAAGACGAGTGCTTCATGCATGATTCTTTTTACACTACTCACACAGGACATATGTATCACATATGATATAGACATTGTTTATGCCGTATTACTTATATATTATTCGCACTTACATATGTAAGGAATGCAACTTAACTGCTTTGCTTCTTCTCATGCCCTGCTGGTGCCAAATAAATCAGTTGCGCTTAAATCCTTGACTTTGGAATTTTTGTTCTAGAAGGAGCCAAACTAATTGAGATACTAAGTACAAAAAAATTATAAACACTGGAATTCCACTAGTATGCCAAACTGATTCTGGGAATGACTGTGGTTGTTATTTTATACTTCTTTACTGTGTCTTAAAATGTTTTGCTATGACAAAAATTGTGTGATTAGTGATGAAAGCAGAGATAAAGGCTGAGCAAGAGGTACGGCAGATGCTCATCAAGATGGGAGCATGTGGAGGAAATGAGCAGGCTGCAAATTACCAGCATTTCCTGTGCACAAACTTATCCCACATGACAGTTGGGTAGGACTGCCCTGCGACCCAGCCTCAGTCTGCCCTTATCAGTCTGTGCCCTGGATCTGGGCCTCGTGCTGCCATGCAATCATCCTCACTGTAGTCACTAACATTCTTTTGAAAACAAATTGTATAGGCCCCTGACCATCACATGGGACAAGAGTGAAATATCACGGATGCTATTTATTCCAACTTGCTACATTTATGAATTCTATATAGATGAGGAATTGGATTTGTTTGATTCAACAGCCTCTCATACGCAACTGGAATTTGAGCAAAGCATGGCTCCTGGATTCTAGTCCAGTAACTTCCCAAATACCTTCTTAGCCCCTCCTGTCCCGGTGCCCAAACAGACTGCAGGCAAAGAAGAGATGAACAGAATGAAACTAACAGACAGATGTTAGAAAAGGTATAATATAGGGCAGCTGGCTGGGAACCACACAGATTACTGGATCCCCATGGAAACAGGGAGCGGGGTCTGAGGGTCTATGGGACAGAGAGGGTGAGGGACAGACAGATCTGAGTAGGGCAAACTGGAGCAGGCATCTTGGTCCCCCACAAGTTCCCTTCCAGATTCTGCACTAGCCAGCCCTATTCCCTCATTTGTTCCAGAATTCCAAGGCTTTTCAGTTCAGGAAAGTCACCACGAAAATTCTCTCGGAGGGTTGGAAATCAAGTTCTAGGGACAAATATTTCTCCCCGTCTTCTGATGTCTTTCTGTGTCTTTATTCATCATAATGAACTGATGGACCAGGATGGGCCTCCGCATTTCTGAAGGACAGAGGAAGGAGTGGGGCCAGCCTTGCCAGAAAATGATCCTGTTGTGACCCTGTGCTCAGGCTCCTCACCTTCGTTTTGCTCAAAAGAAAAAAAGAAAGAACCAAAAGTAGGGACCAAAGTCACACCATTTCCCAGGAGGGACTCACACGGAGAGCTCAGGCCTAAACGCAGAGCCAGGCATGAGCCTTAACACAGAGCTAGGAATGAGCTGGAGTGATCCCTAAGCATGAAGCTAGGAGTGAACTTTGAGCAAAGAGCCAGGAGCCAGCTTGAATAGAGTCAAGAGTGAGCCATGTACATAGTCAGGAGTCCTGAGCATGGATCCAGG
The DNA here is from genome assembly GCF_024139225.1 of Suncus etruscus. NCBI lineage: Eukaryota > Metazoa > Chordata > Mammalia > Eulipotyphla > Soricidae > Suncus > Suncus etruscus. Next base: position 12,970,201 of record NC_064854.1, on the reverse strand, counting down.
AGAGAGTCTTGACTACAGAACTGGGAGTGATGCCTGAATCCAGAGCCAGGAGTGATATCTGAGCACAGGGCCAGGAATAATTCTTGAGCACAGGGCCAAGTGTGAGATCTGATCACAGAGCCAGGAGTGATATGTAAGTACCACTGAGTGTGTCCCAAACCCAACCCAAACTAAGCTGGTTACTTATTAAATGGCCCTGAAAAGCCAAGTCACACCAGTTCCCAGGAGGGTTTGTGAGGAGAACTTATGCTCTTCCTTCCTTCCCAGCCAGTAGTAGACCTACAGAGGGATCAAAGCTCCCCTGCCCGGCCACTGCAAAGTGCAATGATGACTCTTGAATTCCATGGCATGTAGACAAGACAGCGCCAGTCCTCACGAGTCGTTCAGACATGAATGCAGCCACTCTCCTGGCAGAAAGTTCTCTGCTTGGTACAGATCATCAGTAATGCTGTAAAAATTAAGTAAAGTGTGGGCTGAAAGACAAGCTTCATTAGCCGACTCAGCCTCCGCACAGCAGCTCCCATCACCTGGGTCCCCGAGGCTGGAATCATTCTTCCTGTATCTCGTGACTGTTTCAACTGAGATTGGAAGGTCTGGTTTGGAGCCATTTGTGCTGGCAGAATTAAGGGGAGCAGTAAATGATAAATGGGCTGGGCAGCCACTGTAGGAGGAAGATCCCTTTAGGGGTCCCCTCAAAAAGGGCAGAGTAAGAGCAGACCTCCCAGCCCTGGACTCACCTCTGCCCACCCAAGAGTGGATCCATTCATTCCCATGAGTAATGTGGGTTTGTTTCTCAGTGAACTAGCAATACTTCACTGCAGAATCAATACCAGCCACCATTGCGGCCACCATCACTGCCACCAGCACTACCACCGTTAGTGCCACCATCTCCACCATAAATACTACCATGGCATTGAACTTATATCTGCCATCTTCCTCATCAACAACCTCTATGGAGCTATTTCTGCCAAAGAATGTATTGTTTATTTTATGCATTTAAATATCAAAAATCATAGTAAGGTAGGAGTGAGGGTAGGAGAGTTCATGCTGTAAAGGTGTGAGGCTTTGAATTCCACAAAGATATAAAACACAATAAATAAAACTAAGTAGACGCCGTTATCTTACTTGGTGTGAAGAACATGGAGAATGGTTGTGTTGGAGTGACATGCAATGACTCAGGCAGGCCTTGGTTCACCCACTGGCATATTAGCTTTCAAAGCCACTGTGAGCTTGTTCTATATACAATGAACGCCTGTCCAGGCTTCATGCCTGAGTAACTTCTCTGTGCTTATTAAAGAGGATGGTGGAACAATGCAAAATGGATGTTCACTTACAGGCCTTGCCAAAATTAAACTTGGAAAAGTGGAAATAGAAGATGGTTAAATATAATGGGCTTTGAGGGTTTGCTGTGAACATTTTCCCAATTATATTGAACAAATGAACATTGGACATACCCCCACTGGCCTATATGCAGTTTCCCTTTATGGTTTTCTGGATGTTTTTATAATAATCACAGAAGCCCCCCAAACAAGCCCAAAGTCAAGAGCTAAGGAACAGAAGAGAAAAGTTTCTGAGTGGACTGGGAGGTGAGGATTGGGTTCGGTCAGAGTGCTCAGATAGTCGGTTGATGAGATCCAATTTTTTTTCTCTTGATAGAGGAGAGCTTTCTAGAAATAAAACTTTATTTTTAAAAAGACTTATCCCTGACCAGAAAGATTCTGAGGTAAGACACTTGCTTGTGGCCAACCAGAATTAGATTCTCTAAACCATATTGGATTTCTCAAGCTGTGTAAGGAGTGATCCCTGAGCACAGAGCCAGGAGGAAATCCTGAGTATTGCCAAGTGAGGCCCCTAAACCAAAAAATAATGAATAACTAAAAGGCTATCCTACAGGGCTTTTATTTCAATCAATGTTTAATCACTTGCATACTTTTCTCCTGCATTGGTTGCCCAGAATGACTCCTTGTGATGAAGAAAGGAGCATTTGTCTTGGTACTCAGACTTCCCTAAGGCCCTCCTCCTGTGCTGCCTTCTGGGACTTCGTGTGCATGAGCTACATGGCACATCTCCACATCCAGGACTACTGCTAACTCACTTGATGAATGGATCTCAGAGACCTACTAGGAGCCTTATATCATTTCACAGTTGAGTGGGGGGTGCAGGGACTGGATCTTTGTTCTCTTAACCAGCACATAGAAGAACCATAATTATGAAGTCAAAACTAATAAAACAGAGAGTAAAGTGATACTAAAACAGGTAAAGAAGCTGGTTGGATCCTTGCCCCCCCCCCATATTGTCCCCTGAGCATCAGCAGGAATGATTCCTGAGCACAGAACCAGAAGGCAGCCCTGAGTATTGCTGGGTATAGCCCTAAAGCAAAACAACAAAAAACAAGAAGGTGGGGGTTGCAGTGAGATTAAGTCTGATTTTATAATATACAAATCAACCCCTGCTGAATGAATTTTAATCTGCAAGCACTGCAGAAATCACGTATTAGACAGGGTCAAAGATGATTGATTTATCTGATAAGTTTTAACCAACTAAAAAAAGCATACTGCATCAGAGTTTCAAAAGGAGTCAATTGGCAAATGGCTTGCTCACTTTTTAAAAACTGATACAAGTCAATTTTTTTCTGATTATTTTACCCTAAATGCTTAGAATACCTTCACTATAGCTTACTATATAAGCGTCATTACACAATACCTCAACCATTCCTGAAGCCACTTTGTTATTCGATTGTGAGTCTTTGACTCACACAGATACGCCCCCAGTTACCTGTGATGACTTAAGGCTGCATCCACAGTCAACTGTGTGTCCTGTTTGTGGGGAAGATTCTGGTAGCTTTCACACCGCTGAATAGTTTTCATCTGCTTCCCTCTCTTAAACTTTGATGTTAGAATTGTGGCAAGAAATGAAAGTCTATTTCAGACCCAGATCAGATGGGGAGAAGAATTTTAGAGTCTACCATACACACACACACAAAAAAAAACATGTCTCTCAAGTTTTGTAGACAGGAAAAGAAGGTTGTATCTACATTGGGTGTATGGATTGGATAGAAATCACCCATATCAACAAATGGAGGAGTGGAAAGCTTGGCATCCAGACCCACTGCTGACTCAACTGCTCCTTCCCTCTTCCTTGCTTCCCTCTGTCAATGGCAGCACACATGGCTGGAATTACAGCAACACCATGTCTGTGTCAAGGTCACTTGTGCAACCATCAGCCACTCTATGCATGACTTCTTATCACAGACTCCAGCAGAGGTGAAGCTCATGAATCTGCTGCTGCTCTTACTAGGAGCTCAGGTCCTCAGATTCGGTACACACGAGCCTCCTTGGTGGGTTACTTTGCTGGCCTCTTGCCTTCTTTTAGCACCTGCTTCTTCATTAAGTACTGATTCATTAAAAAGTCTCTAATTGGAAAAGTTTCAAGGGCTTTTTGTAATTACAGACATGGGAAGCAGAGAAATGACAAGCATTTAACCTTTGAAAATAACTAAGTCATTGAATAAAATCAAAAAGGTTATGTCTAGAATACAAAGTGAGGGCAGGTGGGAAAAGGCCAAGAGCTTTAGAAATTTGGTAGAAAAAGCTCAAATGAGTGACTGAATACCAATGTCAAAGTAATTAACAAAACTATTGAACCCTGGAGCCGGAGCTGTGGTGTGGAGCGGTAAGGCCGCTGCCTTGCACGTGCTAGCCTAGGGTGGACCTTGGTTCAATTCCCAGCATCCCATATGGCCCCCCAAACCAGGAGCTATTTCTGAGCACATAGCCATGAGTAACCCCTGAGCACCTCCGGGTGTAGCCCAAAAACCAAATAAATAAATAAATAAATAAAACCCAACAACCATTGAACCCTAACCTAAAAAGTAACATTAAACCATCCCTAATCATAAACATACACATTTAAACTTAATCTTAACCAGAAACCTAGCACAACCAGCATCCAAAATGAACCTATACTAATCCTAATCCTATCCTAACCTAATGTCTAACTTTAACCCTAACCCTACCATCTAAGCCTAGCCCTTAACCCAGACCTATAACCCCTAATCAGTAACCCTCACCCTAAAACCTAGCTTTAACCCTAACCATAACCCTAACTTTAACCCTATCTTTAAACCCTAAGCCTAAACCTATCATAATAATAACCTATCCCTAAACATAACTCTGCGCTTATCCCACCCTCATCTTAACCCTAATACCTAATCCTAAATCCTAACCCTAATTTCCAACCCTAAATCTTAACCCTACCTAAACCTAAATAAATCTTAACCCTAACTTCCAACCCGTAACCCTAACCTTAACCCTAAACTATAGCCCTAACCCACCATAACCCTAACCCTAACCCTCACTTTCACCCTAACCCTAATCTTACCTCAACCCTCACCTTAACTACCTCACCCTCACCCTAAAGCTAACTCTATCCTAACCCTAACCAATATTCTCAGGCTGCTAGACTGTCTCTGAGCCCCTCTTTCATGAATTAACATCATTTACCATTAGTAAGCCAGGCTAAAACTGGGGTTGATTTTACACATTTTGATATAAACTGGAGCTTTTGTGGCCAAGGTCATTTCTCTGGCCACTTTCATTTCCTTTGCAGAAATGAACTTTGAACATGCTCCGGTGGGCGGGGGGAGGCAGGGCTCAAGCTGCAATGGACTTTGTGGCCATGTTTGTGGCTCTCACCCCTTGGGCTCTGTGTGTGAGGGCACAAAACCAAAGCTGTGTAGCATGGAGTAACCATTTCAGCCAAGCTTGAGAGCTCTCTGTGACCTGGTGCTGTTTATCACTTATTCTTTAATAAAAATATTTTGAAAGGTGTGTTTTTACTGGAAAAGGAAACTCAAGCTATGTCCGGGAAGTCCTAAAATCCTAGTGGGGGGAGGAGTTAGAGGAAAGGGTGCAACTGCATCAGACATGGCCAAGCAGGTTCACTAGTGGTAGTGATTTCACTTTGCAAAACCATTTTCATAAAGGCAGTGAGTTGAGGGGATATTCAAAATGGGTTGAGGTCAAGGATAGATATCATCTCGATAGCCCCATGGGCAGGAGCCAGTGGCTAGTCCAGGCCTGACCTCCCAGGGCCTTGATCTCCTAAACAGCACATATAGCAGTCACCAAGAGGCCACTCAGAAATTGAGGCTGGAAGCTCAGGTGCTCAGTGGATACCTCCCCATAGATGTCCTGTCATCAGGCCCCAGAGATTGCCAAGCCATCCCTTAGGGCTTAGGCACACAGGACAGACCTACCACAGTAAGTATCAAGCCAGGTCAAAATTAATAGTACAGAGCAGAGATCTAGGACCATCTGTGTTGATATATTTAAGGGAAATGATTATTCAATGTATCTTTAAGGGGTGATGACAGCCCCCCTGTAATGGGAGTTGGACTTGGACAAATATCTTAGACATAACCCCTCTGTAAATGCAGTTGAACTGGAGCATACCCCTCCCCCTATAATGGAAAACTGTCCTCAAAGTATAAAAGGGGAAAGTCTGGCAGTTATTAGGGGAACCCTGAGAAAAGACGAGAGCAAAGCCTGCCAGCCTGTGGGAGTCCAAAGACCCAGGCCCCTAGACGTGAGCCAGAGATAAAATATCAGTAAGATGCTGCCTGTTCTTGTTCTCTCTCTTTTCCTCTCTCTCTCCCCCTCTCTCTTTTCTCTCTATCCCCATATCTTGGTGTCCCTGGGTGGGCACTTCACTTCACGCTGAAGTGAGGCCCCATGGGCTGTGTAGCTATATCTTGGTGTCCCTGGGTGGGCACTTCACTTCACGCTGAAGTGAGGCCCCATGGGCTGTGTAGCACCCAGCCTGTTGGAGTAAGCAGTTTTCACTCTATTTAGGATAATCCTTCTTTGTTAGTTCTTGTCACTCATGGACTGGAAGTACTTCTGAATTGGTCCCTTACACCTACCTGTTCTCCACCCCTGGGGTGATCCTTCCCTTCCCACTATAGAACTCGTGTCACAGGGAGTAGCTGCTTGTGGTTTTGGTTTTCCACAACTAGTCTATCTGCCTGCTGGTAACTTTTGCTAGTGAGTGGAAAGCTTGTGGTGGAAGTTTCCTGAACATGTTTTATTCTCTTCAACCTTGTGTGGATTAATTGCTGTGTCTCCACTGCTTCCAGACCCATATTTCCCAATCCCAAGGGATTGGGGCATGAGGCTTCCACTATACCGGCCTGGCAGCTTTGCAGCTTACTGTAGCCCTGCAGATAAGTGCAACAACTTGCAGCTAACTGCAGTATTTTGCAGTTGGTACCCTAAACAGGTGAACACAATTGAACCCTAGATTCCGAAAGAACTTCAGACAAAAAAGATGTAAGTCAAAAGGTGAATGTTGAAAAAAAAAAGAGAGAAATAAAAAAATGAATAAAAAACAGGGAAGTAAATGAGAGAAATAAAGCAAAAGAGAAAATGACTAGAGAAAAACTGAGTAAATAAAGAAAAAAGACGGAAAAAATAAGCAAAAGAGATTTATACCAAAAAAAAATTAGAGTAAAAATGAAAGAGAAAATAGGGCCAGAGCAATGGCACAGTGGTTGGCATTTGTCTTGCACACAGCCAAACCTGGAAAAGACCCTCCCATATGGTCCCCCAAGCTTGCCAGGGGTACTTCTTCGTGCCTAGAGTAACCCCTGAGCGCTGCCAGGTGTGACCCAAAAACCAAAAAAAAAAAAAAAAAAATTAAAAAAGAGAAAATAGGGGCTGGATCAGTAGCACAAGTGGTAAGGCATCTGCCTTGCACACACTAACCTAGGACAGACCACGGTTTGATCCCCCAGCATCCCCTGTGGTCCCCCAAGCCAGAAGCTATTTCTGAGCACATAGCCAGGAGTAACCCCTGAGCATCACAGGGTGTGGTCCAAAAAAACAAAAACAAAAAAGAGATAAAATAAATAAGCAAGAGAGAACAAAAGACAGAAAAATAAGCAAAATGATATTTAGAGAATGAGAAATTAAGCAAAAAAGATTCAGAGAGAAAATAAATTAGCAAAAGAGAATTAAAGAGATAATGAGAAAAAAACATTTGGAAAGAGAAGATAAATAAGCAAATAAGCAAGAAAGATTTAGAGAGAAATGAATGAGCAAAAATAAAAAGGACAGAGAAAAGGAGCAAAAGAGATGTATTATATAGAGAAAAATCTTTATTATAAAAATTTTTTAATTATATACAGATCTAGACAGAGAAAATAAACAAAAAAGAGATTTAGAGAGAAAATAAATGAGAAAAAGAGAAAAAAGACAGAAAATGAACAAAAGAAAATTTTAAATAGAGAATATTTGTCCCTAGATAGATAGAAATAGAAAGTGAAAAATCCTGATAACCCCACAACTGTCCCTTATCAGCATGAAGCAGCTAGAAAGAATTTGCTACCCTATGATAACCCAAAAATATCGGAAATTTTTACTTTCTTAAACTAGGCATAGGTTTAATAAAAAGTTAAGAAGTTGGGGCCAGAGTGGTGGCGCAGTGGTAGGGCATTTGCCTTGCACATGGCTGACTTAGGACAGACCACAGTTCAATCCCCAGGTGTCCCATAGGGTCCACCAAGCCAGTAGCAATTTTTGAGTGCAGAACCAAGAGTAACCCCTGAGCGTCACCGGGTGTGGGCCCTCCCAAAAGTTAAGAAGTTACTATTTATATTCTCTAACATTGTCTCATTCCTTCCGTACACCTGTCTCTCAGCTTTAGAGCTTTCAAAATAACACAAGATATTAGAAGCAGAAATGTAACTGACAACAATCTTTACTATAGGATTTGCAGACGACCATCACCTGACTGAACTCCACTGACCACTGAGGATAACCTTCTCCAGATAATATGAATGATATAGAGAATAATTTACGAACAATTATAGAAGATTAGACTTAGCTGGACAATACTATTTCATTTATATAATATTTTTAAAATTAATAACACAAAAGGGGAAATCTGTTGATGTATTTAAGGGAATTAATTAGTCAATGCACCTTTAGAGGGTAATATCACCCCCTCCTGTAATGGCGGTTGGACTGGAACATGCCCCCTTGTAATGGACTATTGAGCCCAAAGTATAAAAAGGGAAAATATGACAGAGCAGCATCAGCCACTTCTCGCCCCCCACCAGGGCTTGGACTGGAGATAAAGCATTGGGGAGATGCTGCCTGCTTTGCCTCTCTCTCTCTCTTTCTTTCTCTCTTTCTCTCTCTCTCTCTTTCTCTCTCTCATGTGTCTCCTCCCTCTCCTCTCTCCTTTATCTCTCTCTTTTTCTCTCCTCTCTCTCCCTCCCAGGTAGCTAGAGTCTGCTTGGAGAAATGACCCTGGGCATTCAGAAGTCCACAGAGGTTCCATCAGAGCAGACACTTCAGGAAGAGCTCCGTTATCTACACTCACCACTTCTGTCCCCTCAGCTACACATTGCCCCAGCAGGTGCCACTTAGGCAGAAGCAGTTATTCTATTCATGACGAAGAATTGAAGCACTAGATCTCTTCGCCCTGAGGAAGCCCCTAGCCAGTGAGAAGAGACCAGGGGAAATACCTCAGCCTCAGAGACCAGTGAGGTTATTCTGTGAAAAAATTACAACTCCATGGAAACATGAATTGAAATGAAATGAAAAATAGGCTTCAGACTACTAATAGAATGAATTGTTTAAAAATAAAAAAGCTGAATGGATACTATGGATCAGAAAAAAATAAGAAGAAAACTAAGAGAGAAGGGAAGGGAAAGGAAGGAAAGGAAAGAGGAGGGGAGGGGTGGGGTGGAAAGGGTAGAGGAGGAAGGGGAGGAGAGGGAAGGGAAGTAAAGGGAAGAGAAAGGAAGGGAGAAAAGGGAAGAGAAGGGGTGGGGAAGGAAAAGGGAGGGGAGGGAAGGAAGAGGAGGAAGGAGTGGGAGCAAAGGGAAGAACATTGTTCAGGCTCTACAGAATGGGGTTGACTCATGAAATTCAGCACAGTCCACAGAATTTAACCAAGCTAAAAGGAGAGCCTGGAAGTAAAAGCAAGTTTTGGAGACTGTGGGATGGTTACATAGAGCACAAACAGAACTGAAAGATTGAGGTTTTGCGAAACTTGTCCATGAGAGACAGAGACCACTCGGGGACTGGGCTCTATATGAACAGAACCCCAAATTTAATCCCTGGGATTGGAGAAATTATAACTACAGTAGATACCAATCAGCTTCCAGAAGCTGAGCAAACCCTAAATATAATAAAATACAAACTTCATACCAAGACCCATAATAGCTAAACTTCTGAAAAAGCAAAAATAGATAAAAATTTTAAAAAGCCAGTCATAGGTAAGTATCGCATTATGTATTGAGGAAATGAATAAGTGAGGGGTGATTTTCTTTCTTAATACAAAGAAGACACTTCTGTTTGTGGTAGAAGAAAAAAAAAAGATACCACCTGTCCAGTGAAACATTCAAAAACAAGACTTTCTCAGAGGAAAAGCCAGAGAATGTCTCTCCAACATACATTCATCATAGAACAGCCAAAGGAAATGTACCCGCCAGAAGGAAGTGATAACAGAAACGAGATATGGCTTCAGAGAGGAAAGGGTGATGTCACAGCCCATTGCTGGGTAAGGTTAGAGACACTGCAGCTTGTGACTTTCTCAAATCATACTGTGGCTTAATGTGAAAGTGTTTTCTATGTATGTAGATATCATTTGAAAATTAGAGGAAAAAGATTTCAGTGAAGTGAAATATTTCACTACTTTCCTGAAAGTGGCAAAAAGTTACTAGGTTATATACTTAGATTGTAATATCTGGTCAACCACTAAGAAAAAGACATAAAGGATATTCTTTAAAAATTAAATAAAATAGGGCCCGGAGAGATAGCACATCGGCATTTGCCTTGCAAGCAGCCGATCCAGGACCAAAGGTGGTTGGTTCGAATCCCGGTGTCCCATATGGTCCCCCGTGCCTGCCAGGAGCTATTTCTGAGCAGACAGCCAGTAGTAACCCCTGAGCAATGCCGGGTGTGGCCCAAAAACAAAAAATAAATAAATAAATAAATAAATAAATAAATAAATAAATAAATAAATAAATAAATAAAATAGGAGCACGAGTAGTGGCACAAGTGGTAAGGCCTTTACCTTGCATGCTCTAGCCTAGGACAAACTGCAGTTCGATCCCCCAGCATCCCATATGGTCCCCTAAGCCAGGAGCGATTTCTGAGTATATAGCCAAGAGTAACATCTGAATGTCACCGAGTGTGTCCCCAAAACCAATAAATAGATGATAGATAGATAGATAGATAGATAGATAGATAGATAGATAGATAGATAAAATAAAATGCAAGTTCTTTAAATTATTTAAGTAATCCATTGCAGAAAAAGAGAATAGAAAAAATGTTACCAAAGAAATCATAAAAACAATTACAAAAATCAGACATAAACAATATTGTAGATATTATTACTTTTAAAAGTAATGATCATTATATAAGCATCATTGCTTTTAAAAGTAAGGGGACAAATAAAAAAGCAGACTAAGTCATCTAATTAGAAGACAGATTGGGAGACTGGATTGTAAACACAAGTCAATAATATACTGTCTAGAAGAATTCACTTCAGACAAAACAACAGAGGCAAAAAAAAAAGAATGGAATAGTACATCTGCAAATGTTTTCTTTTCAAACATGTAACTTAAGTCAATAGATCACAAAAGGAAAAGATATTCTATAAAGCTAAACAGAGCCTCTGCCCAAGAAAAGGTAGCACTTAATGATAGAGATTTAAAATTCATGAAAATAAGTTGTCACAACTAAAAGGAAAATTGAACAAATTCACAATTATAGTTGGGATTACAACACTCTACTCTTGATAACTGGCATAAAAAAAAGTAAGCAGAAATTTTGTAAAAAAAAAAAATAAGGAAGACTTGTACAGGATCACCAACTAGTAGCATTGATCAGAGTTGGGTCATTCTAGCCCACCACACATATGTAATCATGGAAAGTGTGGCCTTGGGACATTACTACAGTGCCCTGGGTGGTAAGTCAAATGTCAACCAATTTTCAAGTAAAATTTTCAGAGCCACAGTGGATCTGCTGTTGGGTTGGCAATATTGGGATAAACCAGAAGTTGGCCGTAGAAAACCAATAGGAACTGAAATTCCAGCACCTGGAAATCCAAAGTGCTTCTAACCATCCATGAAAAGAGACTCCAAGGAAATGCTAAGATGAGATTGAGAACACACCAATCCAGCAGGCGAGCATGCTCCTGGGTCAGTATGCATGCCTTCACCTTGTTCTCTCTGGCCCCTGTTATCCTTCCTGAACCTGAATCTACATGGACAGCTTCACGAAGCCAGGAAGCATATCTTCATGTTCACATCCCTCAAGGACACTAACTCTGATCTGAGTTCACACGCATCTTCAGCCTGGCATGGACAGGCACAAAACCCTCTGGGAAACACATTTCCAGAAACAGTTGCCATGAAGCCCACGTCTGCTCCTCCAAAGCACAGATCAGACTTTCAAAAGCTAAGAGAGAAAGAGATCTAGATGTGGAGTTTGCAAGGAAACGGGGGGCACAGAAGAGACAGATGTCAAGGAGATAAACCCCTAATATCTCAAATCAGAAAACATGGCAGAAGCCCAATGGGTGGGTTTGTTTGCCCCCGGTCACTCCTTCCTTCTTTCTAGCTCCATCGAGCCCTGCTGGGCAATAGGGGTGAAGTCCAGTGTCATCTAGGCTGGACCCGGGCTGCAGTGCCTTCAGAACAGTCTTGAAGCTTCACGTGCTGTCAGCCTTGCTGGGCTCATGGAGCTGCCCCTGAGCTGAGAAGCACTGACCCTTGTCCTGTTCATGCACCGCTCAGCTTCCTCCCTCGGTTTGGAGATGCGGGCGTGGCCCATTCTCAAACATGCCCTGGTGTGTGCTGGCACCAGAGTTTGCCCTTCTGGGGAACCAGGCCCTGCAGCTTGGAAAGTCCCTGTGACTTTCTTCTGGGTCCCAGGGCTCTGCTGCAGCCCCACAGTACTGATCCAATAACCAGGCTGCTGGCACCCCACAACACAAGGTCCCTGAATGCCAGTAGGGAAATGTTCCCAATTCTTGGGGCCTTACCTATCTCCCCAGATATTAGACCAGGCTACCTGTGATTACCTCAGCCCTGGCTGGCAGCTTGGAGCTGGGCGCAAACTTGGCCTCCAGTGCTGGCCCTGTGTACTTTTCTGCAAAGCACCTTGTTTGCAGGAGTGTGCAAGAGCCTCTCTCACCCATACTACCCAGTGCTGAGCGCATGGGTATGTAAAGATGCCACACCTGTCCATAGAGATGTTGCACCTGGTGGGCCTGAGACTGAGGTGGACCCTGGACATTCTGCATGGGAGAAACAATGGGAGACAACCAGGTGGCCTCAAAGGGTGGGAGTGATGCCCTTCTCTGTACGATGCACATTCTGTTCTATGAGCTTTGGATTCTGTGTGACTCCGTGTTTCTGACTTGTGTGTATCTATGTCTTTTGTCTTTGTCTTTGTGTGTGACTTTGTGTGTGTCTGTGTGTATCTTTATGTGTCTCTATCTGTGTGTATATCTGTGTGTCTGTATGTATCTCTGTGTGCATCTGTGTGTGTCAGTGTGTGCATCTGGCCCTGGTGCCAACTCCTCGCCTGTGAGGACCTGCTCAGGCAGTGCCATTCTCACATGCTATGTCCTGACCTGTCAGGCAAAACTTGCTGCTGAGAAGTAGCCAGCCAGTGCCACTCCCCAGCCCAGGGATCATGGTATCCGCTGTCCTGGGCTCCTTGATCATGGTGCCCACTGACCCTGAGTCCTCTGCTCCATGAGCTCACTGTTTCTTATGCCCACTGCCCACGGTGCCCACTATTCATAGTGCCTGCTCTTTGTGCCCACTGCTCAAAGTGCCCACTGAGCATGTGCCCACTGTTTCTTGTACCCTCTAAGAATGTGATCAGGGACTTATAGACCCTCAGGGATGTGAACTCCAGGCTCAGTTGCCATAAAGGTTACATAAAACAGGAGCAACTTGTGGGGAACAGTGGTTGCACCCCCATACCTCATCTCTTCCCCTTATACCATTTCTCCCAGTAACTCAATATGCCCTCTGTTCCCCATCCTTCCCCCTGTACCCCACCACTCCTAGTACTATATCTCAACCTGCACCCCATATCTCTATACCCCATACTCCCAGTACTACACCTCCTCAAGAACACATCTATCCCTGTGCCCATCTCTCCTCCTTACCCCTTCACCTTCTCCCCATTTTTCCTCCAGATGTGACCTGTGGCCCTGGTACCCCCAGATTTCACCCTGCCCTGCTGGTTGCATTCTGCTCCAGGATTGTCCAGCTTGGCCCTGAACCTGTGACTTCCAGATCACCCCAGAAATCCAGGGCAGGGCAGTGTTATGGAGGCTGGAGCTGAGCGAGGGGCAACCCTGACACTAAGAATGTGATCAGGGACTCATAGACCCTCAGGGATGTGAATTCTAGGCTCAGTATGAGGGCTACATACCACAGGAGCAACTTGTGGGGAACAGTGGCTGTACCCCCATACCTCATCTTTTTCCAATACACCATTTCCCACAATAAGCCAATATGCCCTCTGTCCCCTGTCTCTCCTCCTGTACTCCACCACTACCAGTACTATATCTCAACCTGACTAGTGTCCATATCACCTGGAGCAGCTGTCATGGGGTGCAACTTGGGCCAGACTGGGTGCCCAGACAGAGCTAAGGCTTGGACTCAGGGCAAAGCATTTTCCTAGAGCAGACTAAGCAGCAGATCACAAAAGCTAGCCAAGGTTTTCTGCCCCTGCGGTGACTCCAAAACCCCATGCAGAATGTTCAGGATGGAGAAATCTGTGCCACTGCAACAGCATAAGGTGAGGGGGGAAGGTGGCACATGCCAACCCAGGCAGATGCAGTCACATAGTCAAGTGGGCACGCCAATCCAGACAGGTGCAGGAATGCAGTCAGATGAACACATGACAGTCCAGTAAGGAATAGGGACACAGTCAGGTTTGCACAGGTCAGCCAGGCACAGGGATGAAGTTCAGGGACATTCTACAGGACAGTAGGTCTGGCTAGAAACTTCTGGAAAAGTAGCCTTGGGTTTAGATCACACGAGGATGTTGTGGAGGGCAAGAGTAGGTGGCTTGAGGTCAAGGAAGGTTTCCTGTGCTGCCCTCTAAAGTGAAACTGTTGGTGGGTACCCCACGCTTCAGGCTTGAGAGCAGACAGGAAGAAGAAGTGGGGCCTGCATTACTTTCATGGTAGTGCAAGGCAGTGCCTGAAAACACAGCAAAGAGGGACTGTTCTGTAGTCTTGGGTCTTACCCAGAGGGGGCTCCATTAAGAACTGGCCTGCAAGTTGCTAGGAGTGGGTGGCTTGATGATCTCAAGGTGCAGGGGAAAGATGGGGCCAAGCAGGAAATGAGGAAATGAAGAAATCTGTCACCCGACCTCACTGCCTGCCTCAGGGCTGCGGGTCTGAGCATGGTACATGCGTGGGGGCAAGTGTGCCTGTCTCCTGAGCATGGCAGAGTCATTCCTACACACATAGCAGCCCAGCTCCAGAGCACCTGCCTGGGGGCGGTGGGTCTGGATGTTAGCCCAGCGCTGCTCTTCCACCTTCCGCCGCATTATCTCCTGGCCATCTCACAGGCCCAGCAACATGGCTTCTGCCATGTATTCCAGGATCTTGGCATTAATGAGCCGCCAGGAGGGTGCTGAGATTGGCAGTGGCTGAAATCCGAGAACCTGGACCTAGGAATCGACATGCCCTCACCACCTTACTCATAGGTACCTGTCCAGCCTGAAAGCGCATTTCCAGTGTTACAGCAAACACAGCAGCTTCTGGTCCTGGCGGCAGAGTCAAGGCATGTAGGGACCTGCCCTCATTTGCCACCACATTCCCCAGGCAGAGGGACTTGCCCAAGAGCACAGGCACAGATGCTATTGCCAGGCCCAAGCATCTATAGTCCCACCTGGCTACATTGTCACCAGCAAAGAAGTTGGAGTCCTCAGTGGCTGAAAGCAGGGCATTGAAGCATGTCTGTGTGTGTCCATCTGAGTATGACACGGACGTCACATGTGAGTCTCTCTGGGAGTTCACACGTAGGACAAGACTTAAACACTCTGAATCCTGCTCTTTGCCAGCCGTGTTCTTGCTGTCCATGCTGCTGGCCGGAAATTATGCAGTCCCCAGACCCGCTGTTCATCGATGGGTAGAGAACAAAGCATAAATTCTCATCTTCTGCAGGAAAGACTTCTTCCCATGCTCAGTCTTTATTTTATTTTTTTACATTTTTATTCTGGTAAAGTGAATTACAAATCTTTCACAATAATATTTAAGGTAATAGTGACAATGAATGAGGAGCATTCCCACCACCAGTGTTGTCCTCCCTCCGTCTCTGTTCCCAGCCTGCATCCCACATCTCCCTCCTTTACCTCCCTTTACCCCTCTTAATGCTAAAGGAACTGTTTCCCACTTGTACAGCTTGTTGTAGGTTGGGTATTGATCCTATTGTTGTTGACTTTGGATTTGGCATTCAAGTCTGATAATTTCTTATTTCCACCTAATGAAGATATGACTGTCTGGTCTTGGTACCAGTGGGGGGGGGGGGGGGAAGGGAGGCAAACAAAAAAGAGAAAAACTAGGAGGAGTTTGTCTAAATGTTATAACTATTTAGAAGAAGGAAGGGAAAACAGAACAAAAAGGTAACAAACAACACAAAAACAAAAACCAATAAGGCAGTAACAACAAAAATACAAAAAGAATAAAAAAAAGAATAAACCAAAAATGAAAACCATCAGCTATGGTAAAAAAAAAAAAACCAGCAACAAAAATAAAAAATAAAAACAAAACAAACAAAAAAAACAGACCAGTAACTTCTTAAAAAAGGGTTGTTTCTTCCTTTTTTTTTTTTTTTTTTTCATAGGCATGGTAAATATTGGGGAAATTAGAATGGGAATTCCCTTGGCCTAAGAGATTCAAGGTTTCTCCACCCTTGAATACTGGCATGGAAACACCTACAGGCTCTGTACTCACTCATTTACAACACCCCAAGGTCTTCTTATCCTGCAGGGAAACTTTCCACTCAGATGTGGGTGATGGCATCCCGCTTCTGTAGCTGGAGCTCTTGTTATTTGCGTAGGACATAGGGTGAAGGCTAGGGGAGATTTTTTTCTTTATGGTTCTAGGGGTTCTGTTCCATCACTGTTGTTGTAATCAGTCTTCTGTAATTACTGGTCTTGTTTTTTGTTCAGATCCTAGGACAGAGCCTAGGGTATAGTCTTTCAGCGTTGTTCCAGAATTTCTGCTTGGTTGCAGTTGTCAAAGTCAGATCTCTAGAATTAGGGATCTTGGTTTTTGTACAAATTCTAGGCCAAAGCCTGGGCTAGGAACTTCCTCATTGGTTTCTCAATAGGTTCTGTCCAGACCATGTTTGTCAAAGTAGTCTTCTGTTCAGAGTTTTTTTGGTTTTTGGGTCACACCCGGCGTTGCTCAGGGGTTACTCCTGGCTGTCTGCTCAGAAATAGCTCCTGGCAGGCACGGGGGACCATATGGGACACCGGGATTCGAACCAACCACCTTTGGTCCTGGATCGGCTGCTTGCAAGGCAAACGCCACTGTGCTATCTCTCCGGGCCCGAAAGTAGTCTTCTGTAAATAGTAATTTTGTTTTTTGCTTAGGGCAAAGGATGACATGTCTCCCAATTGTATCATCTCGTTAGGTGGTGAGATAGGGCAGCCTTCTCTTAGCTCAAGTTGTTGCCGTTTCTTCATGTCAGGATATCATGTTAAAACTGGTACAAGTTGGTGCCAGGCCGGTATTCAGAGTTTCCCCCGGAGGAGTTTGGTTCCTGGTACTGTTGCTGGAACCTGTGCTCCACTTCTGAGATCTGGGGTTCTGGATTGGACAGTCTCTGTCCAAACACCTGGAGTCTAAGTTGGGTACAACAGTCCTTCACTTTTGAGACAGTGACAGGGAAAATGGGCATTGGCTCCAGGGGGCCCTGAGAGCCAGGCACCGCAGGGCAACCTCTCCCAGATGGTGCAATTCTTTAGCAGAACGCAAAAAACCAAAAGAAAGTCTCTCACTCCCTCCTCCATCACTCCCCTTCCAATGGACTAAAAGAGAAGCAGGAGAGATAGCACAGCGGTAGTGCATTTGCTTTGCACGCGGTCGACCCTGGACAGTCCTGGGTTCAATTTCTGGCATTCCATATGGTCCCCCAAACCTGCCAGGAATGATTTCTGAGTGCAGAGCTAGGAGTAACCCCTGAATGCCCCCAAGGTATGGCTCCAAAGGACTAAAATAATCTAAGTCCTGTTATAAGAGACATTTCAGAAGTGAAAACTCAGAAATGCAGTTCCTGTTCCCCCTAGATCTGAAGCCTGTGTTCATCCCCTCCTGCATGTACCAAAAACAGCTCCTGCTAGTCCAAAAGTACCACTCTGGGCTGAATGGCCTTGCATAGGGGTCCCTGACCCCTTCTCTGTCCATGTCTATACCTGCCCTTTCTTACCTGTCCTATTCCTGCCCAATAGGGGTCCCTGACCCCTTCTCTGTCCATGTCTATACCTGCCCTTTCTTACCTGTCCTATTCCTGCCCAATCTCTCTCTCACATCTTTGTCTATTCCTGTTCCATATCACTGTCCTGTCCATTCCCCCATCTCAGTCTCTTCTGTCTCCTATCCCTGTTCTGTCCCTGTCCCTCCCTTTCACACACTGTAACATCCCTGTCCTATGCTTGTCCTGTTCCATCCCTGTCCCTGGACAGTCCCAGTCCTGGTCCTGTCCCAACCTTGTCCCATTCATGTCCCTCCCTCTCCCCTCCTATCCCATCCCTAATTAATCTCATTCCTGTCCAATCCTGTCCCAATGTTCTCCTTTCCCTATCCAGTCCCTGTCCCCTTGAGCAGCCCCCAAGCTTCAGCACTGACCCACCCAAACACACTCTCAGATATTGTAGGCCATTGGCTCAGCACCGGGCAGAGTCCTAGGAATTCCTGTCATGCGTGTGGAGTCTCCAAGCAGATGCTGGCTTAGGCTCACAGCAGAGGGGAGACTTGGTCATGAGGATGTGCACAGGAAATGGGGACAGAGCTGTGGGGATCTCGGAAGGGGGAGGGAAGAAGAGGACAGGAGGGCAGAAGTTGGCAGGAAGCATCACTGAGGGGCTGATCCCCAGAACTTGGGGTCATAACCCATTTATAAAAAAAAACCAGCTGCAGCCACAGAGTCCGGGATTGACTGGGCAATGGGATGACATGTGTTGTGGAGTCTGGAAGGCTGTTTAATTTGGGGGGGATCTTGTGGCGCCGGACTGGAGGCCAGAGCTTCACCGAGGCTGTGATTTGCCCCATGTTGCTTTTCAGGATGCAAAACTAAGCTCTGGACTTGGGGATTCTGGAAGCAAAATATTCCTCCAGTTGCCATGTCTGCCCCAGAGAGGCCACTCTTAAATGACACCATCCGGAGATCATGGGGAGTAGGAACAAGCCATGATGAGAAGTGTAAACACCAACGGATCAGGCAAGAGCCAGGGTAGAGGGGAGACACTCATGTGACTCTAAAGAGGAGGCACGGAGGGAATAAGTGGGTGCCTAAGCCATCCTGGCAGTGGGCACTCTCCAACTTGGAAAGAAGACAGTTGCTCAGCTCTGTAGCAGGGGCAGTGGCTCTGGCCTCTCCTGGGGAGACTGCAGTTCAACTGTGGATGTCTGGGCCCCCGAGAAGGTGAGGAGAAGAGAACAGAACCATGGGGCTCTGATTCCAGATTTGAGGCTGCCAGGCATTGCTTGGACTCCTAAGTGGGCTCCTCCAACCCTCACTTGGGTGTCAAGACTGCACAGTACCTGCCCTATGAACCCTCTTATTCCAAACCCACTCAGTCCTCAGGATGGCATATTTAGACACTGCTGGGAGGCCTGAAGTTTCTGGGTAACCACAGCACACTTTGTAATCTGCGTGAACACCACCGACCCTGTGAGGGTGTAGACAGATCCTACACAGCCCACTTCTCAGAACAAGATGCTTGGTGGTTCTTGGATGTGAAGGGAGGCGTGCTGTGTAACCAAGGCCCCATGTGGTGGTGTTTTTTGAAGAGAGGCATGCTGTGTGACCAGTACCCCATGTGGTGATGTTTCTGTGAAGGGAGGTGTTCTGTGTGACTGGGGCCCGGGTCTGGCAGGAATCAGGCTCAGGTAATTAAAGACTACAAAAAATCCTGAACCTTGAAAGCTCCTGGTAGGCAAAGCCAAAAAGGCTAGTGTGGCTCCTACAACTCTGGAGGCCGCGGTGCCCCTGCTGCCACCTGGTGGCTTCTTAGACAATTGCATCTGGAAGGTGGGGCGAGCACTATGGAGGCTGGAGGAGTGAATACTGAGTGACTTGGCCCTTCAGTTCCATCACAGCCAACACTACTGTAACCAGGAGGCCTGAATTGTGATGAAAGCTTTGAGCCCCCTGTCTTTAGCCTGCTTCCAAGGCAAAAGAAGTTGTCAAACACATCAAGAGAGAACATCACCCAAGTCTTAGTGGAGCTGTGACTGTCCTCACACCGTGTGCACCAGGGCTGCAAAGCACAGGGACACATGTCCTGGGCATGCCATCTCATATGGAAAACTCCGTCCACTCAAGATGGGGTGAAGGACCAACAGGCCAGAGGAGGTCCGAGTGACCCGGCCTGACAGTCCTGTCCACTGTCCTGGCCATGAGGCTTAAAGTTGCCTTTGTAGACATTTTTGCAATAACTCTCAGAGATAAAAGAGAGGAGGGCTGGAAGGTCCAGCTCACGACATGAAGCTCACCACAAAGAGTGGTGAGTAACGTTAGAGAAATAACTACACTGAGAACTATCCTAACAATGTGAATAAATGAGGGAAGTAGAAAGCCTGTCTAGAGTACAGGCAGAGGTGGGGTGGGGAGGAGGGAGATTTGGGACATTGGTGATGGGAATGTTGCACTGATGAAGGGGGGTGCTCTTTACATGACTGAAACCGAACTACAATCATATTTGTAATCACGGTGTTTAAAGAAAGATATTGATTAAAAAAGAAAATGTCTTCTTTGTACTTGACAGAATTTTTATTGCTTTATTTTTGATAAAAATATATGGTATATATTATTAAACTCATCTGATCAATGCTTCAAAAAATAAAAAAAATAAAGTTGCTTTTGTGGATCCAGAACCAGACCCAGGATTGAGCCACCCTTCTTGTCTGCCCTGCCCATACCCCGGGTCTTGGCAATGATTTTTACAAAAACACGAAGGGCAGCAAAGGGAGACATAAAGAAGGACAATGTCAAAAGCTCAGCAAAAGGTGATCAGGGCAGATTTCAGATCCAATGTCCAGGAAGAAATTGCAATGGGTCATGACTCTATCTCCAAGGTCCACAGAGAAATGCAAAGGGCTGAGGCCCAAGAACTCACCCAGAGCACAGGCAGTCTATGTGTGTATGAGTGTGAGTATGTGAAAATGTGAATGAAGCTGGTGTGAATGTATAAGCGAGCCTGTGTGTGTATGAGCCTTGGGCAAATGTGTGTGAATATGTATGTGTGAATGAATTTGTGTATGAAGGAATCTGTGTGTGAATGAGCCAGTTGTGACTGTGTAAGTAGGAGCCTTTGTGTGTATGTGTGTGTGTGTGTGTGATGTGTGTGAGAGAGTCTTGTATACGTAATAATGTGTGACTGAACCTATGTAAATGTGAATGAGCCTGTGTAAGTGTGTGAGTTCACAGTGGAACTCTAGTCACCCCTAGGGTGAACATTAGTAAGAGCAAACATGGGGAACCTCTGCTCAGAGCAAGGGTCTTCTCAGAGTGGGGACAGGAAGCTCACCACCCGAAGTATGCCCTGAAGCCTTGTTAGGCAGGCTCAGTTGCAGCTATGTCAGCTCACTGGCCAGTTCTACAGATTCTGGGGTTACAACACCTCCAAAGCGACAGCCCAGTTGGAGCAAATTACAAGGGAAAGCAGCCTAGGAGCCAACTAAGCTCCATAGACATAAACAGCAACACAAAAACTCAGCTATAGCCAATGACTCAGTCAATCTTCAGACAATGGCTGACCGTTTCATACATTTTCTTTTACTAAAGTGTTTTTCTATAATTCCATTAACCATATAGTTGCACAAGCAATATAAAATATTTTATGTTGTGGCTGCCAAGAGAAAAGGCTTGGGTTGGGGATGAGAAACTGGGGATAATGGTGGAGAAAAGATCACACTGGTGATGGAATTAGTGTTAGAACATTAAATGTACAAAACAACTGTATTATAAACAAATCTGTAAAACAAGGTATTTAAGTAAAATACTTTTTAGTTACAAAAAATAGAAAAGTCAGACCAGAAATTGTGAATTCAGTGGACTGAGAGTGACCAGATTAGGGAGTTCAGGGAGATGGAGAAAGTATGGGCCCTCACTGTTTTCTGTTTCAACCCCCCTTTGGCCTCTAAGTTTTGCTTTCTAGAAGTTAATTCTTACTTTGGGGGTGCATGGTGGAGTCACACTTGGCAGTGCTTAGGGCTTACTTCAGAGTTCTCTTCTGGAGGCACTTGACATGCTGGGATTGAGCTGGGCTCAGAGGTGAGGTAAGCAAGACCAGCACCTTAACACTCCTAGGGGGCCCCAGGTTTCCACCATTCCTGCCACTTGGTGCATTTCCTGTGTCAAGCAGAAACATCCACAAGGGGCCCGGAGAGATAGAACAGCGGCGTTTGCCTTGCAAGCAGCTGATCCAGGACCAAAGGTGGTTGGTTCGAATCCCAGTGTTCCATATGGTCCCCCGTGCCTGCCAGGAGCTATTTCTGAGCAGACAGCCAGGAGTAACCCCTGAGCAATGCCGGGTGTGGCCCAAGAAAAAAAAAAAAAGAAACATCCACAAGGACAAAGATTCCCCACTGAGAAGAGAGGACCTGGCAGGGCCAGACACACTCACAAGAGAGCTGGGAGCACTATGATGTGGTGCTGTTGGGTCACTGCGACCCTCCAGCACATGTCATCCTCGCCTACCTGGGTACTCAGAGAAGGGGGTCAGATAATACAGGAAGCGCCCTCCAGCCCACCAGCATGAGCAGACTACAGGAGCAGGTCAGATCATGCTGGTGACCTCGGAGCACAGTCACCGAGAGCTGTCTATACCACCCACTTCTACTGTTCTGCCTGTGTCTGTGGGTTCCAAACAGATTTCAAAAACACCAGCGATTGCCAAGATCCCAGAGGCATGATGGTTAAAACTGAGAATTTTGATAAAAGATGTCAGTTTTGAGAAGCTTTGAACATTCCCCCCCCACCGGGGCTGCGTTGACGTGTGTGACATTCCCACGTTGATTCCTCCGCGTCGCTGTCCGCTTAGCTGAGCTTTGCAAGGTGTCAGTTTGTGAAAGACAATGACATCCAGATCCTTCAGTTCCCTGAGAAACGTGTTTGACAAGGAACATGCCAATCCAGCATCAGGGTTAACCATGGTAACATCACCGCAGTGTCTGGCTGCCCTGGCATTTATCCTGGTTCATTTGAGCACCAGAAATGTTAAGTACTAGTGTGTTACAAGTCAGCCCCTGAAGAGGTTGACTGATGGAGGGATGGAGGATGAGGTCTTTCCCCTTCAGCTCAAAGCACGCGTCTGCCACCCTGTCTAGCCGACGGTTCTGAGGTGAAACGGTGGGTAAACAGCTCGCAGACAGTCAGGCTTGTGGAAATATTAGCTTTATTCGGTGGACAAGATGGAAGTCCAAAGCCTCAGCATCAGTTCCTGCCAAAAGCCCCTCGCCTTCCACAGACCCTTGTTTTTATCTCCCAGAATCAGGTACCACCCAATGGTGGAATCAGATACCACCCAATGGTGGAAGCAGAATCAGGTACCACCCTAGGGTGGGGGCAGAATGCCAGGTCACACCCTAGGGTAGGGCACAATCACCAATCAGGTTAGGGTCGGTAACATAATAATCCCCTAAAATATTTACATACACAACACTAGTGAAGCTATATATTGTATGGCAAAAACTATTCTGCACAGCTTTATAAGTCACTACAGCCTTTATAAAAGATTAAAAAATAAAAAAGATATTGGGGCTACAGTGATAGCACAGTGGTAGGGCATTGCCTTGCATGCAGCTGACTCAGGACAGAACTCAGTTTGATCCCTGCCATCCTATATGGTCCCCCAAAACAGGAGAGATTTCTGAGCACATAGCCAATAGTATCACTTAGTGTCACTGGGTGTGGCACAAAAACCAAAAAATAAAAATAAATAAATAAATAAAAATATTCTTATGGAGAGGAGTAAGAATGCTAAGTATTTTGTTTAACTATTTTTATTGTGACCAATGTGAATTACCAGCCTTTCACAGTTATATTTAAGGTACATAGTACTGTGAATTAGGGCCACTCCCACCGCCAGTGTTGTCCTCCCTCCACCCCTGTTCCCAGCATGCATCCTATACTTCCCTCCTTTGCCCCCTTGGACTGCTAGTGTAACAGGTCCCCTTTGTGTATACCTTGTAGATTGGGTATTGTAGAATTAATTAAATTAATTATAGATGGTGGATGGATGGTGAGGGTTTTCTAAGCTTGCCTGGTGTCTGCAGCTTCTTTGGCCTGGCGGGTCTGAGGATTTAGGATAACAGCAAGAAAATGATCCACAGGCAGTCAGTAGAAGTCAGGAGACATGAAGCTCTTATTAATAAGGCCCTAACTGCCATGTGCATATTGTACATGGCTTCTCAGCTAACCTTTTAAGCAGCCTCCTTCACCTGCCCTGCATCTATCCTCTCTCTTATCTCTCCATCCAGCTGAGGCTTCTTGCTGAATCTCTCTCCCTTCACCACTCCCCCAGGTCTTAATTACCAGCCTCAGACCCCTCCCAGCTGTGGGTTGGGCTGACCTTCAGGTAAGATTAGCATTTAGCATTGGGGAAGGGTAACAGGGTATCTTGAAGAATAGTAAGTATTAAGATTGTTCTCCTCATAACTTAAAATGTGCTTTTGTTTCACTATTCCTCAGAAAAGGTTCTGCACTCCTGTAGGGCAAGGCTGGCCTTCGATGCCCCTGGCGACTCTGCTCAAAGGGTTCCCTGTGGGCACAGGAGCTGGTGGCTGGCCCCGGGAGGCAGCTTCCACCACAGACAGCTCTGTCCCTGGATGAAGAGGGTACAGATCCCATCTGGATGCTTACTGACTGTACAAGTCTCCCTCAGCTGTTAGATCTAGGGTTTGGAGATGACATGCCAGTATCACTGGCTGTCATAGGAACTGACAGGAAAAAGTTCTGGCCCCAGCACTGACTCCTCCCTCTCTTCCACCCCTTCCAAAGCCACTACCTCCCTCATGAGCTCCTTCTTTCCCCAACCCATCCAATAGAGCATTTCAGTTGACACGGTGGTGATCAGCAGAGCCCATCAAGCATGATTTTATTTTTCATTAAACAGTGCTCAGGGATTCCTCCTGTCTCTGCACTTAGGGGTCACTCCTGAAGGAGATCAGAGGACCCTTTGTGGTACTGAGGATCAGACTAGAATTGGCTGCATGCAAGGCAAGCTGCATTAGCTCTTTGGCCCCCATTTAAAAATTTTAATTGGTGAAGGAAAAAAACAAACATTGGCCCTTAAAAACAGGTGATTTGATACTTTTAAAAACAAATAAATAGTGTCCCATATTGCAAACATGCCGGATAATTTCCAGTCTAGGATAAGTCCCCAAACCATGGGTGTGGAGAGTTCATTCTTGGGCTTCTGAGTGAAACATCACCTTGGCACAGCCATGGGGCGGACTGAGTGGTGGTCAGAGGCTCCTCTTCCTAGTGTAGAATAGGGATGCTTTGCGACAGACAGCATCAAACCCGACACCTACCAGCCCCAGAACTATCCCTCATGGGCCCACATCGCACCCCAGCATGGCCCCTTCTCCCTGAAGCCTGATCCATGGTCCTAGCTTGGCTGTGAATGTAGGGGTGCCTGAACTCTCATACTGACCTAGACTTTGCTGCATCTCCCTTTCTCCAGTAATTTCTACTTGCAAGAACTCCCTAATCCCTCACTTTCTTCTAAAGCTCCCCCCAAAGCTCCCGCCCCCCATTTAAAGAAAGGCATTTCTTTCAGAAGCAGAACCACGAAGGTGCCTGTGGCTGCAGGAAGAGAGATGCCGCCTGGTCTCCGCATGCTCTGACTTTATCGTCTGCAGTCAGCACAGCAGGGACAAGCCAGGCCCCACAAGGCCCCTCCGGCTTCCGTCGCCAAGTCTCCGGGAGGCCTTATCACCTCTGCCCTGAAGACTGGACACAGGAACTGAAAACCTTCTGAACTCACGATGCTCCCAAGGGTTTCCATTTTTTGGCCATGGAATTAGGAGCGATTGGACCTAGTCAGTGTTCCTTTGTCCTCTGGCTCTTGCTTTGCAATCCTAAAGCTTGGGATTCATCTATGTATCATCCTGAGATACTGCTACTGGGTCACCTTGCTAGATCTGGCAATGTGTCCCTGTCCTTAGCCCAAATGTCTACCCTTACCTGTGGCAAGATGGGCCCCATGCCTATCCTCTCTCCAGCCCTCTCTCTGTCTCATTTCCCCCTTGAAGATGCAGCTGGCTGTGGAAGCCACATTGGGCATGTGCCCTGCACCTATATTACCTGATCTCTTGAGCACTCCTTGCCTGAATCATCCAGCTTTGCACTGGGAGGAGTGTGTGTTAGGTTACACCTTATTTTACCTAACACAAAGGTCATCCCTGGTTCCTTTGTATGTATTTTTACAAGTTGGATTGAACCCAAAACAGAGATTGCCTTCCTTGTAACCCTGGGTGGGACTGGCTAAGGATAGCCTGAGCTATCTGCCCTTACTCTGTCCTTACTGCCCCACCGAGGGGTGGTCTCTGGACTCAATAAAAAAAAAAAAGGAAGTTCTGGCAGGAAGCTTGCTCTCCATGCAAGGTAGAACACTGCCAGACTACATGTATTTCACACTCAGCCTGGTTTGGGTTATTTCATGCAATACCCTGATTCAGACTCATTCACCTGGGGTTGGAGATAGAATATGTGGGGTGATTTTACAAGTGTGAGCAAGGCCAGGACACATCTACTAGTCTCTGTGAGATTCTCCCTCTCTGGGGGATGAAATTTTCATGGGGCAGAGCTCCTCTGCCCAAAGACCCTGGGTTCAATTGCAAGTATCAAAAAATGAAAGGCAGGGCCAGAGTGTAGCACAGTGGTAGGGCTTTTGCCTTGCACATGGCTGACCCAGGATAGGTGCAGATTAGATCCTCAGCATCCCATATGGTCCGCCGAACCTGCTAGGAGTGATTTCTAAGCTCAGAGCCAGGAGTATCCCCTGAGCACCACTGGGTATGGCCCCTCAAAAACAAAACAAAACAGAAAGGCAACAATCAACATCATAGCTGTCAGAAAGGAAAGTTCACTTCATAATAGGACTATAATATGCAACATTTTCAGTCAGAAACTCTTCAAACGCATGCCACTGTAAAATGCAGCCTGGGTTTAATACCAGCCAATTAAAAGGGCAGGAGGAAAATGAAAAGTCTCACTTGGATGGGAGAAAAAATAGCAAAGGGGAAATTGCCTTCGAAGGCATCTTTCTGCCTTCGAATCAGAGGCAGGGGACCCTGTGACCACCAGGAGTGTAATCACTTCATAATTGGGTGTTTATGTCCACTGCTAATTACCATGCACTGGAACCATCATTGTTGAAAAGTTACTGCATGGGGAGCCAGGAGTTTTGGGTAAAACTGTGTAATTGTGTAGTGGTGGGGCTGGTAGTATTCTAGCCACAGTGAATTCAAACACCACTGAGATGACTTTGTAACCCCACAGTGCCTTCACAGGACTCAACTGGTCACCCTGAAGATGCCATGAGCTCTTTCAGCAGCTGGTTCATGAGAAGTTTCCTATCGGAGACATGGAGCAGGGAGCTGGAATGGAGCTTTGGTTCAACTATCCACAGCATGCGTTGCGGGGCACTTGCTGTGACTTGACTTGCTCTAATTGGGCTGGGCAGACAGATATCCTGACAACCAATCACTGGGTGTACAAACTTGAAATGTGCAGCAGCTGGCAGAAGAGGAGAAAGTGGTAGGAAAGGACTTGAGTTTCATCCTGGCCAGAAGCAGCAGTTCCATTCAGCTCTAGGGCTACAGGATCGGTAAGGGCTGAAGGCCTGGATAGTCACTGTTTTGCCTTGGGGACATGAATCAGACATCCAGACAACATGACCCTGAGACCTCAGAGGGCAGAGCTGGACCCTCCCTTCAACACAAGTGTCTGGTTATTCTCTGGTTGCTTTTGGCCCTTCACATGGCAGACAAAGACATACAGCCCTCATGTGTCCTTACTATAGAGTGCAGAGATGTAAGTGAGGAACTTCTATGTCACGGTGGCAGCAGGTGACTTAGCTATCTTAAAAGCAAACATATTTTTTTAAAAAATGGAACATCTCTCACGTACACACACCCTTTATCGGTGCAACTTTTCCACTACCAATATCCACCATTTTCTTCTCCCCTACTCCTGACTGTCTTCGAGGCAGGCATACTATTTCTCTCACTCTCTCACTATCATTGTCATAATAGTTGTTATGGTAGTTATTTCTATAACTGAACTCACCACTCTGTGGTAAGCTTCATATCATGGGCTGGTCCTTTTGACTCTCATCTCTACTGTCTCTGGGTATTATTACCATACTGTATTTTATTTTTCTTAAATTCCAAAGATGAGTGAGACTATCCTATGTCTATCTCTCCCTCTGATTTATTTCACTCAGCATAATAGTTTCCATATCCATCCATGTATAGGCAAATTTCATAACTTCATTTTTTCTAACAGTTGTGTAGCAGTCCATTGGGCATAGATACCATAGTTTCTTAAGCCACTCAACTGTTGTCAGGCATTTGGGTTGTTTTCAGATTCTGGCTATTGTAAATAGAGCTGCAATGAACATAGGTATGCAGAGGGCATTTTTTTGTATTGTGTTTGTGTGTTCCTAGGGTATATCCCAAGGAGTGGTATTGTTGGATTATATGGGAGCTCAATTTCTAGTTTTCCAGTTCTTTGAGAAATCTCCATATTGTTTTCCAGAAAGTCTGGACTAGACGGCATTCCCACCAGCAGTGAATGAGAGTTCCTTTCTCCCCACAACTTGCCAGCACTGATTGTTCTAGTTCTCTGTGATGTGTGCAAGTCTCTGTGGTGTGAGATGATTCCTCATTGTTATTTTGATTTGGATCTCATTGATTATTAGTAATATGGAGCATTTTTTTCATGTGCCTTTTGGACATCTGTATTTTTTTGAGGAAATATTTGTGGATTTTTCTCCCCATTTTTATGTAGTTAGATGTTTTTGTCTTGTTAAGTTTTGTCAGTACCTTGTATATCTTAGATATTAGCCCTTTATCTGATGGGTATTGGGTGAATAGTTTCTTCCATTTCATGGGTGGCCTTTGTGTCCAGTCTTTATTTCTATTCCCTTTGAGGTGCAAATGCTTCTCAGTTTAATGCAGTCCCCTTTGTTCATCTTTGCTTCCACTTGTTTGAAAATACCTTTAGTCTCAATGCCATGGACTGTTTTACCTATCTTTTCTTCTATTTTTTTTATTTCTAATTCATTAAACTCTGCCCTGAGCTTTATTATTTCCTTCCGTCTGCCAATTTGGTTTCATTTTGTTGATAACTTCTAATTTTATAAGCTGCATTCTTAAGTTATTTATTTAGGCCTAGTCTTCTTTTCTGATATATGTTTGCAAAGCTATAAATTTTCCTTTTAGTACTACTTTGCCTATGTCCCACAAATTCTGAGAATTTGATTCTTCGTTCTCATTTTTCCCCAAAAATCTTTTGATTTCCTCTTTGATTTCATCTCTGATCCTCTGGTTGTTCAATAGTGAGCTGTTTAATTTTCAGGTGCTAAAGTTTTTCTCTGTGTCTGTTTGGAATTCTCTTCTAAATTTAGTGCATTATGATCTGAGAAAGTAGTTAGTACAATTTCTCTTCTTTTGACTTTATGGAGGTATATTATATGAGCCAGCATGTGGTCTATCCTGAATGACCCATGTGCATTGGAAAAGAATGTGTATCCAGCTTTCTTGGGATATATATATATATATATATATATATATATATATATATATATATATATATATATATATATGGTTGACCTATCAAAGAGTGACAGGGTGGTATTGAAGTCTCCCACTATTATTGTGTTATTGATATCTTTTTTCAGATTTGTCAACAATTGTTTTAAATATTTTGCTGATCCCTCATTGGGTGTGTCTATGTTTAAGAGTATGATTTCTTCTTGTTGTGCATATCCCTAAATTATGTAAATGTACATCTTTGTCCCTTATAGCTTTTTTAAGTCTAAAGTTTGTGTCATCTGATATTAATAAGGCCACTCTAGCTTTTTTGTTCATTTATATTTAACTTAAGTTGAATCCAGTTTATTATAAAATGATGCACAAATTTTGCAAAAAAATACTATATTCCTTATATACTTAATAGTTCAATACTAAATCAAATGTAAGTTTAATGCCATGCATAATATATTGCTTAACAATTTTTTTGTTTTTTTTTATATATTTTATTTAAACACCTTGATTACATACATGACAGCTTTTTTTTTAAGCGAGTTGTTCACTTAGATCAGGGATGGCGAACAAGTTCGACACAAAGAGCCAAAATTTTAAATGGTGAGAGTCAGAGAGCCGCACCACGTAGTGACCTGCCAAATCAGACAAACACTCACACAAGAGCATCTAATGTTAACAATAATCTAGTAAACACATATTGCATTTTGACGTTTTGAGTGAGGGTCAAAATCCTGCAGTTATGGTGAGGGTGTGCTGCATCCTCCACACTAAGAACTAATGGCAAGATGTGACCCAACATGTGTCACACGGGTCCCCCCCCCTCACTGGCCCGTGCAGTTGCTTCCAAGGGAGACGGGATGCCGCAGCCTGGGGGCGGGAGGAACTAGACCCTCGGAGATCTCTCCTCAGTGGTCCCTCCTCAGAAGCAGCAGAACAAAATCCAAACTTGGCCAAGAGCCACAGTACACAAAATGATGATAAGAGGCAAAGAGCAGCATTCATTTTGGCCAGGAGTCGAATGCGACTCGAGAGCCTCGTGTTCACCACCCCTGATTGTCCTCCAACCCTTGATTTTGAGTCTATGTTTGTTCTGATTATTCAGATGTATCTCTTGAAGGCAGCAAGAGACTGTTGGATTCAGCTTTTTGATCTATTTTGCCACTCTGTGTCTCTTAACTGGTGCATTTAGTTCATTGATGTTCAAACCCGAAGTCTGACTGGGTGAATTATTCTTGATGAAGCATTCGTTTTGTTGAGTTTTGTCACTATATCCTACCATAACTTGGGGGCACTGAGGGTTTCTTTTATTTTAAATAATTTTTATTGTTGTTGTTGTTGTTTTGGGGTCACACCCAGCAGCATTCAGGGATTACTTCTGGCTCTGAGCTCAGAGATCACTCCTGGCTCGGGGGAACATATGGGAAGCTGGGGATCAAACCTGAGTGCATCCTGAGTTAACCGCATGCAAGCAAATGCCCTACTGCCATGCTACCACTCTGGCTCCATTGAGAGTTTCTTTTGCCAAGTCTGCTGTAAATCTTAAGGATGTTCCTTTGAATGTAATTTCCCTTTTTAAACTTGCTGCTTTCAGTGTTCTATCCTTATTTGTGGGATTCATCATTATGACTAGGATGTGTCCTAGAATGCTTTCCTTTAGGTCTCTTTTAGCTGGTATTCTTCAGGCATGCAGGATTTGGTTGCATACATTCTAGCTCTGGGACTTTCACTGCAATGATGTCCTTACTGTTGATTCTTCATGGATTTTTTTTCCCTGGGTCTCTGGGACTCCAATGATTCTTATGTTGTTTCTTTGGTTTTTTTTTTTTTTTTTTAATCACAGAGTTCTATGTTAGTCTGTTCACTTACTTTGAGGTTTTTTATGCTTTGTCTGATCATTTGATTTAAGGCTCTTTTCCGATCTCTTCTGTTGTATGGAATTGTTATGCTTCTCATCTGCCAGCTCACTGAATCTGTCCTCAGCCTCTATTACTCTGTTGCAGAGGCTTTCCAGTGAAGTTTTCATTTCCTACCAAGTTTTTCAGTCCTGTTATTTAAGTTTGGCCTTTTCTCATTTCTAATTTCTA
Source organism: Suncus etruscus (assembly GCF_024139225.1). Taxonomy (NCBI): domain Eukaryota; kingdom Metazoa; phylum Chordata; class Mammalia; order Eulipotyphla; family Soricidae; genus Suncus; species Suncus etruscus. The sequence continues at coordinate 12,939,059 of NC_064854.1, read as the reverse complement.
ATCTCTTATGCTGTATGAAGTTGTTGTGCATCTCATCTTCCAACACACTAATTCTGTCCTTGGCTGCTATTACCCTGTGGGAGAGCTTATCCATTTTGTCCGTCAATTAGTTTACTGAGTTTTTCAGACCTGTTATTTGATCTGTTATTTCAGTTTGGAGTTTTCTGATTTCTATCTTCATAATCTCTTGATTCTTTTTTTTTTGGGGGGGGGCCACACCCGGCATTGCTCAGGGGTTACTCCTGGCTGTCTGCTCAAAAATAGCTCCTGGCAGGCATGGGGGACCATATGGGACACCGGGATTCGAACCAACCACCTTTGGTCCTGGATTGGCTGCTTGCAAGGCAAATGCCGCTGTGCTATCTCTCTGGGCCCTAATCTCTTGATTCTTATTAGTGTTCTGTTTTATACTTTCTTTGAGTTCTGTGAACATCCTCCATATTTCTTCTCTAAACTCCATATCTGAAAGACTGACTAGGTGGTTGGCCATTCTCGGGTCAGCAGAGTTGCTGTCTTCATTCTCTATGCCTGATGTTGGTCTGCGTAGTTTACCCATTGTCACACTTGTATTGTGGGTTTTTCTACGTGTTGTGGTGGTACTCATTGCCTAGGTGGAGTGCACGGCTCCTCTGCTTCCACCCTGTGGCGGGAAGACTCACCTCAGAAGAAGTGAGTCCTGAGGGGATGGATATCAGGAAAGATCAAAGTTCCAAGACTGGAACCAGCACAGGGAAGCTTCAAAATGGCTGCCGTGCTTAAGGGGCCCAAAACAGTCAGTTTTATCCACAGTTTCCAAGCAGAAAAGACTCACCGCACAAGGAGCGAGCCCTGAGGGGATGGATGCCAGGAACAATCAAAGTTCCAAGGCTGGAGCCAGCATGGGGAAGCCTCAAAATCTCTACTTTCATATATTTTTGATTTTTAGTTTATCCCAGGCCTTCTTTTAGCTCTATGAAGAAACTTCATATTTCTTCTCTAAAGTCCATATCTAAGAGGCTAAATAGATAATTGGCACTTTTAGGGTCTCAAACCCGAATATAAACAAAAGTTTATATAAATATAAATTTAATATTTTGCTGGCCCCTCATTAGGTTCATATATGTTCAGGAGTGTGATTTCTTCCTGATGTACATATTCCTTGATTATTATGAAATGTCTTTGTAACTTCATCTTCATTCTCTATGCACAGTGGAGTCCTGCTTTGTTTCCCAATTGTCGCACTTGTAGTATGGTGTTTTCTACATGTTTTGCTGTGGCTCATTGACTAGAAGAAGTGCTTGTGTTACCCTTTTTAAAATGCAGGTAAGAGGCCAGAGCGGTGGAGCAAGCGGTAGGGCATTTGCCTTGCACACGCTAACCTAGGACAGACCACAGTTTGATCCCCCAGTATCCCATATGGTCACCCAAGCCAGGAGCGATTTTTGATCACATAGCCAGGAGTAATCCCTGAGCATCCTGGGTGTGGCCCCAAAATCCAAATACAATAAAACAAAATGCAAGTAAATGCCAGCTGTATATAGATATTATATTTTATTTTAAAATTGTGTGAGCTTTTCCTCTACACATATCCAATAGCTTTCAAGTTATTTCATTTAAGCTAGGAGAGAACAAAGATTCATTCCAGATGCTAGCAAGGAGCAAAAAAACAAAACAAAAAAAATCAAATAATAAAATATACAAACAAGATAAAATCCCTTCTTTCTTCCCAAAGCTCTGAATCTTTCTTTTTTACCAAAGATCTTTTATTTTTCCTCACTAATTTCAAGCGAATGTCTTATCACTGGAACACAGCAAGTCTCCTTAGGCTGGCAATGAAACTAAAATTCCAAGCATTAAAAAAAGGGGAAATCTATAGAGGAGCTGCCTTTCGCTATTCGACCACACGATGGCACCCAAGACCCGCGTTCTGTGCATTAGTTGCAAACTCTAAGCGTGTCAGTGCCCAGAAATAGGACAAAGCAAGCATGTATGTCACTGCGCTGGACTTCTGCAGGGTCCTGTCGTCATCCTAGCAAAGAATCGACATGTGATTGCTGTCCTGGATGCACACTGAGGGTGTTTGAGAGCATAAGTGTGAGTGAATGACTGTTCCTGAATGTATGTTGAGTATGATTGTGTGCTTGAAAACACGATTGAGTGAGCTGTTAGAATGAGTGAATAAGTATGTGAGTGTGAAAGTTCATATTGTTGTGTGTTTTGGAGCCCATGCCAGAAGTGTTCGAGATCACTCCTGGCATATTTTTGGAGGTTCTGGGTGTGTGTGTGGGGATTTGAGGTACAGGGATTCAAACCTGGGCTTCCAACACACTAATCTTAGACTCAGTGTTGACCACCTCCTCCATCCAGTTACTGTGTTTTTACACTCAGCTCAGAAAACACTACCAGTTGTCAGAATGGAAGTTTGCCTCCTTTCTTCCTAGGAAGGCACTGAGAAGATATTAAGCTGTGTTTCTCCTAAGGGGGAAGAAGTCTGGAGCACAGAGACAGAAACAAAATACTCATTTCTTTTAAAGTCAAACTTGCTAAGACAAAGTCACAGCCTCTTCATGAAAATACAGAAGTTACTTAGGCACATTTCATAGTTTGATCGCAGATCCCCAAGTGCTGGGGCAAGGAGAAAAGAAAGGGCTAGGTGAAGTGTTGGGAAATCCAGGTTCTGCCCCGAGTCACCGTGAACAGCCTTCAGTTAACCCAGAAGACACACAGACCAGACCAGTATGCAAAGCCTGGCTGCTATGATCTCCCTGATCTGACTCTTCCCTATCTGCATTTCCTCAAACCCTGGTCCGAGTCGCACTCTACTTAAGTTAAACACTTGGCTACCCACGCCCTAAGTGGGTTTCAGGGCTGTGCAACCCTGGGAAAGGGTGTTGGCTCCTTTTGGCCATAGTGGCCTTCACTGTGGCACTTCAGGAGGGGCGTGGCTCTGTAAAGTGGGCATGGGTTTGGGGAGGAACTTAGGAGAGGGGCGGGGCTCTGGGTCAGGTTCACTGGGGTCAGGGCACAGGAAGGGTGTAGTGGCTTATCACAAATGGCCCAAACAAGGCAAGTCCCTGGCAACCTCAGGATACCCTGATTTGCTGCATGGGAAGGGGCAGGTGTGGGGCATTACCCAGGGGGACCCTGGACTCAGGTTACCCCTTTTATTCCCTCTTGGAGACAGTTCAGATGCTCCTTCTCTGAGATGGAGGGGCCCAAGAAAGAAAGGAGAGATATTCTTACTGGGTGTGTCAGGAGCTGTGTCCCTGAATCCTCCTCCCAGGGCCAATGAACCCTCTGGCTCCAACCTGCTAAGCTGCTGGGTGCCCCAAGGTCCAGGGAACCATCTCTTAAGGGGTTAATTAAAGGGCTTGGGCTGAAGACGCCATGGAGATGTTTTCTTTTTGATTTTGCTATTGAGGCCACACCCTGTGTACAGGACTTACTCTTGGCTCTGTGCTCTGAGGTTTCCCTTGGTTCCCACCAGGGGTCCAGAAATATTTTCAGTGCGGGGAAGAGATGGGATCCTGGGTAAGAAAATGCTCAGAAAAAGACCAGATCAGGGAGGGTGCACAGACATCCAAAAGATGAAATTGCTGGTTCCTGGCTAGTTCTCAACACGAATATTGGGCCCATTTGTTCCACTCCGGCAGGAACCAGGCATAGTTTATAGTGTAACATTATAATCCTTCTCATCACGGAGATAGAACCAGGCCAGAGAATGGTTGAAGGGCTGCAGGCTTGTTTGGTATGTAGGAAGGCCAGGTTCATCCCCAACATCCTATGACTCCCCGAAAACAGAACAGGAGTAGCCCCTAAGCAACCCTGAGCATGGACCCCCCAAAGCAGCAAACAGAAGCCACAGAATCCTGCAGTAGTAATACAGGTAGTCAGCTCCCCTGCGAGTTTAATATCTCCACTGCAGAGACCAAAATAGCTTTATAAATGGAAAAATACACAAAAATGAGAATTTCCATGTCCAACATCTCAGGTATGTGGGGTACAAGGGGATACTGCTGACATCTCCCTGCTCTAAAGTGGGTCCTGTGTCACACCCCTCCTGGGCGCACCCAAAGAGATAGATGGGTTTTCTCCAGCCCAGAATGTGCCACTTCCAGCTCCCAGATCTGCTCCTGGTCACCTCAAGCCAAGGTGGTCAGGACATGGGGTCCTTATGGCATCTCAGACCTGAGACAGCAGGGACAGTCTCCTGGGGCACTGGGCACTGGGGCCAGTCTCAAAGGTCACACAAAGTCTCCTGTTGCTGACCAAAGAAGGAAAAGCAGGACTTGACCCCAGTCCACACACCTCAGATGCCACGACCAATTGTGAGAGCCTGGGACCCCATTGCCATTAGGTCCCACAGCCAGGCAGTAGAACTATACCAGGAGCTAAAGGGATGATCATGAAGGTAGCAGAGAACATAGTGTCCAGGACAGTTGTGAAACTAGACTCTCCCTGTGCCTGAAAACAAGGTAGAAGGAAGAGGCTTCAAGGACACAGGGCCAGGGACAGCACAGTATGTGGGCATGAAAAATGGGTAAGGGACCTGCGGGATATGGAGACTGATTCCTCAGTACTGTCTGCAAAGTCAAACTCCCCAGGTGGACACTCAAATCTCTCCCAGCTCCGCCCTGACCCAGGTGAGGCCCATGTGAATATAATTCCCAGGTGTGACCTAGGTGAAGTCCAGGTGAATGTGCTTCCGAGGTGAGGCCCAGGTGAGGCCTAGATGAATGTGCTTCCCAGGTGTGATCCAGGTGAGGCCCAGGTGAATGTACTTCCCAGGTGAAGTTCAGGTGAATGTACTTCCTAGGTGTGACCCATGTGAGGCCTGGCATTTCTCTGCATCAGACAGAAGTAGTTGTTATTCTTAAGATACCCCTCCCCATAAAAGGGGGCTGCCGGTGAAGGAGGGACATTTTTGGGCCCAGAGATTCCAGAGCTTGCAGGCTGTGTAGGACAAGGAGACTCATAGTGACTCATAGTGACAGCAGCACAGGCTAATGCCTCTAGGGTAGCCTCCATAAGCAAGGCCCGGTCTCAGAGGGTCAGAGGGTCCAGCTCACCCTCAGGAAAAGCTGCTGAGGAAGCTTCAGGTGAGCCCCAAGAGCCCCAGTGGGCAGGTTTAGAACAGGAGGGAGGAGGTGAGACTTCAGCAATTGCCCTTGTCTGGCAATGCCCACACCATTGTGGCAGAGCTGGTGCCGAGCAGTCTCTGCTGTAGGTATAGACTTTGAGGTCCTCCTGTAGTGGACACAGACTTTGGGGTCCCCTTATAATAGACAGAGACTCCAAGGGTGCCCTAGTAGTGGACATAGACTCTGCAATAACCCCTACAGTGGATAGAGACTCCAAGGGTCCCACTGTAATGGACACAGATGCCAAAGTCCCCTGTAGTGAACAAATATTTTGTCTGCCATGAAAACACAGACTCTGGGGTCCTCCTGTAGTGAACACAGATTCTGAGGTCCCCATCTCTCTGCTGCATCCATTCTCTTCACTGCCCAGACCCAGCGTCAGCCTGGGACATGCCCCCAGGGAACCCAGGCTCCAAGAACAAAGGTGTGGCTGGGACGGCTGTCCCAATAAGGACATGGAGATGATGGGAGATAGTGCACCTGTCTGGGCCACACCAGCCCTGATTAGGGTTATTATATGGAATTAGGGCCTTATCATGCCTTTCCACACTCCCAGGCCAAACCTTTCCCATCTGCAAATGAGGGGGTGCACAGATTTCTCAGGGGTTCTCTCTCTTCCTGCCTGGTAGCTGAGCCCTGTGGCCCTACCATGACCACTTGCCTGTGGAGGTGGCCTGGACATCCAAACCTCCCCATCTTCCATCTCTCAAGCCTTGTCTTCTCTGGGGGTGCCGGGAGAAGTCAGGGGGTACAGCCACAGTCAGGGTGAGGCTCTGGGGTACCTCTGGCTCGAGGTTCAGTTTGAATGGACAACCACCTCACTATTTCCTTCCTGTGACATCAGTCCAGGAAACACACTGGAAAATCAGGGATAGGTGTGTCTGGGACACTCAGAGTCCAGCAGAGTTCTGGGGGGCAACTGATAAAATCCCACAGTAGATGAGTATAGTTCGGGTACAGGGTGTGGTCCCATAACCACCTTCAAAGGACAATGAACTTGACTAAAGACAGTAGTACAGGGGTGAAGGTCTCACATATACATGCCCCAAATTTGATTCTTGGCTCCAGATAGCACCCTGAGCCCCGCCAGCAGTGATCCCTGAGCAGTCAGGAGTGTTTCACACCCATGAAAGCAGATATGAATGACAAATCCCAGATCATAGAACCTGAGGTCAGCCCAGAACTGGCCACGAATGTGCTGGGATAAGATACGGTTCTGAGCATCATTCTTCCTGGAGCCGGAAGCTACAGTCACAGGACATGACTCAGAACCAAGTTCCCTGCTTCTACCTTTGCTGGGCACCGCCCTGGTTCTAGGCTGTGGTGAGAAAGCAGCTTGCATCAGACCCAGGTGGGAAAGCAGGAACTGAGAACCAGCCAGAGTGCAGGCCCTGAAGAGGAAAGAGCCTTGGCACCTGTCACATCCCCACAGAAAGCAAAATGCTAGAGGGGACAAATCCTGCCAAGGGCAGAGCCCTAGAGCCAGGAGCATCCCTGAGGGTGATCCCCAGGGAAGTGGAGGAGTGTCATGCCTCCATGCAACTGGGGCCTCTCCTTTGCAGGAGTTTTCTGCAAAGGAAGTGCTGGGTGAATCAGTAGAGGGGAGGCTTCTGGTTTGAGGAGCCCCTGACCGTAAAGACATTTCAGGTGAGGCCATGACATATTGTATATCTGAGTCCCATGGGCAGTTCCTACAGACATAACTTTCTGCTGTATTCTGGTCTTCATCTGTCCCAGGGTTGCGGGTTCTTTTTGGCATTAATCTCCGGCTTAAAATTCATTTCTTGGGGCTGGAGAAATAGCACAGTGATAGGGCATTTGCTTTGTATACAGCTGACCCAGGATGGACAGTGGTTTGAATCCTGGCATCCCATATGGTCCCTCATGCCTGCCAGGAGTGATTTCTAAGCGCAGAGGCAGGAGTAACCCCTTAGCGCCGCTGGGTGTGACACACACCCCCCCAATTTCATTTCTTGACTATTCTCTGAGGTGAGGAAAGAGGGAGAGGATGAGCTGCTGGGCCTGAGAAAGACATGGTTTGCGTGCATATTGAGGACCCAACACATATGGGCAGGAGGCCACAGAGCTTCCATGGAGGCTTTCCCTCTGTGCCTTTGGACAGCTGAGGATGGCTACACTGCCTAGCAGTGTGGGCCAGGCTGGTAATCTGGCAGTGCAGCCTCCTGAGGGACCCAGGTGAGTACAGCATGGCCACAGTTGTCTTTCAGCATCTAGGGATCTTCCCCAAACAATGGAAGGACAGCACAGGGCAGAGCGAAATGCTGGCCTGTTTCTTGCCCCTGCTGCTCTGGACCCTGGGAAGACTTTTCCAGTTTCCGGAAGTGGGCATAGAACCACCTGAAAAAGTCTCTGGGTCCAACGGTGCCACCTGAAACTGCTCCTTCCACTTGGACTTGCAGCCACCAGGAAAGCAGATGGGAGCACATCTCTCCCTGCATTGCTGGGTGCCAGGGTGCCTACTTGAGAAGGGCTGACCGGTGCAGGGTGCTAGAGTGGCTCCCAGACCCATTATGGTACTCACCAGCCTGATCTGGTGGGCATTGCCAGGCTCTCTTCCTTGCTACATTTTGTCAGCATGAGTGGATGCTGTCAACAATGTTGAATTTTTATGGAGAAATGTGTGTCGAGTTTATATTTTTTTGATTGATACTGAATTTTTGTCAATCATGTTGCATTTTCCCCAAAGATATTGTTTTGCTAAGATGTCGCATTTTTACCCAGATTGAATTTGGTCATAATGTTGTATTTTGGTCAATAGTCAGACCCCTGATCAGACAAGGGACCCTTGGCAGGTCCTGTGTGCGTCTGCAGAGAACCAGACCTGATTGGGACAATCCCTGTACCCAGTTCTAGGTGGCTGCACTTAAATCCTCCCCAGGATGGGCCTGGACCCCCAAGGGAAGAAAGGAAAGCATGTCGGGGTCATGAGGTCTCCATCCAGGGGAACTATGGACCTGATCTCCCATTTCTCCTGTTTCCCTGTGGCCCCAATCCAAGATCTCTATACATGCACCCCTTACTTCACCCACTATCCCTTCGCCCTCTCCTCAGGTCCAATTTTATTTCTCTGTGCATACTAAAATAGAATTTTCAGGCTTCCCTGGTATACTTGCAACTAGAAGACATTCACTGCCATTCTCAGCTCGTGGTTATACAAAGGGTGGCCCAAGGGGAGCAGGTGAGTTATGGAGCCCCAAATAGCTAGTTTGTGTGTGGTTCTTCTTATTTTTCCCCTCCTCCTTCTTTTTCCCTCCCTCCCTCCCTCTTTCTTCCTCTCTCGCTCTTTTCTCCCTTCCATCTTCCTTCTCCTTCCCTTCTCCCTCTCTTCCTCCCTCCTTCCCCTCTTTCTTTGCTTCCGTTCCTCCTTCCTCCCACAGCCAAAGCGGCATCCTCCTCTCTGCTCCAGCAGGCTGTGGGACGTGTTGTCCAGCCCCGATGCTGGGGGAAGAGAGGACGTGTTCCTCCTGCTGGAAATAACCCAGCAAGCACCCATCTGTGCGCCCCAGAAGCTGGAGTATTGGAGCTGAAACTTGTTAACGACAAACCCGCTAAGGAGGTGGTATTGTGGGCTGAGCTTCTGCCGCAAGGGGCTTGTTTCCCACACATGTATGCTCCACACGTGGGCGACCAGGGAATGCAGTCAGACCTGGCCACACCCCCAGAGCTTCTGACCATCAGCTATGCTAACTTCGGGACCCGATGTGAGATACAACCAGAAATACAGACACAGACACAGACACAGGGGAATTCGGCCCTAAGCAAAAAGCAGTGGAGGCAGTGTATAGTCATGCCTGCCAGAATAAAACTGTGTCGGGGGATCTGAGCCTGTCCCACCACTAAGAAGGAGACAGTCCCAAAGCCAAAGTGAACTTTCAGAACATGACATCCCCTAGGATAGATGGTATCCTCTTGGCCACCCACTTCTTCTCTGTAGAAGGTTCTAGAAGCGTCTGTTTTCAGCAGATGCACATCATCAGTACAGTGGAAGGATGAGTTCCGGCTCCTATAGTGGCATCGATCTCAATAGTATGCATACTCTGGGTCTCCCCACTTTGCTCATTCTGCCTTTCTTTTTTGGTTTTTGGGCCACACCTGGTAACGCTCAGGGTTTACTCCTGGCTATGCGCTCAGAAGTTGCTCCTGGCTTGGGGGACCATATGGGATGCCGGGGGATCGAACCGCGGTCCGTCCAAGGCTAGTACAGGCAAGGCAGGCACCGTACCTCTAGCGCCACTGCCCGGCCCCTCATTCTGCCTTTCTGCACATCCCATGATGTATGTGCCATGCAGACTGTCCCCAACAAGCTCTAGAACTCATGGGTGGTGGTGCGTGGCTCAGCCTGAGGCTGGTAGAGACACTGGGAGTCACATGAGAGGGAACCCAGCCATGTTTTGTTCCATGATGAGACATTCCATGGTGGGATCAGGGGACTTCATGTGGTGGATGTATGTATATGCTGCACCTCCTCCTATACCACAAAGAAGTGCTCTCAGCACCTCCTGGACCTAAACCACCAATCTAAAGAAAAGCCAAATGGACATCTCTGCAGTGCCAGGCCAAGAACTGGGCTGCAAGGCCTGCGTGCAGGTGAGAAGTCAGAGGTCAAAGGTTGGGGTTCTGTTGCTCTGGGGTGTCTGCAGAGGAATCAGCTGCAGACTCCTGTATCATGGGGTCTGGGGCTTTTGCTTCCTTCCTTTGGCCCTCAGCAGATACAGCTCAGCCCTCTGCCCTGTCTCCCTGGCCAGCGGCACTAGTGGGCTCAGCTACCAAGGAAAATTTGCTCAACGTGACGCCAGAGCTGGAAGTGCCCAGGGGTGAGGCACTAGCCAGGCAAGGCCAACCTGGTTCAGGGAAGGTCAGAGGGCTTCAGCAGGCAGGATCAAACAGAGACCAAGAGGGCAGTGGGGCCAAAGACTGCTCACATCTGCCAGATATGGGCACAGAGGCTGTCAGAGCTTAGTGCTCACCGCATAAACAGCTCACCCCATCAACCCCATAATTCAGATGTATGCTCTCTCCATGATGCACAAGGGGACTCCATCCTTGGTTTATCCTCCATGGTACCCTGCAGCATGGCAGGGAAGATGATTTATCAGAGAGGAAAACTGAGGTTAGGGAGTGCCAGATCTTCCTGAGGCCTCAGGTAATTATTAGCCCGGAGACCTGACATTAGTCCTCAGGCTGTAACTCCAAAGATGTCCCAGGCTGTTCTAAGCCACGCCTAACTCTGGACAGCAGGACAGAATGGGGAGGAGTCCTCAGTGCAGACAGCAAACATACACAGTCCACATAGGATCTTCCCTCTACAGGCTCCACATATGGTCTACACCAGGGGTCCCCAAACTTTTTAAACAGGGGGCCAGTTCACTGTCTCTCAGACCTTTGGAGGGCTAGACTATAGTAAAAACAAAAACTAGGAACAAATTCCTATGCACACTGCATCTATCTTATTTTGAAGTGAAGAAACAAAACAGGAACAAATACAGTATGTGGCCAGGAGGCCATAGTTGGAGGACCACTAGTCTACATGATTCAGATATGGTCCACAGGCCATCTACACACAGTCCACACATGATCCTTCCTGTATAGAATCCATATGGTCTACACGTCTGCATGAGTCAAAATAGTGTCATACAGCCTACACATTCCACAAATTATCTTCCCTCGACATGACCCACACATGGTCTACACAATATATACATGATTCATATGATCTACACATAACCCACCTCTACATGATCCACACACAGTCTACTGATGGTCTACACATACATGATTCACACATGATCTACAGACACACAAAACACAAAATCTACCTCTACATGATCAACATGATCCAGTCTACAATCTACAGTCTATACACAGCCCACATCTAATCTTCTCTACATGATCCACATATGGTCTACACAATTCTACATGGCCCACATGCTCACACACCTACATATAGTTGACGTGATCCACACAGTCACAGTCCACACACGGACCATTCTCTCCCTCTCACCACCATCAACCTTCCACTTCCACAAGTCCCTCTTTACAGGGGTGGTGGCCAGTGTCAACAGTGAACTTTAGGAGTCCCTGAGGCAAGGTTGGAAAGGTCTCTCCCCCCTTCCCCCGAGGTGGACCTGTCCCCTGTGCTCTGCAAGCTCCAGCCCAGAATGTGGCTAGGTTTGAGCTTGGGGCCCATACCCAGGATGAGGCCAGCCTGTGGCTCCAAGGAAAGAGAAGTCAGCGTGGGAGAAAAGAGCACAGGGCACAGACACTTCTGCCAGGCAGAGCCAGGGCTCTGTCCTGGCACACTCCCACCCACCCCCATCCCCAGGCCCAGCCAGCCTGGAGTGATCCCTGACCCTTTTGCTCAAGGCAAATGGCTCCAAGGATAGCTCCCAACTCGCATATGACAGGACACAGTTTGATCCCAGAGTTGGGCAGGTTGCACAGCACCCAACTACTCCCTCCCCCTCACTGCTGCCCCAGCTAATTCAGGTTCATCAGAATGATTAGAAGCCACAAATGAATGGGCAGGCGACAGGAGACAGGGACACGGGTTCCCTTCCTCCATCGAGACTCCTGTAGGTGGCTTCTCTGGGTAACTGCATAGGCACAAGTTCACTCAATTTCATCAGAGTTCACCAAGCACCATTGTGTGAAGCGGCCAGGCAGCTGGTCCACACAGGTCTTTGGTCTGGGAATTTCGGCCTACAAGCAAGAAGGGGGTCCACAGTCCGTTCCAGGTGGGTGGGTGCGGGTGGCCTGAGGTTCTAGGCAGCAAGTGAGCCCGGGTGGGTGGGCAGTGGGTGTCCCCCAAACGCCCCTGGGCTCAGCTACACACTCTCACTTCCACCCACCACCCACCCACCGCCCTCTACACACACACCCCGAAGCTCCGTCCACCGAGTCAGGCTCTGCAGACGCGTCAGGACAAGTCTCCTGGCGGGGAACAAGGGCTCGCCCGGGCATAGCCCCACCGGCGGGGTGCAGAGCAGCGGCGCCCACAGAACAGGCCCAGGCACCCCAGCCCGGCCCTGAGGCTGGCCTCAGACAGTTCCGAAGCCGCCGTGACCCCTCCCCGCCTCGCCTCGCCTCGCCTCGCCAGCACAGCCCAGACCTTCTTGGGGGTGCCAGGATCAGAGCCGGGGCGGGGTGCAGATGCCTGGGCCGCCCACAGCGGCCGCTCCAGACTCCTCCCTCGGTCCTAGCCACCAATCTCGGGGCGCAGCCGCTCGCACAGCCAATGAGTCCGCGCGCGTGGCCGAGGAGCCTCGGTGGTGCCCAATGGGAACGCGCAGGGGGTGGCACCCGAGTGGGCGAGCGGTCACTGGAGATGGAATGGAGGGTCCAGTTGGGGTCCCGAGAATGCCCAGCTGCAACCGTGCAACCGATTTCGGGGGGCTCCATTCTGTGCCATTTCGGGGGGCTCCATTCTGGCGGCGGCAACTAGGGACCTCTCCAAGTGGCCAGAATGGAGGTCCCCATTGGGCACGCTCCCGCGCGGGGCGTGGGCACCTGCCAGCTTCCAGCCCGGCTTAGTCGGGTGGCTCCGCCCGGACTCCTCCCCCAGGCCGGCCCCCCGGAAAACCGGGAGGCGCGGATGGGCGGGCGCGGCCAGGGCGCACTGGGCATGCTCGCCGGAGCGGGGCGCGCGCGCGCGCAAGGGGCGCGCGGCGAGTAGGAACCTGCGGGAGAGCTCGGGGCGCACGCTCGGCGGGGGACCCATGCCCGGAGCGCCCGGACCCGGAGCCACCGCCGCCGCCTTTCCACCCCACGCTGCCCGGGTCCTCCCGGGCCCCCGCGCGCCCAGCTCCGGGGACCCCGGCTCCGCGCCCTCGCGCGCCCTGGCCGGGCCCGGGGCGGCCCCAACGCCATGCGCGAGTACAAGGTGGTGGTGCTGGGCTCGGGCGGCGTGGGCAAGTCGGCGCTCACCGTGCAGTTCGTGACGGGCTCTTTCATCGAGAAATACGACCCCACGATCGAGGACTTCTACCGCAAGGAGATCGAGGTGGACTCGTCGCCCTCGGTGCTGGAGATCCTGGACACGGCGGGCACCGAGCAGTTCGCCTCCATGCGGGACCTGTACATCAAGAACGGCCAGGGCTTCATCCTCGTCTACAGCCTGGTCAACCAGCAGAGTTTCCAGGACATCAAGCCCATGCGGGACCAGATCGTGCGCGTCAAGCGCTACGAGCGCGTGCCCATGATCTTGGTGGGCAATAAGGTGGACCTGGAGGGCGAGCGCGAGGTGTCGTACGGCGAGGGCAAGGCCCTGGCGGAGGACTGGAGCTGCCCGTTTTTGGAGACGTCGGCCAAAAACAAAGCGTCCGTGGACGAGCTCTTTGCCGAGATCGTGCGGCAGATGAACTACGCGGCGCAGCCCGGCGCGGACGAGGGCTGCTGCTCGGCCTGTGCCATCCTCTAGGCGGTGTGGGACTGGAGTGGGGGGACGCTGCGGGCCTTCCGTGGGGCTGCCCCGCTCGGCCCGGCCTCGCCCGCTCCCTAGCTCCGGGCCCCACGCGTCCCCAAACCCCACCGAGCGCCCGGCCAGAGCGCGCGCGCTTGGGCACCGAGCGCTGGAACCGTCCAGAGTAGCCAAAGTGCCAACCTCTAAGGAGGCGCAGGGAGGACCCACCCGGAGAAGGCTACGGGAGCTGGGCACGCGTGGCTGTGCGCTCTTGGAGCTTTCCGTCTCCTCCATTCCAAGTTTTCTACCTGTTTCAGGACGCAAGAGGCAGAGGAAGGAGTTGGAGGCCAGGCAAAAGCTTGTGGGGTGCCCTCTCCCCCCCCACCCCCTTGTCTTTATCCAAGAGTGGTTGGAAACTCCTCCACGGGCCGGCTCCCACTCGCGGTCTGAAGCTGTCTATGCAACATTGGACTCTTTGCTAGGGTGTATCCAATCCATCCAAGTATTGCACATTCGAGCTGGGACTCAACCCCGAAGCCTGCAGTGTGTGTGTGTGTGTGTGAAGGGTTGCCAGAAAGTATCTGCTGACATTTGTGGGGAGAAAAATCTATTTTGTTTACCTACTGTATCTAAGGGGGGGTCCTGAGGGAGAACGGTAGTATTTTTTTTATCAGCTGTGAAAACAAAACAAAACAAAACCACGTCTCAGAACTTCCTCTGTGTGTATGTGATGCTTCATGTGTGTGCGCGCCTGTGAAGTTCAGCTTTTGTGAGTGCTTTGTGGTTGCCGGTAACAAGCAGATCTTGGTGCCTAGATCCACCATCCATACAAAGACCTGGCAGCTGTGAGTCAGGGCCCTGCACCCCCAGTGCCTTCACATTCAGATGTTTCTGCAGCCGATGCCGGCCCTGGGTCCCCACCTCCACCCGCTCCCGGCCCCTCCAGCTTCTCCTTTCCTGCTCACCCTGCTGAAGGGGAGGAGATGACAAGCCTGTGGGTGCATTTCTATGTCGATTCCATTCTGCGAGGTGTGATTTCCTTATGTGGCAGTGGGGGCTGGGGAGTGGCATGGTTTCCTGTGTTCCTTTGCCTTCGTGTTTTAGGTATGTACCTGCCATTGCCTCTGCTTTAGAGACTTGGCCTGGGGCTCTCTCCTCCGATGCAGAGGGAGTGAGTTGTACCTGCTGGGAGTTCTGGGCCTTGCTTTTCCTTCTCCCATCTTCCTTCCATAACTTTTACTGCAAATATCTTGAAAGGTGCAGGGGGCTTGGAGCTCCACTGGATTGTCCAGGTCTGAATGTAAGTGTCAGAGAGACAGGGCAGCTTGGCTTTTTTGGGGGTGGAACTGGTCCCCAGTCTTAAGTCCTAGGACCTGGATAAGGTCCCCTTAGGGCCTGGGAGCTTTCCTCATTCCAGGGAGGGGCAAGGCTCTGCTTGGGCCCCTCCTATGAGTCCATGGGTGCAGCCAGTGACAAGGAAAGGTCTCCATCATGCTTGAGGATGAGTAAAGTCCCTGTTGGGGGCTGTGGGAAATGGACAAAGGAAGTGTGCTGACCACTCGGCCTTCCTCCTGACATGTCCAGTTAATGGTGGGGGCAATAGGGAGACCTTTGGTTGAGTTTGGTTCAGTTTGGAGTCTGCTCACACAGCCTCTAACTTGAAGGCCCCATAGCTTAGATACAGACCAGAGGCTCTCTCTGAGAAGTTGGACCTGCCACCTCAGTTCCATGTTCTCATGATTTGCTTTAAATGCTGCCCAGTACTTGGCAAGGCCCCGGGACCCATGCTAAGGTCGGCCAGTGGATCTGTATGGTCACTCTGTTGCATTTTCCACCATTCAGTGGAGTACACCCCTGTACTTGGGGGTACGCTGTGCCTGTCCATGTGAAGAACATGGCTAGTTGGGACCTCAGCTGAGATGTTTGAATCCCAAGGAACGCCTGGAGTCTCTGTTTGAGAAGCGTAACTGGTACCCGGACAGGTGAAGCAGAGCCACAAGTGGGTTGCCTGGACTTTGTAGCTGCTTCCTGGGGTGAGCAGCAGGTGGGGGCACTGCAGGGGTTTGACTGGCCAAACCCCACTCCTGGACCACTCTGCCCTATGCTTCTGCACCTATCTCCTACACAGGAGATGGGGACAGGAGACCCCGGTGTCCCTTCACTCCTTGAGACCAGCAGGGCTGAGCTTTGCTGTAAGTCCACATGTAGGTCGGTTTGGCTCCAGGAACTGTCTGGACTCTGGTTTGGAAAGATAAGAGGTCTGTTTGGAGGCTTATTCTCCAGTGTGAGCTTAGAGACAGCTGCATATTTGGGGGGATGGCCTCAGGCAGGAGTATCTGGGTCCTGGGAGTGTCGGTGCGGGTGGGATTTCCTGTTCTAGTATGAACCTGCGTGCACTTCCCACTCTCACCCTCCTTGCCAGTCATTCCCCTGGATCCTCCTGGCTGTGTGGAAGGACTGTGTAAAGCAGCTGGCCTGGAGAAGGGGAGCAAGAGGGCAATGGGGAGCCAGGCTGGGATCAGCCCCTGCTTCCCTCCTGTGCTGCCATTATCAGCTCCAGGTTGGAGGTCTGGGCTTTGCTCTGCAGCTTCCGGGCACCACTCATTGCCCTGCCCGACCACTCACTGCCCTGCCCAGCTCCACTCACTGCCCTTCCCAGCCACTCACTTCCTGGCCCTCACAAGGGCTGCAGCTACAGTACTGGCAGCAGAGGGTCTGCGTCTCCATATGGTTGGGGTCTGGCACAAGAGCAGCTCATGAGGTCCTCTCCAGCTGCTGGTTCTGAGCCGTGGGCCCTCCCTGGGTCCTGAGCGAGGTGACTCCCCACTGTCCCCCCTCTCTCAGTTGTGCCTGGCACCCAGAGGACTTTTCACTCCCAAGTGCTGGTGGGAGGAGCAAGCAGTTGGCCGGTGCCAGGAGATGGAGCTACTCAGGGACATGAGTCCTGCCAGGTGTGGCCATGAACTCCTGGCAAGGCTGATGAAGAAGCCCTAGCTCTGTCCCTCCCTCAGACTTCTTGTCCTTTGTTTTGTTTTGGGGCCACACCTGGTAGTACTCAGGAGTCACTCCTGGCTCTGCACTCAGGAATCATTCCTGGTGGACTCAGGGAACCATGTGGGAATCAGGGAACCAGGGATTGGCTGCATGCAAGGCAAACGCTCTCCCCACCTTGTTATCACTCCGGCCCCCAGACTTCTTTTTTGAGATCAGCTAAAGTAGAAACTTGAGACACCAGTGAAGGATCAGTGAAGGATGCTTTCATCGAGTCAAGCCAAAGGAAAGATGAAAATGGGGAAGCCAGAAAAATTCTGCTGCTGCTCTCTGGAAGGAGGAAGCAGAGCAGGGCAGGGCATATTAGAGCATTTTAGAGTCTGAAGTCAGGGCAGAGTCCCTGGGCATATCAGGCACCTCCTGCCCATGGTTCAGTGCAGGGCCATGATCTGATGGTGAGTTGTGCCAGGGCACCAAGTTCGGGTGGGTTCTTGTCCAGCTGCCATGATCACACCTCTGCTTCTGCTGGAAGAACCAGGCAGAGAGGTGTGGGATGGGGTGGGGCAATGCCGTGACACAGGGCAAACTTGGGGGCTGGAATGTGCAGCCCCCCAACCTAACATGGGTCTTCAGGCCAAGCCAGGCTGAGGGGAGCACTCAGCCAGGGCCTTGCTGCTGTGGGAAGACTGACAGGCTAGCAGGACCACGCAACATATTCCTTAAAGGCCCACTTGTGGGGCCTGGAGAGATAGTACAGCGGTGTTTGTCTTGCAAGCAGCTGATACAGGACCAAAGGTGGTTGATTCGAATCCCGGTGTCCCATATGGTCCCCCGTGCCTGCCAGGAGCTATTTCTGAGCAGACAGCCAGGAGTAACCCCTGAGCACCGCCAGGTGTGGCCCAAAAACCAAAAAAAAAAAAAAGCCCACTTGTGGTTCACTCACTGATGGGACACAGATATGTTTTGGGTTTCTAGTTTGAATATAGGCCTTTTAGCACTTATTTAAAGTTTTCCAGACCCAGTGTGCCCCATACTCAAGAATACTTCTGGAAGGCCAGAGTGATCGCACAGTGGTAGGGCATTTGCTTTGCATGTGGTCAACCTGGGACAGACCCGGGTTCAATCCCCAGCATCCCTTATGATTCCCTGAGCCTGCCAGAAGTGATTTTTGAGCACAGAGCCAAGAGCAACACCTGAGTGAGGTCCAACAAACAAACAAACAAACAAACAAACAAAAGCATACTTCTGGAGTTTGAGTGGAGGTATGGCTGGAACCTGCTCTTCCCAGAGGCTGCTGTTCTAGTGGCCCCCTCTCAGAAATGTCTATGCCGACAACATTCTCTTGAGCATCTACAGAAATAAAAGTTACTTTAAACACATTGCATCCTGTACTGGGCGTAGGACAGAAAATGACATAGATGGTCCAAATGCCCACAGTCTGAGCTCGGTCAGCTCTGCAGCTTCATGTCTTGTGTCCTTCTCTGTCAGAGTCATAGACACAGCAGGGTGCACATGGCTATGTGGAAACCTGAGAAACCAACCTCCTGAGTGGGGCCAGGCCCCTTGCTCCTGCACCTGCCCCGCTGTGTTCCCCATTAGGACCCTCAGGCAGAAATAAGCCAAAGTCTAAGGATGAGCTTGAGCGATGCACTGACAGACATCCGGACGCCCTTTCTGAGGTGCATAAAGACACTTTAGCAAATAACAAACATCTGAAGCCAGGAAGGTAGCATAAAGGGAGGGCAATTGCCTTGCCTGTGGCTGACCCGGGTTTGATCCCCAGCACCTCCTATGGTGCTGAGGTCACCAGGAGAGATCCTTGAGTCAGAGCCAGGTGTGGCCCCCCAAACTCGAGCAGAACAAAAACTTAGAAGAAGGATCCATCCTAAGGAGGTTTTCATGCAGTTCAGTGTGTGAAAGCACTACCAGACCATCTTTTCTTCCTTCCCATCTCAGACCAGGGTCAAAAGCTGTGAATTCCACCCCCAAATCTCCCCTCTGTTCTTGTGACTGACTGCAGGGTGAGTCCACATGGGCAGGGCAGCAGCACAGGTGCCCAGCAGGCCAGGCCGAACCAGGGGTGCACTCCCCACACCCACACCCACATTCCTGCCCTGCCCTTGGCAGCTGTGATTCAAGGGGTGACTCAAGCTTGACCCAGGAGGACCTGATGAGAGGGAAGTAACGGCTGTTCCCAGCTGTGGTGCTGCAATCTGCATGTTTCTAACCCCCAGCCTGTCCCACCTGCACTGTCCACACTGACCCCTGCCCCACATGATGGTGCTGACCCTGGGACTGGCAAAGCTGGGCTGGGGCCACAAAAAAGAGGAGATGAGAGGCAACTGCAGGCCTGCTGTCCCTTCTGGAGCCTAGCTCTGTCCACCCAGTGACAACTTCCCTGCTGAACCCCACGAGTCCAGGAGTGACCTGCTGCATGTATGCACAGATAGATATTCACAAGCCCCTGAAATGCATCCTGGGAGGAAGTGCCCTGTGGGATGGTTCCAAACTGACTCATCTTCCTCTTCCTCTAAAGCTGCTTTCAGCCAATGCAGTGTGGCCAGCAGGAACCCGGAAGTCAGGAGCATCTGAACCTCCAAATTTTCCCCCTCCTCCTATCCTTTCCTCTGCCTTTCCTCCCCCTCTGCCTCTGTCCATCTGCCCTATCCATTCCACAAAGGGTGGCTATATCTGGGACAGGTCCTTGCTGGTCAGTCCCTGTCAGCCACCCCAGCTGCCTGGCACCAACCCAGGCAGAAGTTCTGCCTGGCACCAACCCATCCTGCATTGGAACCGCAGGCAAAGGCTTCCTCCTGGAGCTCAACTTCAAGAGAATTTTCCAGGATGAGCGAATTCATTGCTGAATAATGAGCAGTGACCGGCCATCATTGACTGGCTTAGCTCCATTGGGTGCTTTTAGCTTTTGGTGGTCCCAAAGGTGCCCCAACCAAGTGAGGTGCATTCCAGCCTGCTGCAAAGAGGTCTGGGCAATTGGGTAACTCCCAGTTCCCACTGCACCTCACACATGCCAAACCTGTTAACCCAGAAAACTCCATCCCAAGGTTCTAACTTGCTCAGGAAGCTTGTGGAAAGGTGGTTTTTGTTTGTTTTCAGGCCAGACCCAGCGGTGCTCACTCAGGGCTTACTCCTGGCTCTGTGCTCAGGGATTATTCTCAGTGAGCACCAACCACGTGGGATCGACCTGGCCGGCTGTGTGCAAGGCAAGCATCCTCACTACTATACTATCTATCATTCTGCCCTGGGCTGAGAGAAAGGCTGGCAATGATGATGGAAACACTTTGGGGGAGCCCAGCAGTTTTGCTTGCCTGAGCTCTGCTTCCATCCCCAGCATCTCTCATGCTCTTGAAATGCTGAGTGCCCTATTCCCTGCAGGAGAGATTTTGTATAGCCTGGGTGGTACTGATAGAAATGTTTTATCATCTGGAGTTATCTTGGTGTGAGTGGAATGATGGGGACAGCAGCGAAACCAGCCAGTCTCTCTTTTATTTTATTTTTTATTTTTTGGTTTTTGGGCCACACTCTGTGGCACTCAGCGGTTACTCCGGGCTCTGCACTCAGAAATAGCTCCTGGAAGGTTCGGGGGACCATATGAAATGCTGGGAATCGAGCACTGGTCCATCCCAGGTTGGCCACATGCAAGGCAAATGAATGCCTTTCCACTGTGCTATCACTCCGGCTCCCAGCCAGCCTCTCTTGTTGCCTGCATCCTCTGATGCTCTCTTCCCTTTTCTGATCCTCTGGGCTGCCACTCTCCTTATCTATCAGAGGCATTGGCCCTAGCAGAGTCCGTTTTCCTGCTAAGGGCTGTGCATTGAGAGATTATGGGCCCAGAACCAAGTGCACTGTGTGCAGGCCAGTATAGGCCCAGAAGCCAGCTGGTCTGGGGGTGTTGCATGAAGCCCAAGAGGGTTTGCTAGACAGAATCGTTGGGGAGGAGGCCGACCTTCACTTCTGCCCCACAGTGCTCAGGAAGAGGCGTTGCTTGTCTGCAGGGACCCTTTGGGACTCTCTCCAGGCTGTTGTTTGTGGCCAAACGACTCAGAACTTTTATCCTCGTAACAACCTTTATCCCCACATGACTCAAACATCCACTGCATGTGAGTTAGTGAGTTTAAGGGGCTTAAAGTCCATTTATACTGACCCCCAGGGCATCTCAAGTGTGCCCAGTATAGGAGGGCCAACTTAAGCACAGCTGGGTCATCCCCAGGACGAGGTGGACACAGACGGACAACCCCAGAATATGCCTGTTTTGTCTCCCCAATATGCAGTTTTGAACAATGATTGTAGAGGGCTGAGAGACGATGCAAAGGAAGGAAGCTGGTGGTCCTGGGTTCCATCCCCAGCATCCCACAGCACCCCCTCAAGCCCTGCCAGTATTGAACCCTGAGCATAGAGTCAGGAGAAAGACCTGAACACCACCAAATATGGCCCCCACATTTTTTTATAATCATAAAAATTATAAAAGAAAGGGCACATTTTTTTTTTCAGACTATTTTTCTCTGGGTATTATTCTTTTAAAATATAGTTGACCTGAATAGAATTACAGCGGCTGCCTGAAATACTGAATCACTGTTCCCATAGCAACCATGATTTACTCGCTTATGTAACTGCCTGCTTCATGCCGTGCTTCAACTGCAGGCTGGCTCAGGATGGCGAGTGTGGCCCTTCCTCAGTGGGGAGCGTGTGGTCAGAAGTTGGACCTACAGGACAGAACTGTTGCTTTCCTGTGACTCAGGCCACCACCCAGACTCCTGTGTTCTCTGAACTGGAGGAAAGTGCCCAAACTAGGTCTCTAGGAGACACCTTATGGGGGGGGGGGCACTCGCCTTGTACATGGCCAACCTAAGTTTGACCCTTGGAACCACATTTGTGGTCCAAACCCCCCAGAGTCCCCTCCAGGAGATATCTGTAAGCTCAGGGCCAGGAATTTAGTCTTGAGCACAACCGAGTGTGGCCCCAAATCAAAAAAGAGAAAAGGCAATAGAAAAAAAGAATAAGAAGCCATATTCCATCTTAGAGCTAAGAACTGGCCGCAGGATGGATTCCTTTTCACTCACTTGACAATAGTTCCTTATTTTACAGTGTAGTGAGCCACTGGCTAACAGCAGTTTGGATTGACATGATCACACACAGGGTTTTTCTTTTATTGTGCATTTGTGTCTGGGGTTCCTTTTCAATCTTGACGTCTGAAGTCTTGTCTTTCTGGGTGGCAGTCTCGCTTCCACTCCGTAGTGTCCCCACTGCTCCTTGTCACACATGCCTTTGTGGAGATCACTGCTGAGCCCCCTCCTTCCTTCTCTCCCCCTGCCTCTTCCCATCCTCATGACTCAAGTTGAGGCTCCTACAGGAAGAATCAGTGCTGAGCTGGAATTGCTAAGCAATTGTTTCAACTTTCCAAGAAAGGTACAACAGATGCATTAGAGCAAGTCCTATGAAGATGCAAAGGAAGAAACTAGTTGGGTGTATTTTTTGAATTATCATTATTTAAATACCATGATTACAAATATGATTGTAGTTGTATGATCTCAGTCATGTAAAGAAAACCGCCCTTCACCAGTGCAACATTTCCACCACCAATGTCCCAAATCTCCCTCCTCCCCACCACACCCACACCTGTATTCTAGACAGGCTTCTACTTAGGTTGGGTGTAGTTTTGATGATGATGAGAAGCAATGGGAGACCTTTACTGCCCAGAAAATCTGCAGGAAGCTATTGAGAATGAGAATGGCAGAGAGCAAGGGTTGGTGGTCTCATAGGGACTGAGGGGCATCACCCTAAGCACAGCCTCACGTCTGTCTTAATCTTCAAACCGAAGTTTTTTTTTTCCATTTTATTTGGTAGGGGAAGAGGTATAGGTACTACCCCACCGCAGAAAGTGGGTAGGAGACCCAGAACTGCCTTTGCTGACTTGCAGCCAACCAGGCTGGCAGTGAGGCCTCTATGGTGGTCGTGGCAGCTCTTCTTGGGGAGAAACCCTTCCTGGGGACTAATTTAGGCTGTGAACATGCTGGTCACCTGCCTCATAGTGGAGCTGGCCTGTAGTGCTGAGAACTGCCAGCCTCATTACACAGAGAAAGCAGAGTGTGGGGCTTTCTGGAGGCCCACAGAAGCTTGTGCCAACTCTTTGCAGCTGAGAACTACTGTCTAGGCAGGGACTACGTTTCCCCAAAAGGGTGCCTTGGGTGCTGCAGGTAGAGGTGGGGTTAAGTGACAGAGTAAAGATGGGTTTTCTCCGTTAGTTTTCTTCCTGCTAATTTCACCCAAGGGTGGCAGTTCAGAGGGCCCATGGGCATGTCTAGTCCCAGCATTCTTCTGGATGTGGATGCGTGGCTGTGTCATCCATCACTGATGAGGCCTGAAGGTCGGCATCTTTGTGAGATGATTGGGGACCTGTCTTAGTCTCACAGCACACAGATTGGGTGCTGTCACCCAACATGGGCTTGGGAGCATAATCTGGGTTTGAGGGGTCCATGATGTCACTCCTATGAGTGGAAGTAGAGCACCTTCTGTTTCTCCCCAGAGTTCATTCACTGGCACACAGGTGTTATCCTTCCCCCAATGTCATATGCTCATATCACCAAATAGTCAGACCCACATGGATGGTCAGACACACCCATCAGCTTTATTGCATGGCCCAACCACCAGTTGCATTCCTCCACATGGCTACCAAGCTAAGATTTTCATACAGCCTTTTAGCTGCATGCTGTCCATGATCCCTGCTGCGTCTTCTCTCTTCCCCTTCCCCCAGACAACTCCTATATTCCAAACTGCAGGCTCCTCCCAGCTCTGGGTAGGTCTGACCATAAAGGTGATATTAGCTTGTGGAATTGGGGACGGGTTACACACAGGAACTTTTCCAGATAGAGCAGCACATGGGATCTCCACATGGAACAACATATCAGGAACTCAGGCTTTTTATAGGGATCCCAAGTTTCCCACATGGAAGAATGTATCAGTATCTCAGACTCTCCACATGAAAAAAAAAATAAGAAAAAGATCATTGTTTGGATGAGGGAGATAAAACAGTGGTCAAAGCTCATTTGGGATGCAACTGATTCAGGTTTTATTCTCAACACCTCACATGCCCTGAGGAGCTCTGGATGTGGTTCTGGATGTATCCCTGGATACCTCCAGCACTGCTGGTACCAAAGGGCCCCAGAAGCATCACATATTTGGTCCTTGCACTGAGGTTCCAGCTTCCTAGGCCATGAATTATTCATAAGGGCCTACTACTCCTGAGCACTGTTTGGGAGTCTTCGAAATACAAACAAGATCCAACCAAAGAACAAACCAAAAAAGAATCATTTTTAGGGCAAAGAATTTGGACTCAGAAGAATTTTGACTGTTCCCTCATGGAAACAAGATACTAAAATTGAACACTCGGCTTCTCTTAATTTGGGAAGTTTGAAAATGTGTCTAATTCCTAATGATTCATTTTGACTCTGCCGAATTCTTCGGTTCAATTTAGAATATTTGTCAGCACTGAGAAATTTCACATCAGTCAAAATCTGGTTGCATTTCATGACTATCAGTGAGTGATTTTCAGATTTAATTTTAGAATGCTTTGTTCTGAAAGTCTGGGTGCCAGCTAAATAAGCCCCACTAAGTACAGGGCAAAGGTCAGCATTGCCCAATGTCCATAAGCATTTCTCCTTGAAGAGACATACATACACTTGAGAGGCCGTTGGGGGTTTTAACTCTGGAGTGTGGGCAAAGGGAAAACATGTGAAAAATTGACACATGGCCTAAATAAGATGAAACTAACATGCTTCTCTCTTTCTGCACACCTGTATGCTAGTTTAACCAAGATCTCTACATGCAAAAAAATCCAGAATGCAGTCAAAGCTGCATTTGGACCCTTATTAACCGTGCATATTAGCCAGTGCATATTAGCAATGACTTATGCAAGCTCAAAAATGCAGAGCCTAAATGTAATTGTTTCTTATCTTTCAGGCAGTTTTATTTTAAATAAGTCTTTTCTCTCACAAGATCTGGCAGATAAACAGCCTACCGGATCCCCATGGAAAATGTTCTTGGACAAAATATGGAAATGAAACTCCTGTGGCTAACAGACTTTGGACTCCTTTGAAAACATGTTTAAGAAGATTTTGATTGTTCTGGTATTGAGAGTCTACATAGTGGAACGCTTCATTGAAGGAAATCTTGGTTAATAGTCCAGGTTTATGCTCTTCTGAAGGAGGCACTTAAGCTCAGCTATGCTTGAGGTTGACTCCTGGCTCTGGGCTCAGGATTTACTCTGGCAGGGTTTACTGATGTGCTGCTGGCTTGGAACCAGATCAGTCCCATGCAAGGCCAGCACCCTATCCACTGAGGTTTATTCCTTTTATTTTACTTTATAAATATTGTTTTAATATTTGAATCAATTTTATTTTTAATTTTTTACTTATAGAAAATGCATCCCATAGTGGACATAGTTGGCCATAATACATTTGTTTCCAGATAAGTGAAAGAAAAGTTATTTTTAAAAAATAGAAAGGAGAAAAGGAAGAGAAGAAAGTAAGCTTTAAAATAGAAAGAAGAAACAAAATGTACAGTAGCAAGCATATTTGTGAAAATGATTGAATTTTTATCCAATATAGCCATTAATGCAATGACAGAAGGTTTAGTAAGCTCTCCTTATTAGCTGTCCATTCTGTTAAATTGATGCATTTCTATAGAGATGACAGCATCAAACAAATGGAATTGTCCAGAAATTCAAAGCACCATTACCGATACTGTAACTTTTAGGGGCATGAACTCAGCTGTTAGGTTTCCTGGAAGAAAGAAGTTATGGGGGTAGGGTGGCCACACTCAGTCTACAAAGCCCTAGGGAAATTAGCCCCAAAACCTGTGCATGCCTGAAATGTGTCAGATTGGTGACCCCAAGGGAAATTATAGGGGCGATAAATCAGGGCCATCAGGAAAATGGTGATTCAGCAGGTATGGCTTTGTTAGGGCAGGGACTTGGCCCACTCTCTCCTCCCAAGATGGCCAACTTTCTTATGCATGGGCTGGTGTAACCATAATCTTTCATGGTTCGGTTTACAATTTCTTCAAGAAAGGTGTGAGTCTATGGAGCTGGCCTGATTCAAACATAGCAACTGCATTTTGGAGCAGGGTTTCAGCTTCCAGGCTTTCCCAGAAGAAGGAAGATATGGGGAAGAGTTCCCACACTTGCTTCAACAAATCCTGATGATATCAGTCTAAAGACTAATATATCTGAAGTTTGGTTAGATTGATGTCCCTGAAGAGAATTATAGAAAGGAGATGAGGCAAAGCCATTGGAAATTATTTGACTTTTTTGTGGACATCCTGTTTTGTCCAATTCATATTAGATGCCCCATACATGTCAACATTATCTAGAGCTCAGAGGTGCATCTTGAGATGGAAAGATAGAAGGAAGACGAAGGTGCTCCATTGTGTATGGCCGATCCAGGTTACATCGCCCTTGAGCACTGTCAAGGGTAAATACTGAACACAGAGCCAAGAATGAGCTCTGATCACAGAGCAAAGAGCAAGCCCTGAACATAGAACCAGGAATGAGTCCTGAGTACTAAGATGGAGCAAGCCTGAGTACAGAGCCAAGAGTGAGCCATGAGCACAAATGAGTGTGGTTCTGTCGTGGCCCCAAATAAAGCTGGCCTCTCTCCCTCTGACGAGTCTCTTCTCCTCTGCCTGGCCTCTCCTTCTGGCCAGTCTTTCTCTCTTTAATCAGTTTCCCTATGCTTCTGGTTCTCTGGAAGCTGCATCAACCCTCCTCAAAGCTGAGCACCACCAGATGCAACTGCTGCTATGTGTCTTAGAAATTCCTTCCTGCTCCATCTGAATAGTTAATCCCTTTCTTTTATTTTGATCATTTTTATTGTGACCAACGTGAATTACAAGTCTTTCACAGTAATATTTAAGGTACATAGTGACATTGAATCAGGGGTATTCCCACCACCAGTGTTGTCCTCCCTCTAACCCTGTTCCCAGCATTCCCCTCATTGCTCCCCAGGTTGCTAGTGTAACTGCTCCCCTGTGTGTATAGCTTGTTGAAGATTGGGTATCTATTTTGTTGTCATTGATGTTGGGTTTAGTGTTTAATTCTGATCATTTTTTTTTTATTTCCACTCAATGTTCATTGAGTAGACTGTTTGATTCTGGTACCATCCATTTTTTTCCCTAAATTATGTGGCTGAACAAGATTCAAATTATGTGGTTCTGTTTGAAAAAAAAGAAAAGAAAAGAAAAGAAAAGAAGAAAATGAAAACAAACAAACAAACAAAAAAAACCAAAAGACAAACCAAACAAAAAATCGGGAGGAGTCTATCTAGAGGTTATAAATATCAATTTAAAAAGAAGAAAGAGAAAAGAAGAAGAAAAGCATAACCAAACACCCACAAATAAACAAAACCACCACCAACTACAACAAAATAAAACAAAAAAATAAATAAAAATCAAACAAAAGACCAAAACCAGCAACTACAGAAAGGCACCACAGCCTTTCTTATGTCTTTATCTGGCACTTCCATCCTGGTGTCCACTTTCTACGCTTTGCCACTCGGTCAGGGCACCAGCTGGTTGCTTCACGCGCAGCTCCCACGTCTTGAGCCATGGAGCAAGTGGTTGGCTGCCTTCTTCCCAGCTTAACAACTGCTTGGATGGAAAGAATCAGAGTTGCTTTCTTTTGGGGACCGTGGAGCCACACCTAAGGGCCAAGGAGGCCGGGGTTGCTGGGCTTCAAGCTGATTCAGCACCCACAGCCACGTTTGACCCGCTGACCCCACCCCAGCTGAAGCTGCTTTTATAAGTGTCTTCTCTGTCTCTGCATGTGACATTCTGCTGTGCCCCTGACCACTTATTCTGAAATGAAAATCAGTGTTTGCACTGTGGGCTGTTGGAGTGAAGAGAATGTGCTCTTGCATTTAATGAGTCGTTATTTTGTGATGATTATATTTTTGACATTATTGTTCTATTGCTTCTTTTCTGTGAAACAAAGTTCATTAAACTGATTTTCCCCTTATGTGACCCTTATAATTGCTTTGAAAATGGGTGGCCATGTGCAGAGGCCCGCAGTCATTGATCTGGCATTGGCCCTGGATTTTAGTACTAGCATTTCTCGATGGTTTTCTTATCCAATAATATATAGTAATATATTATTTATATGTAATATGTTATAATAACCTATTTTATATATGTTCAGCATGATAATAAGTCACAACAGGTCTGTGGGTCCAGCAGAGACCTTATTTCTCAGGCAGAACCAGCTGTATCCATTGCATGGTGGTTGTCCACAGATGCCTTTGGGTCCCATGTGAGGTTGGCTCTCCCCTGCTAGGCCAGGTGAGAGCACTTGCATGTGAGTCAGGACAAAGAAGGCTCTAAACATCCCAACACTCCTTTCTGGGCTGCACAGGAAATCCCACTTATAATCCCCTACATGCAGCCTGACACAGAGCATGACACCTAGAATGACTGGGAAAGGGAACACTGGGCCCCTCCTCACTGATTCAGAAACACATTGTCCTGTTGGATGCTCACAGAGATTCTGAAGCAGGCGAGTCCTATAACAGGAGGGATTTTGCTTTTTTTATTTTCCCAAGAAGTTCCTTCTCTCCTTCCTTCCCTCCTTCGCTCTTTCTTTTCTTCTCTCCTTCCTTCCTTCCTTCCTTCCTTTCTTCCTTCCTTCCTTTCTCTCTTACTGCCTTCCTTCCTTTCTTCCTTCCTTCCTTCCTCTCTAACTGCCTTCCTTCCTTCTCTCCTTTCTTCCCTCCCTCCTTTCTTCCTTCCTTCCTTTCTGTCTTCCTTCCTTCTCTCCTTCCTTCCCTCCCTCCTTCCCTCCCTCCTTCCCTCCTTTCTTCCTTCCTTCCTCCCTTCCCTCCTTCTTTCCTTCCTTCCTCCCTTATCTTCTTCCTTTCTCCCTTCCCTCCTTCCTTCCTCTTTCTTTTCTTCCTTCCTCCCTTCCCTCCTTCCTTCCTCCCTTCTTTCCTTCCTTCCTTCCTTCCTTCCTCCCTTCCCTCCTTTCCTTCCTTCTTTCCTTCTTTCCTTCCTTCCTTCTTCCCTTCCCTCCTTCCTTCCTTCCTCCCTTCTTTCCTTCTTTCCTTCCTTCCTTCTCTCCTTCCTTTCTCCCTTTCCTCCTTCCTTCCCTCCTTCTTTCCTTCTTCCCCTCCTTTCCTCTTTCCTCCTTTCCTTCATTCTTTCACTCCTTCCTTCCTTCACTCCCTCCCTCCCTCCCTCCCTCCCTCCTTCCTTCCTTCCTTCCTTCCTTCCTTCCTTCCTTCCTTCCTTCCTTCCTTCCTTCCTTCTTTCCTTCCTTCCTTCCCTTCCTCCTGCTCTCTCAGCTTGGCGCTCTCCTTGCAAAAGACAGGAGCATTAGTTCACCATGTAGTCAACCCAGTCCCTGGGCACCATGGGAGCTGTTCATGAGCCCCTGGGGAGTGGCCCACCTGCCATCTGTGAAAGAACAAGGAGCTGCTTCTTTCCTGGCAGCTTCTGCATGCCTCAGAGTTTGGTTATTGGCAAATTCCGAGGTACTGAGAATCTATACAAGGCGCTCCCCAGAACTGCAAGTGCTCCAGGCTGGAGTTTTTCCCAAAGTTGGTTAAGTTGCTTCTAGGCAGAGTGAAAGTTCTGGTTCTTCAGTAAATACCTTGAGATATATTTGCAATCATGCTGGAAATTTTTCATTTGACTGAAGGAAGATTTTCATTTATATTTTGAAGGATTCCAACTCTATAAACTATGCTTAATTAGAACAGAATTTCAGCCAGCTATGCTTTAGGTTAAAAGGGGTTTATAAAATATTAGACTATATGACCTGGGTTCATTCCCTGGCATTCCAGATGGTCCCCCCATGCCTGCCAAGAGTAATTTCTGAGTACAAAGTCAGGAGCAAGCCCTGAGCACTGCCATGTGTGGGCCAAAAACAAACAAACAAACAAACAAAAACAAATACTAAAATTTATGTAAATATGCTAGAAACTACATCAATATTAAAATTTTAATATAAACTTAAAAAGTTTATAAAAATATCGCTTCTTGGCCTTTTGGCTAAGATCAAGTGTAAAAAGTTTATAAAATATTCATCCATCTTAAGATCTCAGTTTAGGACCAGAGAGATAGGACAAGAGTTATGGTGCTTGTTTACCTTGTTTGCAGCTGACCTGGGTCGATCCCTCACATCCCATATGGTCTCAGAGGCCTCTGGGAGTGACCACTGAGTGCAGAGCCAGCCAGGAACAAGCCCTGAGCATCACAGACCACAGCCCCAAAGTCAAAACAAACCAAAATACTAACTCAGTGCATTCCAGATTTTCAGGTGGGGAAGCGATTGGCATCAGAGGCACTGAGTTAGGGAAGGTTGAGGACACGGCCACAGCAGGAAGGAAGAGCCACGTCCCCCACTTAGACTGGGAGCTTGCACTGGGTTTTGTAAGTCTTTTTCTAAAATCATCTTCAGTGGCTTCACACCTAGAAAGGTGCCTCTGCCCAAGGTGAATGGAGTGGAACAGACACAGAAACAAAATCTTACCTTATACCAAAGAACTGATAATGGTGCATGCAAGGGCAATGTGGGAATGATCCCAGGTGCTCCTTTACTCCTTTGCTCCTTCCCTCCTCCTGACCACTACAGCTGAGAATTTTTTAGAAGAATTTGAGGGGCAGATACCGGCTTATGTTTGGGAGCCCTGCTCTCCCAGCATCTGGAGAGGAGCAGAGAAGTTGAGAGTTGGCCAGTCCCCTTCTCCAAGGAGGAAGTCTACAAGGCAGCACCTAGGTTTCTTTGATTTTTATCTTTAGGGGTCATTGGGCCACCCCTGCAATGCTCAGGGCTTACTCCTGGCTCTGTGCTCAGGTGGTGCAGGGGGGACCTTATGGGGTGCTGGACTCCAGTGAGCATCAATTTCTACAGGGAAAAGCGAAATAAGAACTGCTCTTATGATGGTGATAGCAACTATTTCAACCTGATGTGCCTGTTTGTATGGAAGCCACAGGAGCAGGGGGTGCTTTGTTCACAGTAATAAATGTTCCCCCTCCCTTCGGGTTCTTTTTCAGCCTCAGATGGAGGCTTTGAGGGGGCTTACAACATCTTCCATGGCTTGAATTTTGAGTGAAGACTCAGATTTGATGTTTTTCTTAGAGAAAAGACAACAAATGCCTTTTGTGGCATATATGTTTGTGGCATATATGTGTTCAGGGCCTCACACATATAAGACAAACATCCTACGAAGCAGCCAAGGCCTGAAAATGACTTTTGTTTGGCTTATTATTTAATATATATTCAAATTTGTTTTGTTTTGGGGACACAATAGTCCTTGGTTGTAGCTGGAGTGGATATTTTTGTTTGTTTTTGTTTCTTTTTTTTTTATTGTCATGGCAGGGAATTGCATGGTGCTGACCATCAAATTCTATGGTTTTCTATACTCAAATGTGTGCGCCACCTTCTGAGCCACATCCTGGAACCCACAGTGGTTTTCAAATGTGTGTAGCATGGGGAAAGATGGCCTCCACCCTAAAGTGCTTCCTGCTAGCACAAGAGAGAGATTATTGAAGTGCTTCCTGCTAGAACAGGGGAAGGTGGCTTGGACCCTGAAGTGCTTCCTGTTAGTACAGTGGAAGGTGCCCATTGACCCTAAAGTGCTTTCTGCTAATACGGGAAAGATTGCCTTGACTCTGAAGTACTTCCTGCTAGCACAGGGGAAGGAGGCCTTGACCCGGAAGTACTTCCTGCTAGTACAGGGGAAGGTGGCCATTGACCCTAATGTGCTTCCTGCTAGTACAGGGAAAGGAGGCCTTGACTCTGAAATACTTCCTGCTAGCACAGGCTGAGGCAGCCTTGACTCTGAAATGCTTCCTACTAGCACAGGGGAAGGCGGCCTTGACTCTGAAATGCTTTCTGCTAGTACAGGGAAAGGCGGCCTTGAATCTGAAGTGTTTCCAACTAGCACAGCAGACTGTGGCCTTGATTGTGCCGTGTTTCCTGATAAATACATGTTCATATTTGTTAAGTAGAGGAGAATTGTGTCTCAATAACTGAAAAATAAAATTGTCGCTGAAGCAACATACCAAGAAATAGGTCTTTTTGCTGTCACTTAGGAGAGTGCAATATCCATGAAGCCACAGGCCCAATGTCTAAATAGGATTTGTGGGGGATGAATGTAGAGGAATGGGCCAATGCTCAGTGCATCATCAGCTGCTGGTTTCTCTGAGTGGAGGAATGAACAAGGCTCCAGGCTAACTGTGGGGAGACTGAGAACATCATCTTGAGTTGTTTCACTTCCCCTGGCTTGATTAGTTTTTCACAGTCCTATAGTTGCTCAGGCACTCAACTGGGCCCAGAAGATAGCCAGGGCAGAGCCAAGAGGCAGGACAACATTAGCCAGCCCTAGCCACTGAGACTGGGTTTAAGAAAAGCAAGACACAGTATTTAATTACCAAAGATGATTTATTCATCAGCAGGAGGAATATGAAGTAAATTCAATTTATGAAGATGGGTTTCTTACTCAGAGCTGACAGAAACACTGAGATCGAAGGTTAAGTGGCTTCTCCCCAGACACTCAACCTTTTTCTTTATTTTCATTATCTTAATGATTTGATTCCATTAAAGACATATTAAACAAGGCATTTTATGGTGAGTGACCTGGGGCTGGTGCTTCAGAATTTATCTCTTGTGCTACCAGCAGTGGCTCAATTCGAGTGTCCAGCTAAGACTCTGACAGCGTGTATAATTTTTCATTCAAAATATTTTAAGCTGCGCTTTCTCTCAAAGTCACTCGTGCTTCACAAATTATGGAATCTTATTAATTCATTGCTTGGCAGTGGCAGAGATAAAGAGGTTTCAGAAAGTTCGATTTATTATCTCTGTTTTATATCTCTCAGTCATTGACAGTGTAGAAGAACCTATCTTAACGGCTTCATCCTTCTGTTCTGGGAAACAAGAATGTTGGATACGAATGGGATCATACTCTACTTCTGCTTAAGTATCATCTCCTGCCCAAGGATCCTAAGTATATCTGCTTCCCAAGTTTGTAAACCTTATTCTCAAGTTGGTAATGTTTTGATAACTTTTTTTTGCCAAATAGTTATTTTAAAAATAAAGATGTAATTTTTTCCCCAGGTCTGTGCTAAAATGGATAAGACCTCAGGGACCTGTTCAGCTACAAGTTGATGGATAAGAATAACAAGACAGGGCCATCACAGTAGCACAGCAGCTAGAACACTCGCCCTGCACATGGCCAGCCAGCATGGCATTCCATCAAGTCCCTACACTGCACCAGGAATATTCTCTGAGTGTAGAGCTAGGTGTGATCCCCTCAGCCAATAGACACAAATAAGCAAACAAAGAGAGTTGAGCCAGTCTGTGTTGTTTTGGTCTTGGTGCTCACTTGCATTCTTCTTCCTTCAAGACTTCCCAGAGTCACCCCAGTTCAATCCCCTCTGGTTCTTCAGTAGAATCAGTGTCTTTCGTGTTTCATTACCTTATTTTTTGTTTTTGTTTTTTGTTTTTTTTTTTGTTTGTTTGTTTATTTTTGGGTCACACCCGGCAGTGCTCAGGGGTTACTCCTGGCTGTATGCTCAGAAATAGCTCCTGGCAGGCACAGGGGACCATATGGGACACTGGGATTCAAACCAACCACCTCTGGTCCTGGATCGGCTGCTTGCAAGGCAAACGCTGCTGTGCTATCTCTCCGGGCCAATGTTTCATTACCTTTTAAGTCATTTCCTTTCATTTAGCTTTTGAGAAATTATTTCTCCTTCCACCCCCGACCCTGATTTTTTTTCTTTTTTTTCTTTTTTGGATGTGGCCGTTTCTTCATTGGCAGTTAGCAGACTCTCCTTTTTTTTTGCTTTTGTTTTTGGGCCACACCCTGCATGCCTCAGGGGTTATTTCTGGCTCTGTGCTCAGAAATCTTCTCAAGAGGGCTGGGGGTACAATATGGGATGCCTGGATTCAAACCTGAATATGTCCTGAGCCAGCTGTGTGCAAGGAAAACACTCCACCACTGTGCTATCTCCCCAGCCCCTCCATTATTGTTTTTTGTTTTTTCTAATGAGCTAGAGAAACAGTCACTGGACTCTTTTTGATCACAGTTCTCTTGTGATCATTAAGCTTTTGTTTGGAAGATTTGTCTTATTCAATTGGAGGATAATCTGAGAGTACATAGATGTAGACCATGGTATGTGTCCTGTGGTGAGTGTTTCATGGAGTATTTCCCATGGCAAGTATATTGTGGCATGTGTCCTCTGGCATGTGTCCCATGACATGTGTCCTGTGGCGTGTCTCATGGTGTGTGTTCTGTGACATATATCTCTTGCTGTGTGTCTCATGGCATGTGTCCCATAGCATGTATTTTATGGCATGCGCCCTATGATATGTATTCCATGGCATATGTCCCTTGGCATGTGTCTTGAGGTGTGTATCTTGTAGTATACATCCCATGGCTTGTGTCCTGTGGCATATGTCTCAGCCTTTCAGGTTCCCAGCACACTGGGAGGTGCCACAAATCTGATTCTCTAGACTGGCATGAACCTGATTCCAGTTCTCTGCTGGTCGTTCTGCTTTAGGTTCACAGTTGAAGTTGCATTATCAGGGGTGGCGTTAGTATGAATGTTTCTTCCCTCATTGCTTTGGAAGAATGTTGTTACAGGCAGGCACTTGTGTGCTGTCCTAGGAGCTAGTAGCCTCCTTTGTGTCCCCATTGCTGGGAAGATGGGCTCATTTCTAAGCCAGCACTCATGGCCCAAAGCCATGGCTATCCCAGGGGCAATACCCTAGCCCCAGCCAGCCCAATGAGCTCACTTCTCAATGCCCAACTCCTTCTCTCTGAGCCTGCACAGTGAGGCTGAGTATAAACGGAGGGGATGGGCCTAAAGATGGGGACAACAGACAACAGGCAAGCATATCTCCTACCACCAAGACCCTGGGCTTTGTACAGGCCCTGTGAGCTGTTAGTGCACACAATGGTAGTGTTCTAAGGCAGCAGGTCTGGGAGACTTGCAGCAGGCCAGGATTTGGGCATGGGGGCATATACCTGGGCATCAGGGAACAGAGGGCACACACTTAGGCACAGGCTCTGGTGGACAGCAAGGGCAGCTCAACAGCTCTGGTTTCCCTGAGATGGGTCTGGGCCTCGATCTAGGTCCTGCCTGGATGTCTTCAAGAACAAGATGCCAGAAGGTCAGAGTTAGGCGCCCTTCTGAGGCTGCCGCTGGCAGAGGCTACTCCTCTGGGCTGTGCCCAGATCATTGTCCAGGGCCTGCTTTGGCTGTTCCCTCTCCTCACACAATCAAGCAGCAGCTTTGGGCCAGACCTCATGGCCCACTTTTGAATTTCTGGCAAGGGAAGCTGTGGGGCCGGTGTCTTGGGCTCAGGTCACCACTTCAAAGCTCTTTCTCCTCAGGGTTTATCTCCATTCAGAGCAGTCGTGATCTGCTGGCTACAGGTGCCAGAGATCAGAAGAAAGGCCAGCATTTAATTTTAGAGAGAGAGAAAATTTATGGCTCCATGAGTCCGGCCATTAGACATTCAATCTAGCTTTGGAAAACTCCAGAAAGAGCCATTACATTGCCTGGATTCATCTTGGCCTGCCCTATCTGGTGCCCTACGGAGGGACACTGGGCTTCTGGGGTTGGGGAACACAGAAACACTCAACACGGACCCACGTGCTCAGGGTTGCTTTCCACAGGGCGCCTCAGTCTCTCTCAGCAGTCACCCTACACCTCATAGATGGCTGGTTTTGTTGAGTAATAAAATTCTCCATAACCTAAACATTGTTCACGGTTTAACTTTTCAAACTGCAGCATGATTCAGAGAACGTTTTTCTCAGCACTTTATTTTCAGACCAATGAGCTGGGGATGGGCATCGATCCTGTGGTCACCAAGATCAGTCACCTGTGGTCAGTCAGATCAGTCCTGTGATTGGTTGGATCAGTTCTGTAGTCAATCAAATCAATCCTGTGGTCAGTCAGTTTAGCCCTGTGGTCAGTTGTATCAGTCCCACGGTCAGTCAAGTCAATTCTGCCACCAATTAGATCAGTCTTTTGGTCATTAAGCTAAGTCCTGTGGTCACTCAGATCAGACTATGAGCCTGTCTGCCATCACCCATCTAGGCTGGAAAAAAGGGCCACAAAGACCCCAGAATCCAGGACACTTGTGTGAGATGAGAACTAGGGGGAGGTATAAATGCATCTGCAACGTGAGCTTCTGGAAGTGTCTGCGAGTTTCTGGACATGTGAGCCCTCTCAGCTTCCTGGATGTTGCTGGCAATAGGGGTTAAATGATCAGACAGACTTGGGGGACTTGATAAACCACAGCTGCCAGATACCCAGAGGAAAGAGAACTTCAGAAGGCAGCTGTTCAGCCCACTTAGGCTGAGTTCTCGTTTCTGATTTGGCACTAATGTGTCTGTCTGCCAGTAGAGTTGAGCAATGGGCAGGTGAATTCGCACTGTGGGGCACATGGCAGGAGCCCCTGGGCTGGGACAGGTAGA
This sequence comes from Suncus etruscus, assembly GCF_024139225.1. Classification (NCBI taxonomy): domain Eukaryota; kingdom Metazoa; phylum Chordata; class Mammalia; order Eulipotyphla; family Soricidae; genus Suncus; species Suncus etruscus. The sequence goes on along the minus strand of NC_064854.1, from coordinate 12,903,036 downwards.
AACTACCAGGAAATGCCAGAGTGACCTCACACAGTGGCACTAGAAGCCCCAGACCTGGACTGTTCCAGGACAAAGGGAATGAGGGAGGGACATTCCTGGTCTGTTTCTGGGATGGAAGAAATGAGGGACAGTGGGACAGTCCTGATCTGACCTCAGAAAAGAAGACATGGAGAAACAATCCTGATATTTCTACAAGACAGAGGGAATGGGGAAATAGTCTTGTCCTATTCCAAGAAAAGAGGGAATAGGGGACATTGCTGGTCTGTCCCTGAGAAAGAAGGAATCTGACCGTCCTGGTCTGTTTCTGAAGAGGGAATGAACACAGTCCTGACCCCCAGAAGGGTCACGTACCCAGGGAATTGCCTCACCTGGTCATTCCCAAGACACCCCCAGCATTAGGACACTGAAGTCCCACCCAAGTCTGGCCTCCTGTAGATACCAACCCTCCACAGCTTTATGTGACTGACACTTGGTTTCCCCAGACGAAAACAGCTGCCTCGTGTGACTGCCTTGAATAGAAGCCCCGGTAGGGCTTGTTCTGAAATTAAATTTGAAGACTTAAATGAATCAAATGAGGAAAATAAATGAAAGCCCCAGGGCACAATTATTTGTGTGCGCGCATGATTTTGTTCAAATGTCTTTTAACTAGAGAGTTAATTAAGATTCTTCAGCCTCTTAGTCAGCCCGAGAAACCAAGCCTAGTGCAGCTCAGTGAGAAGTTCGTGGCTCAGTCCACTGTCCTGTGCTACTACTGGGGTTCAATCCACAAATCCGTTTTCAGAGCAGCTCTTCACTGTTGAAATTGGGTAAAACAAGGTAAAAAGCTTTCTATATTGAGATGTAAAGGTTCATGTTTATTCAAATGTGCATATAGGTAAAACATATTTTCCCAAGATTCTACATCCTGGCAAGTCTCATTGGTTCTCCAGATGTTCTTACAGGATTTAAACTAGAGAAAAGCCAAATCTTCAAGTACTCTTCCTGTTCCATTCTATTTCCCTCCAGTAACCCCAGAACAGTTTAAAATACCTGCCCCTTTCCACAGGTGTCGTTTGCGGATTCTACTGTCGGGACATGTGACACAGTGAGAGGTATGCAGCGCCTTAGAGCTTGGCCCTGCCCTATAGTCATTTCTATCTTCCAGGTACCATTGGGTGGGACACAGCAGAGTGGCCACTAAGGGGGGGGGGGAGGGCCCCTCAGGTGGGTGACCTTGTTCATGTCTAGGTGTGGTGACCTGGTTTTTAGATGGCCGGAGCTGAGTAAGCCACCTATCCCTCCTGAGACAATAACTCAGTTATGTGATAAAGCCATCCTTGGCACATAGCCCTCTGTCTCCCAAAAATTCTTGGTGTGTGTTCCTCTCCCTAGTTCCCAGAAATGTAGTTCTAGAAGCTTCGACTTGGGATTTCCGACCTCAGGAGAGGGAAAGTTATAAAAATTTGATCAAGGCAGGGCATGGGGGTGCCTCACAGGGCTGTGAGTAGCTTTGCAAGGGGATCCCCAGATTGCTGACATCAGACTCCCCCAATCACAAGAAGATGGTTCCCATTGGAAATGTACTGATGCAATGAAATACTTGAAATGAGATCGTGCATTAGTCTGATCACTTTTGTCTGTTTATTATTTGGGCTCACACCAGTGTTGTTGGTGTGAGCATCTCTCCCTGCGGTCAGGATCTCACATTTAGAGGACCCAAGACTCTATTAGGCCATACCCACCCCGAGCACGTAGTTCTCTCTGGGGGGGGGGGGGTGTCGTGGCTGGCACATGTTCAGGCCAGAGGCAGGAAGACAGTTTTTGCTACCTTCCCTGCTCTCGAATTCACTGCTTGGTTATTTTTTAAAAATATTAGAGATGATATTTTAAAATATTTTAAATTTTTAATGAAATTAAAATATTTAAAATAAATAATCTTTTTATCCAAGAGTTTGTATAAAAGTAACATCAGGACCAAAAGAGGCTCAGCAGGAAGACATATGCCTGACATATGTGGTGACTGTTTGAGTCCCTGGTATCATACATGCATCTATGCATCTACTTGCACAACTGTACACATACATAAATGTGCAGACAGTATCAGCATTTGGTGCATGAAATAATTTAAATAAGTTTTGAGTTGTGAATTTGTCTTGCCAGTTCTTAGTTTAAAATGTACTTACAGTTAAGGGTCTTTTAGAAATATTCACAATTGATTTTTTCATCTCCCAAGTGCTGGTTATTAGCATGGGATTTAATTGCAATCCCCCAAGCGTTGTTATTCTAGGGCTTAGAAAAGTCCCCCTACTGCCCTTTATTTTCTAGTTCTCTATTTCGCATGGCCATTCACGTTTTATTAGTTGTTGCATATTATATACAGGCACCAAGTATATGCAGGGACCCTCTCCAACCACTGCCTTCCCTGGGGTAAGTCAGGGAGCTGTCCTTCCATAGGATGCTCCCACATGGGCTGGCCAGGTCTCTACCTATGCTCCATGCCATCCGCTGCCCACATGCTGGTCTGTCTGGGTCTCTCTGTCATGCTACCCACTCCATCTATAACCAGACCTGTGAGTTGGCTGCCTTTGGTCAGGAGAGCAGATGCTGACCTGTCCTGCATACTTTCCTGCACACTCAGGCATTGAATTTGATTTCATTCTTCTTCCTTTTTGGTTTGAGGCCACACTCGGAGGTGCTCATGTGCTCATGGCTTAAGCACTCTGTGCTTATGGCTCACTCCTGGGGGATTGTATGTGGTGCCAGAGTTGGAACCAGGCCAGCTGTGTGTACAGGACCAACACTTTGCCCACTGTGCCCTCTCTCTGACACAGCAGAACCAGCTTTTTATCTGACAGCTCCAGAAAACAAGTGTGATCCAGAAAACAAGCAGTGGAATCCAGGGAACTTAAGTCTTAACAGACTTTCTGCAGAGCAGCAAGCCCCTTCTCCCCCTCCTAAATATGAGCTATTAGCCACCCACAAGCTCCCAGCTCTCAGTTTTCCTGGGGTTTCTCGTCTCTCACAGTTCTGGAGAACATTATTTTCTGTTCAGAGAAAAGGAAAAAAAAATATGGAGAGTCACCGTGATCGTGAAAGGCAACCACTATATTTAGCCACTTATTAAGTACTTTTTGTTTTGAGCTAGAGTCGTCCCATTTTGATTAACTCTGAATTAATTTTCATAACTTGTTTAAATCTAGATTCTCAGTTCTTATTTCTATAAGAACAATATTAGAGAAAATGTAGCTAGGCCACTAGGCTGTTGTGATGAAATTGAAGAAAATATTAAATATGTGGCTGGAGAAGAGTTTCAGTAAATGGGAAATATGAAGGTATCAAGAGATGTGATTGAAATGCAAAATTTACTTTTAAAGCAAGACCACATATACCTATATTGGTAGTGGCATCTTCTCTGTAGGTACATATATTTCTATTTCAATGTATCTATACAAAAGTAAAACAGAAAGAAATATTAAGAATCAGATAAATTAATATACCAAATAGTTTTGATGTTTCCCATACAAATTCAATTACTTAGTAGAATTTATTATAATTTGAAAATGCATTTTAGAAACTTTAACATTTAAGTTATTCTTGACAAGTATTTATATTTTGTGGGTTTTTTTTGGGGGGGTCACACCCGGCAGTGCTCAGGGGTTACTCCTGGCTGTCTGCTCAGAAATAGCTCCTGGCAGGCACAGGGGACCATATGGAACACCGGGATTCGAACCAACCACCTTTGGTCCTGGATTGGCTGCTTGCAAAGCAAAAGCCACTGTGCTATCTCTCCGGGCCCAGTATTTATATTTTGGAGGAGGGTTTTTCCAGTAAATACTTTTCAATAAAGAAACACATACTTTGAAATCACTATCTTTAATTAAAAGAACATTTCCAGAATGAACTGTCTTTCACAGCTATTAAAATAACTTTAAGAATTTTGAATAATGTGAAAAAATTATGTAGTATAATATAAAAATGAGTATAGATAGATCCCAATTATGAAATAAAAGATATAGAAGGATTCTGGAAAGAAAACCATGAAACTTCAAAAGAATTGCCTCTAGGTATTTTCTGGCGACAATCTTTCAAAAGTATATAATTTAAATAATTTATATAAACCATACTTGCACAATTACCCTATTTTACAAAAATCCTGAACTCCTCTATAATGAAATACATAGGAAAATCCTTTCTTAACTTAATATATTAGTATGAAACTCTAAGTTCACTGTTTTCCCAAAGAGGAGCTAAGCTCTAACGCCAAGTTCTCACTAGCAACAACTACAACAAATTGTGTTGTCCTGGGTTTTAGACACGCAGAGATGAGTAAATGGAGGAACAGAGAGGCTAAGGAACTCACCTGAGATCACGCAAGGAGAAGAAGGCAGAGCTGGGCCTTCTCTGTCCAGTTGTAGAAAGGGAGTGTGAAGCTGAAGATTCAATATTTGACCTCTTGTCTGGGGCAGGCCCCAGTCATCTCTGAGCTGCTGGGCCCTGGAGAGCTGGCTGACATCAGAACCGGGTCCCAGTGTATTGGATGGGGCATATTCATCTAGGGCTGGGCTGGCTGTGATTCGAGCCAGGAGAAAAGGCGCACAGTGATAGGGTCTAACTGGGATCAAATGCAGCTATGGCAGGATCATTCAACAAGGGAGATCCACATATTTCTAAGTTCAGCATCTAACATTTATGTTGGAATGGGTGATGCCAGTGAAATACTGCTGAGTCCTGTGGTGTGTGTGTGTGTGTGTGTGTGTGTGTGTGTGTGTGTGTGTGTGTGTGTGTGTGTGTGTGTTTGGGGGATGCTGGAGACAGAATCCAGAACCTACATGCCAGGCCAGCACCAACCACTGAGCCCCAGCCCCAGCCCTTCACGGAAGCAACATGAATGATCCCTAACCTCAATGAATATGGAGGTTAACCTAGACCCCCTTCTTTCTTCGATGTTCCTATCTACATACAGCCACACACTCACTTCTGAATGTGTCTCCTTTCCAGGGCCAAAAGGGAAGGATCTCCCTGGAGCCAGGTCCTGGCAGTAGCTCCCAGAGGCTGAGACTGGTCCTTGGCCATTTTAACTTTCCTATAGGCTCATTTCCAGTCTTATGGAGATCTACGAGGACCTAGACTCTGTGCTGAGCGGGCCGAGAAGATGGGCCCTGACAAGTGAACCAGAGTTTTGCATTTTATTTATTTTCAATTTACCCCTGGCTCTGTGCTCAGAGAATCAGTCCTGGCAGGGCTCAGGGAATCCTAAGGAGTGTGGGGAATTGAACCTGGGTCGACAACATATGAGTCAATTGCCTTACTCCTATATTATGTCTCTAGTCCCAAAGAGGCTCTTGCATTTTAATAAAGAACTAGTAGGCTTTTCTTTTCTGGTTTTGGAGCTTTAAAGCTATACCACGCTTTACCATTCTGTACTCTTGACTGATATATTCATCCATTTATTGGGGCTGGGATCAGTGCTCATCAAATCAGTAACTTTCTTCCAGGAATCTCTTGAGGTCCACCACTCACGGCCTTCACTGCCTTCCTTGCTCTGGTGACCTTTATGAGTGCCATCTTTTGAGTCTATTGCCTTTGCCTACCTTACTCTTGAGAATATTTTCATGGATGATCTCTTTGTCTTCCCACTGTGTTTGCCCTCAGTCTCTGCTCTAGTGACCCTGGAACAATCCACTTTACTTTCTGCCTCATCCTTCTCTACCCTGACTCCACCATCTCCTCTCTTCACATACTGTGCCTGGTTTCTAAAATTCTTTATTGTTGCAGTAGTTAGCATTTCATAGTCACTCAGCAGTCTGGAACTCTCCCCCTCTCTCCTTCTCTGGGCCCTGCAAGTCTTGCAGGCCATGGGGTCTTATCCTTGCCTCTATGCAAAAATCTGTAAGTGGACAAGCTCTTGATCCACTCGTGCAATCTTTTGGGGGTTGGTGTTGACCAGGGCTGCAGCATACAGAGTTACTTGTCCTTAGACCTGCAGCCTGAGGCCCCAGCCTACACTTCCTTGCAGTGATGCTGAGCAGATAGAGAAAGCACTGAGCACTGACCACTGACCAGGTGCTTGCTGGTCCAAAGGCCCACCTCTTGAATGGAGGGGGGACAGAGAGGTCCAGAGCCTGCAGAATACCCCACAGGCTTCCTCACAGGGATTTCTGCACCCTGAGACAGGAAACTGACCTTGCCCTCGTACTCAATTTCTACATTGCCACTCAAGCCATGTCAGTCACAGTACACCTGCCCTGGGTTAGCAGCCGCACAGGTCTGTTCTCTGCAGAAAGTGCTCACTGACCACTGCCATCAAGCACAGTGACTTGTGCTTCTCTCATGCCCTCTGCCTAGTTCTGGTGGAACCTCTCTTGCTGGCATCCAGACCCCCACAGGATGGCAAGGCCCATAGGTGAGGGATAGCACAGCTCACCAGGGTGCCTGGCAGTCCTGGGCTGCTTTCACTCTGCCTCGTCAACTGTGATGAAAGAAAACCAATAGTTAGTGAGCAGTGTGGTTGTCTATGGTCTGTCCTGGGGGGTCTGTTCCTGGGTTGTCCTCGGGTTTGTCCTGTGTGGCTTCCCAGGAGGTTGTCATGGTCTGTCCAGTAGGGGATTTTCTCAGTGGTCTGTTCCTGGTCTGTCCAGGATCTGTTCCTGGGCTGTCCTGAGGTGCTGTCCCTGGAGGCTATTCTAGGCTGTCCATGGTCTGTCCTTGGCGGTCCTGATGGCTCTTTTGGTGTCACCACAGCTATTGCTTCTGACATCTATGTAGAGCAGGAGAAAGGGGAGTAGGAAGCTGAAGACTTCAGCTGTGAAGGTGAAATGACCCGGTCATGTGTTGAGATGAATGAATGAAGGCTTGGGTCAAATGGACATACTTGTCCAGCATAAGGAGCTCCCAGGACACTTCCTGTCACCTTCCCCCACCCTCTTGGGGGAGCCCCAGTGGGAGGCCACTACCCCAGGGCCACTTAATGCAATTGGTCCTAGAACTGGCATTTTCTCTTTCCCTGCTGTGAGAATGACAGCACATTTAGCTGTCACCCCCAGATTGTCCACACTGGCCTTTTTGGGGGGTTCTAAGGTTTGGCACTACAAGTCTTTGTTCTTGCCCTCTCTTTCCTCTAAAGTTAGGGTTCCCTTTCGATGGTGAAGGACATACATGATGCTCTAATGCCAATAGAGCATGGTGTTGATGGGTGAGAATCTTTTCTTGCTGTTTCATGACCTCATCTATCCCTTCCTGTGTAGTGAAGCTTAAATCTGCCTTTATGGGGTGCAGGACTGTGGGCTGGAGTTGCCACTGGAACCCACAGATCTTCTGTAACTCAGATATACAGGCCACATTCTGCCATAATGATGAGAAGGAAACAGAAAGCCACCTTCGGTCATTTAAAAGATGAAAAGGAGAATTCACGTTTCCATAGAGACCAGAGTCCCGCTAATGTCTCATCATCGTTAATGCACCAATACTGCATCTCCCACCCCCTGACAAGGAATTGTTCGTGGTATAATTATTGCAAAGCTTCAAGCAGGAGAAAAAGTAAGAACGTAGTTTCTGAAAATTATCATACCTTAGAGGAGAAAACTTCAAATGTAATTTACCAGCAAGGAAGAAAACTTCATATCTAATATATCTAATTCAACAGCAAGGAAGCATCCACCCATCCACCCCCCACAACACACACACACACACACACACACACACACACATAAGCATCTTCTCTCTTCATAGGAAAGTTCTAGAATACAAAGTCCTCAGTCGCTTTGAAAGAAAGAGCCATCTTAGTCTCCAGCATGTTTTAGCTAAACTCCAGGATGAGATTTCTCTAGTTTGTAGAAGGCTCTGCCCATCCCTTCTCCTACACCGTGCCAACCCCATAGGGCAAACCTACAAACACCTGAATTTCTCTTTTCAGTGGCATTTTCCTCATGTGAGAGGTGTAGCAGTTTTCTGCTCAATAAATTATTAGAACAGATCAGCAGCTCATCCTATAGAAGGTGGCCAGCTCACTCCAGCCCTGCCCTGGCTGGCTTTAGAGAATTTCCAAAAGTAGGTTTACACCAAGGCTTCCAATTAAGCACCAAAAATTTTTCTTCTGCTAAAGTGTTATTTCTTCTTTGAGTATTGAGTTTTGGTGACTGGAATGTCTGGTTAGGAGAGAGAGTTTCTGTGCCTGGCTCTTCCCAAGCCCACTGACTTTGCTTTCTCCTTCAGAACATCCTTCTCAACAGAAACCTGGGAAACAATTGTTATTCACCTGGACTGATAACATACCTACAGTGGCCGATTGTTTACTGATCAATAATTGTGAAGTGATGATACAATTTTCTTTTCCTGAAATGTCAATATATTTATGAACCAAAATTCAGGAGAAGTTCATTTATGAATGAAGGGGATGTATTTTTCCTTCTTGGATCTGTCTCAGTCATAAATGACCATGGGTCAATCCATTGCATCAGTCATGCTAGATTCTGGTGCTGCCTGGTGAGACCCAAAATGCAGCGATATTTAAGCCAGGCAGAGAAAGGACAGTGGGCAGGAACCTTGCCAGCACACACCTGACCCAAATTCAATACCAGCTCTAAAGAGGGGCCCTGAGCACCACCAGCATTGAGTCCTAAACACAGGGTAGGAGTAAGCCCACAGCACAACTGGACCTGCCCCAAAAGAACCCCAGAAGCATGGCCCTTACCTAGTTCTGTCTGGAAACAGGTCTTGGGTTTCAACTGGCATCTGTGATGGGATCTGGTAGAGGCACATCACCCTCGGCTCCTCATTGGCACCTCAAGGAGGCCAAGTTTAGATTTGTTCTAGACAGCACCTCAGCTTTGCTGGGTGGAGAGGCAGAGGTGGTGAGAACCAGGGGCTGAGCAGGACAAGCGGTATCTTTTCATCCTGGTTCTCTGCATGGCTTTTGGAGGTGAGTGTGTGCGTGTCTATCTGTGAATGTGAGCGTGTGAGTTGTGATTGTGTGTGAGTGAATGTGTCCACACATTCACATGTGTGTGAATGTGTATACACATGAAACTGTGAATGTGCGTGTAACTTTGAATGCATGTGTATCTGTAAATATGTGTGAGCAAGCACTGCGTGTGAGTGTGTGTGTTGATCAGAAAATACACAAGACTAAGTGTCTGTATAGCACATTTTGGCCAAAAGCTGGCCAGCTGGGCCTTTTCTGGCTCTTACCTTCTCCATATGCACAAACTCGACATCCCCAAACTCTACTCGAGCCTGTCCATACCTCAATGGGTCCCCTCAGATGTCAGCTAAGATGTGCCTGTCTCGCCTGCTCAGAGGCGGTTGCCTGGCCTGTGCTCCTCTGGGAAGCTCATGTATAAGGAAACAAATACTTATGGCCCCTGGTCAGCTGTAAGTGGGCTACAGTCCCTTTAAGACTAAAGAAGCCAGTTACCAGATGCACACCCCTTGTAACTGCCACTGGAGGACAGTTGACCCCCGAAGTGCTAGAATGGCTGCCCCTGCCAGATTGCTTCTGCTGAATGGTTGTTGATGGAAGTTGGACTTGGACTTGCCTCTTGGATAAACCCACTGTAATGGCACTTGAACCTGAACATGTCCCTCTGAACATGCCCCTTAAACATGCCCCCTGTCATGGTAGGCATAAAAGGAATAACTTGGACCTTTGGGAGGGGCCCAGGATAGTGGCAATAGCAGCGAGGGGGGCTGGAGATAAAGCATCTGGAGACGCTGCCTGCTTTGTATCTATTCCTTTTTCTTTCTTTCTTGTATGAGGGCCTCACTCTGGCCACCTCTGGCACTGGCACTGAATTTCCATCTATCCCTCGCTCTTGAAACCCATGGATGGTGGTGGCAGGCCTCAAACTCCAGGAGGAATAAAAAGTATATTTGGTTTCTCTCTCCTCTCCTTTCCTCCCCTCCTGTTCTCCCCTCCCTCCCCCCTCTTCTCCTCCCCTTCCCTCCCCCTCTTTTCCTCCCCTCCCCTCCCCTCTCCTCCCTTCTCCTCTCCTCCCCTCTCCTCTTCTCCCCTCCCCTCTCCTCTCCTCCCTTCTCCTCTCCTCCCCTCTCCTCTCCTCCCCTCCCCTCCTCTCTTCTCCTCCCCTCCCCTCTCCTCAGTCTCAGGCAGGCAATTGCTACATGTTGACATCCTACATGTGGGACCCTGGCAACAGAACCCTACAGGCCCCTGTGAAGCTTGCAGCAACAGGCCCTGGCAACCTTGTGCTTTTGCATCTTGAAGTCCTGCAGCCCTGACAGCCTTGTACCCTTGTAGCCTTGGCAGCCCCTAAGCAGCAGGCAAACTTTTTATGGCAGTAACCTGCTGGATAATAGCAGATTTCTAAGATGCTCACGGCTGAATTGCTGGGGAAACTTTACTGGACTCTATTCCTGCTGTCTTTTGCTGCTTCTGCCACTGTTTTCCTTTCTCTGGTCTTTACCCTGGCTGACTCCTTGCTCTGGTCCCAACCTTGGCCCTCTCACTTCCTCTCTTGGCCTAGGAGGCTGGTTGTGAGGCCACTGGTCTCCCTGCTTTGCCCCTCCTGTAACTAAACCCTGTTTCTAACTCTTACTTTGTTGGGATTTTGAGTGACCTGACAGTCACGGAAATGGGGAAGGGAGACTCGCTGTCAGTACTGGGGGAGGTGGGATGGGGAAGAGGACTCTGGCCCCACTACTTGGCAGTCCCCCTGGCCTTCAAGAAGAGAGCAGAAGCTGAGGGTGCCTGCCAGCAAATGGGACTGAGAGCTGGGCTTCCTGGTTGCTAAGGTGACTGGGAGGGAGGCCAGCCTTAGCTCTTATTCGTGTAATTTGTTTACCAGGCAGTGAATGGGCTTCACTTCCCACACTCAGCGCCACACTGAGCCAGCTCCGGATCCCACGCAGGGGCCTGCACCTCCTCTCTGTTCTTCTCCTCCACACAGCGACTCTCAATCAGTCTTTTATGGAGAACACCAGGCCAGGAGCACAGCTGTGGAGCCAGTCATGGGCTCTTTGGGCCCTTGGGAACTGACCCCTTTCCTCAGGGCCAGAAACTCTCCATCCCAGAGCTTTTTGTAAAGAGGAATCTATTTTTATTTCCCCAAATAACCGCTGATATTTTATGCCATGATCTGCTTTTAGATCTGGAAGACTGGCACCTAGAGGGAAGGGGCACTGGTGACCATTTGCATCCAGAGGGCGGTACTGGAGTGTGGGGCCAGGAGCACGGGAGTGTGGAGCCAACTCTCCTGCCAGCATCTTCTGTGAAGCTCACACCCAGCTCTCCACAGCAGTGCCCATGGCTCCTGTGTCCAGTGCAGGAGCAAACACGTCACCTATTCCTCTGGAATCAAGACAAAATAGACCAAATTTTACAGATATTTAGAGGACATACCCAGAGTTCATTCTGCACAGAGCCAGGAAGTAGCCCCAAGTGCAAATCTGGGAGTGATCTCTGAGCACAGAGTTAGGAGATAACCCTAAGCACAAAGAGAGAAATCAACCCTGAGCACAGAGTAAAGCTAGGAGTAAAGCTAGCACAGAATAAAAAGTGAGCCCAGAGCAAAGAGCTGGGAGTTAGTTCTGAGCACAAAGCCAAGAGTAAGCCCCCAGCACAGAGCAAGGAGTCCACCATGAGCACTGAGCCAGCAGTCTTCTCTGAGTTATATGATGGGGGGGGGGGGCAAAAACAAGCAAGTAAATGAATAGAAACAGGCTGAGGTGACCTTGTGACATTTGGACTCTCCACATCCTGGTTCTTTTCATGAGCAAAGGGAGCCCTGGGCTTGGAACTGGCCTGATGGCAGATGTGACCGCTCATAAAAGCTTTTTAGGAGGAATTTTGGGACCTTATGATGTTTATTACTCATTACTGAGAAGTAGTTCCAGCCCTCTGGCCTGTCCCATCCCCATGAGTGTGAACCCCTGAATCCTACCTTGCAGCCTCTTTCTTCATTGAAAACCCCCAAGGCCCACATTGTCCCACGCTGTCACACACTTTCTCTCAAAAGGTCAGGGGTCATCTTCTGATGCACAGCAAGAAAGAGTGAGCAAAGACCCGCCAGCAGTGTCTGGAGCAAGACTGGCTTCACCTGACAGAGGACAGGTGTGTGCAGAGAGATGACAGAGGACAGGTATGTGGGAGACTACAGAGGAAAGGCAGTTTGGGGCTGGAGAGATAGCATGGAGATAGGGGCTTTGCCTTGCATGCAGAAGGACAGTGGTTCAAATCCTGGCATCCCATATGTTCCTTTGAGCCTGCCAGGAGCGATTTCTGAGTGTAGAGCCAGGAGTAACCCTTCAGTGCTGCCGGGTGTGACCCAAAACAAACAAACAAACAAACAAACAAACAAACAAAAAAGAGGACAGGCAACAGCTCAGCTGAACAACCCTTTGTAGACTCTCTGGAGTTTTCACCCATCACTTGTTTCTCAGGCATCTTAACTCAGGAGTCTACACGGGCATCTCTGTCCCCCTAGGAAGAGGAAAACACAACCTTGGTTACTGCTTAATTAAGACTCTTGTAGCATAAGGTGGAGATGGGAAATGGATTTGACAGCCTAAATTAACGTCCATTACTTTGCCAATTATCTTGGTTTTATTTTGGAGAAGCAATGTATTGATTCATTTCTGCAGACTTCCCTGAGTAATCTCATTCGAAGTAAACAACATCAATTATTAAGCATTATTAAGTATTGGAGAACAACTAAATTTATCCCGAAACAACAAATGTCAAAGTGTATTAAAAAGGAAGGGATGGATTGATTGGTTTAATATTTTTTTAAGAAATTCTCACTGTAAAGGCAAATAGGTTATAGCTAGTTTCTTTCAACATTCTTTTTTCAAAGATCCACTCCAACCCACATGAAGAAAATTTGAAATCATACAGCTTCATATGAAAGAAAGTAAATGTTTGATATTATTTTAAGATATATTTTATTTTTAAATAATATCTTTATTTAAGCACTATGATTACAAACATGTTTGTAATTGGGTTTCAGTCATTAAGAAAAAAACCAAAACACCCCTTCACCAGTGCAACATTCTCACCACAATTTTCACCCATCTCCCACCTTTCCCACCCCCTTCCTGTATTCAAGACAGGCATTCTACTTCTCTCACTCATGATCTATTGCCATGATAGTTGTTAGTGTAGTTATTTTGCTAACTGCACTCACCATTTTTTGTGGTAAGCTTCATATCATGGGCCAGGCCTTCCAGCCCTCATCTCTGTTGTCTCTGGATATTATTACAATAGTGTCATTTATTTTTCTTAAATCCCATAGTTGTATGGCTAAAGTAACTGTGGTATATATACACACAATGGAATACTATGCAGCCATCAGGAAAGATTAAGTCATGAAATGTTCCTATACATGGATGGACATGGAAACTATTATGCTAAGTGAGAGAGATAGGCACAGAATAGTCTCACTCATCTATAGTATTTAAGATATAGATATTTTAAAGAAGGAAAATTTATATCACCTGCAAACAAATGGTTTGAGCTGGAACACTTAGTCATCAATACATAACCTCTAACATCATTATGGGCACTCTAACCCAGACAATTTAAAGGGACTGAATGGTTATCAATGACACTTCCCCATAAAGAAAAGGGTATACTGAGTGACCTATCTCTCCTTTATTTTATTTGGGGGCCACACCTGATAGTTAACTCCTGTCTTTATACTTATGGTCATTTTTGGTGGCATAATGGGAAGCTGGATATCAACCTGGGTTGCATACATGGAAGATAATTATCTTCCCTGCTGTATTATTTCCCCAGACCCCTGAATGACCCATCTCTTTGCAATCTTATCCTCATCTCTGTAGAGAAGTGTCAGCTCTGGGGCCAATAGAACAATGACATCAAAGGGCATCCAGGTGACGGCCATGATAGGTGGTAACTGCCAGCTGCCTTCATCTCAAGTTTGTATTTCCACATCATCTACTTTTGATGATGGACCATAAGTCCCTGCATATGGAAATACTGCACTTTAATTGGGAAGGGGTATTTGTTTTCTGGTTCTGATGGAAAGAAAACAGGATGATAGAAAACCAAATCTTCAAGGCAGATTGGTCTTTGCTCAGACACTTCTCCCTGTCCTGGTCTCCCTCTGCACCTATTTTTGGGATCAGAGATGGGGAAAGGACAGTATGCCTGGGGTGGGGTGAGGTATGGCAGGAGCTTTCTGTGGAGAAATTCTAGCAAAGAACATGGACTGGGGTGTAGGGTTCATCACTGCTCCCCATCTGTGCATTCTGATTCCCTTCATGCTGACACTCCTTAAAAGCCCATGGGAATCTGAAGAACAAGGTTGGGAATAGAACCATCATTTCCTTGAATTCTTGAATTCACACCAGGGAATTTCAGGAGTAATTGATATTTGTGATTCATCTGTATGACACAGAAAAGTAATGAAACAATATGAAACTCATTTTCATAAATTAGGCAACCTTTTTCTAAAGTTTTTATTTCATGCTTATTTTTATTCATTTTCATTGATTCAAGAAATAACTTTCCTGGAAGTCTTTTTATTTTATAACTATTGTATTCTATCACAAAAAGTAACCAATGTGAAGAAAATGGCTGGAGCCACTTAGTACCTAAGAATAAAATGCATCAGACAATAGACTTGCCTCTCATTTTCCCTCTGAAAAACCATCATTTGCTCATTTTTTCTCTACTTTAACAAGCATGCAATGCGAAATTGCTTAAGAAGATTGGAATGTGGAATTGAACTATTTGAAGGATTAAAAAACTTGTTTTGCAAGTTTATAATATAAACAGGAACAGAGCTGATATTGGCAAGTGCTTAGGGCGGAAAGATGCAGAGGGATGGTTAGAATTTTCAGAAGTCGGTCTGTAGGGGGTGCATGTTCTTCTTTTGATTTTCTACCCAATCTAAGTTTTTAAAAAAAATAGATAAACTGAGCTCATTTACATTTATCACCATGTTGCTTAAGGTTAGTCTTCTATGACATAGAATTACATTATGATGTATATTTCATGTAAAAATCCATTGCTTTGCATTATAATTTCTTGTTCAATCTTATTTATTTTTCATCTGCCCTGAGGACTTTCTTCCTGGGTCCTTAGGGACCAAATGTGAATCAGGGAAAAAAACTCGGGTGGCCATGTGGAAGGACAAAGCCCTGTGCTACCTTACTGGGCTTTTTTGCTTTCTCAAACATTTATTTTCTGACATTTTTTTTTATTACTTCCTCCTTATATTCTTTTTTTTTAATAATTTTTATTTTTACCACAGTGGATTAAAAATCTTTCACTGTAAGATTTTAGGTCCACAGTGATATTGGATCAGGGGCATTCCCACCATCAATGTTGTCCTCCCTCCTCCCCTGTTCCTGACATACATCCCATATCTCTCTCCTTTGCCCCCAGGCTGCCAGTATAAGTGGTCTAGCTTGTTGTAGATTGGGTATCAAATCTATTGTTGTTGGCTTTGGATTTTGTGTTTAAGTCTACTCATTTGTTATTTCTACTCGATGTTCATACGACTGTTTGATCTTGGTATCCTCCATTATTTCTCCTCCAATTTGTGAAGTAGAACAAGATGGTTCAAGTTATGTGGTTCTGTTTAAAGGAAAGAAAAAAAGGGGGGGGAGCAAAAATTGAAAAAGCAAAAAAATGGGAGCAGTCCTTCTAGAGGCTATAAATATCAATTTAAGAGAAGAAAGGAAAAAAGGAAAAAAAATATAACAAGAATCAAAAAACAAAAACAAAAACAAAAAAACCACAGCAATAAAGACAACAACCAAGCAATAACCATGGTCCTGAGATAAAAACAAAACAAAGCACAAAAAGAAACAACCAAAAAAAAAAAAGCGAGTCTAGCAGGAGGAGGCTTGGCAAGCCCACGCCATGCCGGAGGCCTGCTTGGCCAGGCCTAGGGGGGGTGCGGGACTTGGGTAACCCCAGCACCCCTCTGTCGCCTTGCTCCAGATCTCCAGGGCTTCCCCGGGCCACACGCCTGGGCAAGCCGGTGAGTTGGGTCCCTTGGTGGAGCTTGAAGGTACCCTAGGCCTTCCCCCACTATCCATGCGGCTCCTTAGGGAGGGTCTGGGTGGGGCTCTGAACCTCTGGTCTCCCAGCTTCTTGAAGGATCTCTCCTTCCTGGGAGCTGGGAGTCTAGCAGGAGGAGGTTTGGCTGGCACTGGTAATCTCTGTCCAGTCTACATTTTCAAAATCGCGCGGGGGCACATGAAACATTAATAGTACTCTCACAAGAAACATTAATAGTACTCTCACAAGAAACATTAATAGTACTCACTATCATTGAATTATGTTTTTATGTATGCAGAATGTCCATTTTGTACTCTGCCCTTTTGCATACCCCTTCATAAGTTCATATTTCTCTTTAACTTCTTTATCTCCTATCATCATTACTCCTTTTTTACCCTTTCTAACTTAAGTAGTATTGAGTCCTAATTCACAGACCAAAGTGGTGCCCTAGAGTTAACACCCACCCAACTATTTTAAAAGGCATAAAAATGACGCATATCTTTTCAACATTTTATGGGTGTTTTCTTTGACGGCTATAACTTTTGCTAAATACTTTCTTATACAGTGATGATCCCCCCCCATGTTTTTTATCTTCTCTTTGTGAACTGCTCAATATGGAATTTGGTGTGAAAGAATCCCTCAGTTTAATACTTATGTTTGAACCAAGTCATGGGTCTTGTTGGAAATGTTCTTATGCCCCCATATATCTGATAGCACCACGTGGCTTTATTACTTGTTTGCGTAGGCACACTAACATGGGAAAATACTATACATACTAATAAGTTCTTATCTAATAGAAATGGGAACACACAAATCTTGTAGTGCAATGAGACCTTACACCCTGAACATTGACATAAAGACCTGGCACAGGCCTCAGAAGAATGGGCATTCTCCATTTACCCCTTGATCTACAGAAGACATTTACAAAACATCCAAGGTTGTATATAACATCACCCGGAGGCATTCCTGTACCAGGGACGACCCTACAGCTGCTCTGACATCGATCTACTCAAAAGAGACATCCCTTAACACTGAGAAGACAACAAGAACAATGACCTGCTCACTGGACAGGGCTTGCTGTATTGCCCCTTTATGGTGAGGTTTGTCTATAACATCACCTGGAAGCAATCCTCTACCACGGAAGACTCTACCACTGCTCAGACATCGTCCTGCTCAAAAGAGACTTCCCTTAACACTGAGAAGACTTAACAACAACAACCTGCTTACAGGACAGGGCTTCCTGCATTCCCCTTTCATGGTGAGGTGAAACGAGAAGGCACTCCACATCATGACTTCAATGTAGGACATGCAGACTCCAGAATCTTTAATACAGAAACATGAGACCGACAACAGAGACTGTGTGATAAGTGTGTTGGCGCTACGGACAATGTCTTGGAGCGAACGATAACTTTCCTGAGGCCTAGAGCTGGTCTTATGCCAGGAAACTTCAGGGGTAAGATCTCTTTGTATTTAGGCCAAGGCTATTCCTTTCCATGCCTCTCATATTTTGGTGGGCCTATGCAAACAACAATTGCCACTCTAACACCGTTTTTACTGTGCTCCTTTGACTCTAATACTTAAAACACACCCACTTAAAATTTGAGGTTAACTTAAGCTAATATGCATGTACATGGAAATGTAAAAAATACTATGCCTCTAATGTTTAAGGAGTTACGGAAGTTTGATGGCTTTAGATTGCCTTGTGTGCTGTTAAGAAATATTATAATGTGCTACAATCTGGGGACTTGAGGGACAAAGTAATTGCACATGGATTCTGTTTTATTTATCTTAACTTTCTTTGGTGAAAGTTCAAAGTTAAGATATCAGCAAGGGGACTTCTTCTGATAATTATGTTATGGGTGATTGTCCTTCCACTGTAACTTTACCTTATCCTCTTTCTTTGCATCTTTTGTTCTCATAATTCATAATAAAAAATTATAAAACTGGAAAAAAAAGCAACAACAATAACAAAAAAAATAATTTGTGCTTTTTATTTTTTTGCATAGGCACAGTAAATACTAGGGAGATTAGAAAGGGAGTTCCCTTGGCCTAAGAGATACAGCGTTTTTCTACTCTTGAAGTATACTGTCATGAGAATAACTACAGGTTCCGTACATGTTCTTATTCTCTCCCCTAGGTCCTTTTGTGATGTCTGGAAACTTTCTGCTCAGTGTGGGTGATAAATTCAGGCCTCTGTAACTAGAGATCTTGGTATTTGCACAGGTCTCACACTTAAAAAAAATAAAAAGAAGGGGTAAGTAAAAAATAGATCTATATCCTAAACTTTCATTTCATTTCATGTTTAATTTCACTTCCTAGGTAGATCTCAATGATTTTGTCATCTCAAAGGGGTCTTCTGTGAAACAAAGCCCAGTAACCAGACAGTTCCTAGGCAGAATCCAGCCTTTGAAGGAGATAAAGTAGGGGTCCGAGAGACAGCACAGTGGTAGGGTGTTTTGCCTTGCATGCAGCAGATCCAGTATGGATGGTGGTTTGAATCTCAGCATCCAATATGGTCTCCCGTGCCTACCAGGAATGATTTCTGAGCACAGAACCAGGGGTAACCCCTGAGCACCACTGGGTGTAGCCCCAAAAGAAAAGCAAAGAAAATAAATAAATAAATAAATAAATAAATAAATAAATAAATAAATAAATAAATAAATAAATAAGGAGATAAAGTAGGTACCATTCATGCAGTGGGCACAAGGTAGTCCCTGTCTAAGACGTCCATCCATTCATTCAAGGGGAGGGCAAAACAGTGCCATCTGGGAGAGTGAGTCCCTTCCTGTCCTCTGTGTTCTTTTAAGCAAATTGGGTATTTTGTGGCTCCACGTTCAGGCCCCACAGGGGAAGTTGTTGCCCCCACCCAGAATTAGCCCTGATGATCCCACCCTGGCTGAAGAGAAGTTCGTGCCATTTCCCAGGAGGTGCCACTAAGACTCTGTAAAGTGTCCAAGACAGGACAGCAGTCCTGCAACCCTCGGGAGAGATATTTTACCTCCCTTGCTCTAGTCTTTTTAATTCCTGTCAATGAGCCCTGGCTCGCCAGCCTTTGTGCGAAAGGTTTTGCTTCTGTGCATCAGAAGGAGTGAATTGTAACACTCTGAGCTTCTGCCCTTCCAGAGGTTCCCTGCCAGATGACCCGAATCTGTCCCTGATTCACTTTGATCTGACCTAGCTGGTTCTTTTTATTGGGGTCTTGTCATGGTTAATTGCACAGGACTTGCTCATTGTCTATAATAATATATTTAGTTCCTTCTTTTAAGAGCACTGATGTTCATCAACCAATCAAACAGCAGGGGAAAAAAATCTGATTTGCCACAGCATCCGTGCTGATGAAGTGACACTCCCAGGACTGAGTGTGGTACCCTCCAGTGGTGAGCCCCAGCATCCAGAACTTTTCCTTTGACCTGGAAAGAAGCTTGAGAATGTCACATGCATCCAGCTTTTTCAGAGACTGAAATGTTTATACTGTAAGACATTCTGTTCTATGAGATAAAATGGTCCACTCTGCCTGGATATCTAGATTGTATCTTTGTTTTTCTTTCTTTCTTTCTTTCTTTCTTTCTTTCTTTCTTTCTTTCTTTCTTTCTTTCTTTCTTTCTTTTTCTTTCTTTCTTTCTTTCTTTATTTCTTCTTTCTTTCTTTCTCTCTTTTTTCTCTTTCTTCTTTCTTTCTCTTTCTCTCTCTTTCTCTCTCTTTCTTTCTTTCTTCTTTCTTCTTTCTTTCTTTCTTTCTTTCTTTCTTTCTTTCTTTCTTTCTTTCTTTCTTAAGTGAGTAGTAGATAAATAGACTCTTCCTTTCTTGTTATTTCTGTCCCCACTAAATTATTGTCAGGGTTCTATAAATTATTAATGCACATAGTGTATTCCTTTCTAATTCTTTGCAAGATGATATAAAGTGATTAACAGCATTTTAATCTCATAGAGCTCTAGCTGCTTGCATTCTGCCCTTTGATGTGATTATTTCTTTAAAAAGTGACATCTCAATGACTTAGAACCATCGGTCAGAGTCAATGACACAGTGACTGGCTAGTTAGCCTATCTGGGGACTCTGCCAAGTGCCTGTTACAGAAACTGATGCAAAGCATTGGGGGACAATATGGCAGAGTTCAAGGATTTCAGGAGAGAGAGTGAGTGAGTGAGTGAGTGAGTGAGTGAGTGAGTGAGTGAGTGAAAGAGTGAGAGAGAGCGAGAGAGAGAGTGAGGGAGGGAGAGAGAGAGTGAGGGAGGGAGAGAGAGAGAGAGAGAGAGAGAGAGAGAGAGAGAGAGAGATGGGTCTCCAAAAATTCCTTAGATAATCATGGGGGTTGAAGGGCATCTTGGTTGTTTCCAGGGCCTGGCAATTGTAAATAGTGCTGCAATAAATATAAGTGTGAGGAAGGGGTTTTTGTATTGTATTCTTGTGTTCTTAGGGTATATTCCTAGGAGTGGAATAGCTGGGTCGAATGGGAGCTCAATTTCCAGTTTTTGGAGGAATCTCCATATCGCTTTCCATAGATGTTGGACTAGACGGCATTCCCACCAGCAGTGGATAAAAGTTCCTTTCTCTCCACATCCCCACCAGCACTGATTGTTCTCATTTTTTATGATGTGTGCAATCTCTGTGGTGTGAGATGATATCTCATCATTGTTTTGATTTGCATCTCCCTGATGATCAGTGATGAGGAGCATTTTTTCATGTGCCTTTTGGCCATTTGCATTTCTTTTTTTTATCAAAGTGTCTGTTTATTTCTTCTCCCCATTTTTTGATGGAATTAGATGTTTTATACAGAATGCAATATTATGCAGCCATCAGGAGAGATGAAGTCATGAAATTTTCCTATTCATGGATGTACATGGAATCTATCATGCTGAGTAAAATAAGTCAGAGGGAGAGAGAGAGACATAAAGTAGTCTCACTCATCTATGGGTTTTAAGAAAAATAAAAGTCATTTTTGCAACAATCCTCAGAGACAATGAGAGGAGGGCTAGAACTTCCAGCTCACTTCATGAAGCTGACCACAAAGAGATAGAAATAACTACACAGAGAACTACCATAATCATGTGAATGAATGAGGGAACTGGAAAGCCTGTCTAGAGTACAGGTGGGGTGGGGTGGGGTGGAGGGAGATTTGGGACATTGGTGGTAAGAATGTTGCACTGGTGAAGGGAGGTGTTCTTTACATGACTGAAACCTAATCACAATCATATTTGTAATCAAGATGCTCAAATAAAGGAAAAAAACATCTAAAATAAAATAAAAAAGATAATCATGGGGGTAGGGTGAGAAATGATAAAACAAAGCAGAAAGGTATGTGTAGACTGAAAGACATGGAACAATCTTGAAGGATTTGTAACTTTCCCTGTGGTGGCTGTGTGGGTAGAGGAGATGAGCTTCTATCTAGAAAGGTTCCAGGGTTACTTTTACCAGCCCTTTATTTGGATACAGATGCTGTCCAAAGCCCGACTTCTCTCCAAGCAGTCAGAACTGCTGAGTGTTTGCTTTGGGTCCTGTTTTTGGTTTTTGGTTTTTCCATACCTGGTACTGCTCAGGGAATCAGGTGTGGTGTCAGGGATAGAACCTGGGTTGGCTATGTGCAAGGCAAGTGCCTTAGCCTTTGTCCTATCTCTCTAACACTCCCTGCTTCTTAGCATCAACATTTGTAAAAAAAAAAAAAAAAAAAAAAAAAAGATGCCGTGCAAATTGAATATATTTGGAATCAATGGATTGCAGATACTGGAGGAGATTTCAAGTGGGCCTGGATCCATGACCAAATCACTTTGAGAAGAGTTGTTTGAGAACAGGCTGTTGGAATGTTGGTATATTAGTAGAGGCCTTTGGATTGGTCCTCATATTGCCTTCTAATTAAATGTCTCTTGATTGGTTCCTTTGGTTTACATGTTTAAAAAAATGGTTCACCATTGCCTTCTCATCTGGCCTTTTCTCCTTCCCTTGGAAGTGAGCTCTGTTTTTCCAATAAAGGTTGCTTTGGAGGCCTGGAGGAAAAGCTTCCATCTTGGCTCATGGTTCCACATGGTGGAGTGACTGACTTGTGGGCGAACAGCTTGCAGTGTGAGTTTCTAGCCTGTTTTCCTTCCCGACTCTGTGTGGATTATTTCCTGTGTTGGAGTTGCTGTTGGACCTGCGTCTCTTGTCCTACCTGGACTAGGGACATGGGGATCCCTCTTTCTCTCTGGGGATTGTAGGACGCATATCCCACTATTTCAAACAGGCCATGGAGCCTGCAGTGTCCTGGGCTGATCAGGTAGATAGATGCCTGCCATGAAGAACATTCTCATTAGAAAGTCCCAGAAATGGCATCCAGAAATTGATGGCACTTATGCAGGGTGTGCAACTGCACCAGTGTCCTGAGAAATGGATTGCACCCTTTCTCGGGGCTGTGGCCACAGACCAGGTCTCCATCCCATTCTCCGCCACTGGATGTGTGGCTGCTTTTTGGATTTGTGTGTTGTGAAGGCAATGGAGCAACATCTAGCGAATTTATGCTCTTAGGAAGGACACTTACCCTCCATCACTTGTTCTCTTTTGTTTTCACCTTTAACTTCCTTATTCCAATGCATTCTTTGTTTCCTTTTTGGCAGCTTTTGGGCATGAAAGCTTTCTGATGCAGTTTTTAACCTTCTTTAGTTTGCTATAAAATTCCTCAGTCTATGAATTTTTGCTTGAGTGGGATGCTTTATTGTTGCTGGCATTGTGGAATGCTGCCTGGTTTATGCTGCCCTGAGAGGTCTGTCTGCATAGTCAACCCCTTCTTGTATGTATGTGCTGGGGTCTGCTACTTTCTGATGTGGTATCAGTACCTGAGTGTTTCTAGTCACTGCTCTTATTTCTGTCTACCTCTGTGGAATAGCTGTTTCATCTCAACTCTGGATGAAGCTCCAACTCTACTTTTGCTACTTGAACTTTGACTTTTCCTTTATGATATGGATATGCATTTTGATGCCAACATGTAGCTTCTTGCAAGACAAAAAGCAAAATCTTACGTTCATAAGCTGGTCATGGATCAGGTGAAGTTGGGCTTCTTTCTGTTTTGTCATTAAGAGGGTTTGTAGAACTAGAAAGAATACAGTGGGGTTAAGGATCTAACCTTACATGTAGCCAACCAAGGTTTGTATTCCAGCACCACATATGGTCCTCAAGCACAGAAACAAGAGTAAACCCTGAGAAACCCTGGATATAGCCCTCCAAAAGACAGGAGAAGCTTCATACATTAATAAACTTGTGATATTCATTGACTCTAGGGTACCAATAAAATTTTGCCATTTACTTCCGAATATTTAGCAGAATTTATTTTAACCTAGCATTAGTTTCTCTATAGATATGGCCAAAGATTTTTTCCTAAGACAATTTTGAAAATACCAGACTAATTTTCACCTAATTGGTAAAAAAAATAATGTGAGACAAGTGAGTCATGTATGACAGAACACTCATTCAATATACATGGAACAAGTATTTACTTGAAAATACAGACAGGGCCAGGAATATAGAATGTAGAGACTTAAGGCTTTTTTAATGTTTGCTCATGGTTGGCCAGGTTCAAGTCCCAGGATCACACAGTTCCTGAACAGCAGAATCTCACACTGACCCATCAGGTCAGTTGAACAACAATCACCAAGATGGAACCTTGGCTTCTTGAGTCCTGCTTGGGAACATCCATTTCCTAAGGAATCTAAAAGCACATAACACAGCATTTTCCTTGGGGCTGGAGTGGTGGCACAACAATAGGGTGATTGCTTTGCATGCAACTAACCTAGAATGCATTTCGATCTCCTGGCGTCCCATATGTTCCCCCAAGCCAGGAGGTATTTCTGAGTTCATATCCAAGAGTAACCCCTGAGTGTCACTAGGTGTGGCCAATAAACAAACAAACAAAAAAAAGAAACACAGCATTTTCCTCACACCAGACTTGCCATCAAGGCCATAGTACAAAGTGTTAAGACTGGAGCAGTAAGAGAAGTGGCAAAAGGCAGCAGGAACTGGGAGTCTGGTAAACAGTATCTTCAGCAATTTGGCAGTGACCATCCAGCAGGATCCACATTTCAGTCCCAGGCTTATGTATCCCAAATGGCAGTTACAAGGGACAGGCTTCTGGTAACTGGCTTCTTTACCTTACAGGGACAGTAGTAGCTACAGCTGACCAGGGCCCATAATAATAATCTGTTTCCAACCAAGATGCCCTTCAACAGATGAATGGCTAAAGAAACTGTGGTACATATACACAATGGACTATTATGCAGCCATCAGGAGAGATGAAGTCATTAAGTTTTCCTATACACGGATGTACATGGAATCTATTATGCTGAGTGAAATAAGTCAGGGGGAGAGAGATAGTCACAGAATAGTTTCCCTCATCTATGGGTTTTAAGAAAAATAAAGGATGACTTTGCAGAAGACAGGTCCCCTGTTGTGATGTCAGGCTGGGAAAATCTATGAAACTATGCCTGCCCAGTGGGGCCCGACTGTGAAAAATGATGAGTGCTGCCTGTGTGTGTCTATCTACTGTCCTGTCATGTGGACCTCTTGGAAGTGGGCCAAAAGAGGCTCCAGCAGAGCACGGCTGCTCCGCTTCACTACTCGGCTGTGCGCTCTTTCTAAGGAAAGAACACCATCGCAACAAGAAGAAAAAAATCACACTAAGAACTGTGCTGGATCACTGAAGCCCAGCATTTCTCTCTGGACTGTCTTCTCTGCTGCATGCTCGGGCCTAAGATTTGATCCTGTGTGAGTCTTCATTCACGGAGGACTCCCCTCCCTTGGAGGCAAGTCAACCCATCCAGAAAGGGCGGAGCCAGAAGAGTGTGGCTGCCTACATCATTTAGCCAATGAATACCACCACAACATGTAGAAAAACCCACAATACAAGTGTGACAATTAATGGGGAAACAACGCAGGCCAGCATCAGACATAGAGAATAAAGATGACAATTCTGAGGACCAGATAATGACCAACCAATTAATCAACCTCTCAGATAAGGACTTTAGACTAGCAATATGGAAGATGCTCAAAGAACTCAAAGAAACCATGGATTGAGTTGAACAGAACACTAATAAGAACCAAGAAAATATGAAGACAGAAATCACAAAACATGTCAACTAACAGGCCTGAAAACTCAGTAAACGAAGTGAATGACAAAATGAATAAGCTCTGGGACAGGGTATCAGAAGCTGAGAATAGAATTGGTGCTGTGGAAGATGAGATAAATAACAATTCCATACAGCGGGAGAGATTGGGAAAAAAAACTTAAAGCAAATGAACAGACAATGGAAAAATTAGTCAAAGAATGGGAACAGATGAAAATAGAAGTCTATGATAAGATCAACAGAAACAACTTAAGAATCATTGGAGTCCCAGAGACCCAGGAAGAAAATTTCCAGGAAGAATCAACGGTCAAGAACATCATTAAAGAGAAACTTCCAGAGCTAAAGAATATATGTGATCAAATCCTGCATGCTCGAAGAGTACCAATCAAAAGAGACCCCAGAAAATATACCCCAAGACACATCCTAGTCACAATAACGAATCCCACAGATAGAGACAGAATTCTGAAAACAGCAAGATCAAAAAAGGAAATTACATTCACGGGAGCATCCTAGAGATTTACAGCAGACCTGTCACCAGAAACACTCAAGGCCAGAAAGCAGTGGTGGGATATTGTGACAAGACTGAATGAAATGAATGCTTCACCAAGAATACCGTACCCAGCAAAACTCACTTTCCGGTTTGACGGAAGAATACATGGTTTCACAGACCAAAAGCAGCTCAGAAACTTTACAGACTCAAAACCAGTCTTAAGAGAAAAACTGAAAGACCTAATCTAAGACAAGACTAACCAAAAGACACACCAAATTTCGATATAAAGATGGCATTAAATCCCAGGACAATTCTTTCTCTCAACGTCAATGGACTAAATGCACCAGTTAAGAGACACAGAGTGGCTAAATGGATCAAAAAACTCAATCCAACCTTCTGCTGCCTACAAGAAACGCACCTGAATAGTCAGAACAAACATAGACTCAAAATAAAAGGCTGAGAAAAATTATCCAAGCAAACAACACCCATAAAAAAGCTGGAGTGGCCATACTAATATCAGATAATGCAAACTTTATACTCAGGAAGGTTGTAAGGGACAAAGATGGACATTTTTTTTCTTTTTAATTATGAGAACAATGATGCAGAGGACAAGATAAAGTTACAGTGAAAGAACAATCGCCCATAAACAGAGTTCTCAGAAGAAATCCCCTTGCTGACACCTAAATATTGAACTTACAGTCAAAAAAAAAAAACATTAAGAAAAATAAGGCAGAACCCATGTACAATTACTTTGTCCACAAGTCCCCAGATTGTAGTACATTATAACATTTCTTAGCAGTACACAAAGCAATGTAAAGCTATGAGATTTATGTGACTCCTTAACTTTGAAGGCATAGTATTTTTATATATTCATGCACATACATATTAGTTTAAGTTAACATCAAAAGTTTAAGTTTTTTTGGGGGGGGTTATTCAAAAGGGCACAGTAAAAACGGTGTTAGAGTGGCAAATATTGTTTGAATAGGCCCACCAAAATATGGGGTCATAGAAAGGAATAGCCTTGGTCTAAATACAAGGAGACCCTACCCCTGAAGTTTCCTGGCATAAGACCAACTCTAGGCTCCAGGCAAACTAGTTTATTCAATCCAAGTCATTGTCTGTAGTGCCAATACAGTTATATTTTACATGCAGCCCTATTGTTGGCATCAGTTTTCTGTATTAAAGATCCTGGAATCTGAACATCCTACATTCAAGTCAGGCTGGTGTGCAGTATCCTCTAGTTTCACTTCACAATTAAGGGGCAATACAGCAAGCCCTGTCCAGTAAGCAGGTCATTGTTCTTGTTAAGTCTTCTCAGTGTTAAGGGAAGTCTCTTTTGAGTAGATCGATGTCAGAGCAGCTGTCAGGTCTTCCCTGGTAGAGGATTGCCTCCAGGTGATGTTATAGACAACCTTGGATGTTTTGTAGATGTCTTCCCTAGATCAGGGGTGAATGAAGAATGCCCATTCCTCTGAGGCTTGTGCCAGGTCTTTATGTCAATGTTCAGGGTGTAAGGTCCCATTGCACTACAAGATTTGTGTGTTCCCATCTCTATTAGATAAGAACTTATTGGTATGTATAGTATTTTCCCGTTTTAGTGTGCCTAAGCAAACAATAAATAGAACCACATGGCATTATCAGAGTATATGGGGGTGTAAAAACACGTCCAACAATACCCATGACTTGGTTCAAACATAAGCATAAACATAAACTGAGGGATTCTTTCACACCAAATTCCATATTGAGCAGTTCACAAAGAGAAGATAAAAAGGGGGGGGGGGAATTGTCACTGTATAAGAAAATATTCAGCAAAAGTTATAACCGTCAAAGAAAACACCCATAAAATGTTGAAAAGACATATTTGTCCTTTTTATGCCTTTTGAAATAGTTGGGTGGGTGTTAACTCCAGGCCACCACTTTGGTCTGTGACTTAGGACTCTACAGTACTTAAGTTAGAATGGGTAAATGAGGAGTAGATGATAGGGGTTAAGGAAGTTAAAGAGAAAAATGATCTTTTATAGGGGTGCAAAAGGGCAGAATACAAAATGGACATTCTGCATACATAAAAACATAATTCAATGATAGTGAGCGCGATTTTGAAAATATAGACTGAAAAGAGATTACCAGTGAAGCTGGTATATGGCCAGGGAAGCCCTGGAGATCTGGAGCAAGGAGGCAGAAGGGTGCTGGGGTTACCCAAGTCCCGCAACCCCCCTAGGCCTGGTTAAGAAGGCCTCCGGCATGGCGGAGGCCTGCCGAATCCCATACTGCTAGGCTCCCTGCTCCAAGGAAGGAGAGAAATCCCTCAAGAAGCTGAGAGGCCAGTAGTTCGGGGCCCCACCCAGACCCTCCCTAAGGAGCTGAATGGGTAATGGGGGAAAGCCTAGGGTACCTTCAAGCTCCGCCAAGGGACCCAACTCACCGGCTTGCCTAGGCATGTGGCCCGGGGAAGCCCTGGAGATCTGGAGCAAGGCGGCAGAGTGGTGCTGGGGTTACCCAAGTCCCACACCCCGCCAGGTCTGGTTGAGAAGGCCTCCGGCATTGCAGAGGCCTGCCAAACCCCATACTGCTAGGCTCCCTAAAGATGGACATTTTATATTAATCAAGGGGTATGTAGAACAGGAAGAAATAACTCTCCTAAACATATATGCACCGAAAGAGGGGCCAGCAAAATATATAATACAATTGGTGACAAATCTGCAAATAATATCAATAACAACACAATAATTGTGGGGGACCTCAACACAGCTTTGTCAACACTGGATAGGTCGACCAGACTGAAACCCAAAAAGAATATACTAGACCTGAGGAGAGAAATGGAAGAAAGAGGCCTAGTGGATATATATAGGACACTCCATCCCCAGAAACCTGGATACACATTCTTCTCCAATGTACATGGGACATTCTCCAGGATAGACTACATGCTGGCACATAAAACATACCTCCATAATATCAAGAGGATAGAAATTTTGCAGGCTACCTTTGCTGACCACAAGGCTCTGAAATTATTTGTGAATTCCAAAGGCACTCAGAAGAAAAACTTTAACACCTGGAAGTTAAACAGCCTCATACTGAATAACCAGTGGGTCCGAGATGAAATCAAGGAGGAAATCAAAAGGTTCCTGGAAACAAATGACAATAAAGACACAAACTATCAGAACTTATGGTACACAGCAAAAGCAGTACTGAGAGGTAAATTTATAGCTTTGCAAGCACACATCTGGAAGGAAGAAGGGGCTTACCTGAGTAGCTTAATGACACAGCTAATAGAACTAGAAAGTACTCAACAGAAGGACCCAAAAATGGAAGATAGAAGGAAATAACAAAGCTGAGAGCAGAAATCAATGAAGTGGAAACCCAAAAAATAATCCAAAAGATCAACGAAAGCAGAAGTTGGTTCTTTGAAAAAATAAACAAGATTGATAGACCACTGGCAAAATTAACAAAAAAGAGAGAGAGAAACTTGATAACTCATATTAGGAATGAAAAAGGAGAGATCACTGCTGATATGGCAGAGATTCAAAGGGTAATCAGAAACTACTTTGAGAAACTCTATGCCACTAAAAATGAGAACCTGGAAAAAATGGATAAATTCTTGGACTCTTATAATCTTCCATGATTGAATGAAGAGGATGTAGCATATCTAAACACCCCCATCACTATTGATGAAATTAAAACGGTAATCAACTGTCTGCCCAAAAACAAAAGCTCAGGCCCAGATGGATTCACTAATGAATTCTTTCAAACTTTCCAAGAGGAACTACTACCAATCCTGGCAAGACTCTTTCATGAAATTGAACAAACAAAAACACTTCCAAATAGCTTTTATGAAGCCAATATCACCTTGACACCTAAACCAGACAGAGATGCTACGAAAAAAGAAAATTACAGACCAATATCGCTGATAAATACAGATGCAAAGATCCTCAACAAAATCCTGGCAAATAGGATTCAATGCCTCATTAAGAAGATCATCCACTACGATCAAGTAGGTTTCATCCCAGGAATGCAAGGATGGTTTAACATCCATAAATCTATCAACATAATACACAACATCAACAACAAGAAAAATAAAAACCACATAATCATATCAATAGATGCAGAGAAAGCATTTGATAAGGTCCAACACCCATTCTTGATCAAAACTCTCAGCAAAATGGGAATGGAAGGAACCTTTCTCAGTCTAGTTAAGGCCATCTACCACAAGCCAGTGGCAAATATTATCCTCAATGGAGAAAAACTAAACACCTTCCCTCTAAATTCTGGCACAAGAAAAGGCTGTCCACTCTCACCACTCCTATTCAACATAGCACTGGAAGTACTTGCTATAGTGATTAGGCAAGAAAAAGATATCAAGGGAATCCAGATAGAAAAGGAAGAAGTCAAGCTCTCACTGTTTGTAGATGACATGATACTCTACTTAGAAAACCCTAAAAACTCTACCAAAAAGCTTCTAGAAACAATAGACTCATATAGCAAGGTGGCAGGCTACAAAATTAACACACAAAAATCAATGGCCTTTCTATACACCAATAGTAATTAACATTAAGAAAACAACCCCATTCACAATAGTGCCATACAAACTCAAATATCTTGGAATCAACTTGACTAAAAATGTGAAAGACCTATACAAAGAAAACTATAAAACTCTGCTGCAAGAAATAAGAGAGGACACACAGAAATGGAAGCATATACCCTGCTCATGGATTGGCAGAATTAACATCATCAAAATGGCAATATTCCTCAAGGCATTATACAGATTTAATGTGATCCCTCTAAAGATACCCATGACATTCTTCAAAGAAGTGGATCAGGCACTTTTGAAATTTATTTGGAACAATAAACACCCTAGAATAGCTAGAGCAATCATTGGAGAAAAGAACATGGGAGGAATTACTTTCCCCAACTTTAAACTGTACTACAAAACAATAGTTATCCAAACAGCATGGTATTGGAATAAGGACAGGCCCTCAGATCAGTGGAATAGGCTTCAATACTCAGAAAATGGTCCCCAGACATACAATCACCTAATTTTTGATAAAGGAGCAAGAAATCCTAAATGGAGTAAAGAAAGCCTCTTCAACAAGTGGTGTTGGCACAACTGGCTAGTCACTTGCAAAAAATTGAACTTAGACCCCCAGCTAACATCATTTATGAAGGTTAAATCTAAATGGATTAAAGACCTCGATATCAGACCCGAAACCATAAGATATATAGAACACATAGGCAAAACAATCCAGAAACATTGAGACTACAGGCATCTTCAAGGAGGAAACTGCACTCTCCAAGCAAGTGGAAGCAGAGATTAACAGATGGGAATATATTAAGCTGAGAAGCTTCTACACCTCAAAAGAAATAGCGCCCAGGATACAAGAGCCCCCCACGGAGTGGGAGAAACTATTCACCCAATACCCATCAGATAAGGGGCTAATCTCCAAAATATACAAGGCACTGACAAATTTACAAGGAAAAAAACATCTAATCCCATGAAAAAATGGGGAGAAGAAATGGACAGACACTTTGACAAAGAAAAATACAAATGGCCAAAAGACACATGAAAAAATGTTCCACATCACTAATCATCAGGGAGATGCAAATCAAAACAATGTGGTACCACCTCACATCCCAGAGAATGGCACACATCACAAAGAATGAGAGTAAACAGTGTTGGCGGGGATGTGGAGAAAAAGGAACTCTTATCCACTGCTGGTGGGAATGCCGTCTAGTTCAACCTTTATGGAAAGCGATATGGAGATTCCTCCAAAAACTGAAAGTCGAGCTCCCATACGATCCAGCTATACCACTCTTAGGAATATACCCTAGGAACACAAAAATACAATACAAAAAACCCCTTTCTTACACCTATATTCATTGCAGCACTATTTACCATAGCAAGACTCTGGAAACAACCAAGATGCCCTTCAACAGACGAATGGCTAAAGAAACTGTGGTACATATACACAATGGAATATTATGCAGCTATCAGGAGAGATGAAGTCATGAAATTTTCCTATACATGATGTACATGGAATCTATTATGCTGAGTGAAGTAAGTCAGAGAGAGAGAGAGTAAAACGCAGAATGGTCTCACTCATCTATGGGTTTTAAGAAAAATAAAAGACTTTCTTGCAATAATAATTTTCAGACACAAAAGAGAAAAGAGCTGAAAGTTACAGCTCACCTCAGGAAGCTCACCACAAAGAGTGATGGGTTAATTTAGAGAAATAACTACATTTTGAAGTGTTATAATAATGAGAATGTATGAGGGAAATGGAAAGCCTGTCTAGAGTACAGGCAGGGGTCGGGTAGGGTGGAGGGAGACTTGGGACATTGGTGATGGGAATGTTGCACTGGTGATGGGTGGTGTTCTTTACATGACTAAAACTCAAACACAATCATGTATGTAATCAAGGTGTTTAAATAAAAAATTAAAAAATCACAAAAAAACTAGATGGATGGATCTAACAGTAGAATCTGACTCATCTGATTGACCACTAAAAAAAAAGAAAAGAAAAAGAAAAAAAGAAAAGATATTTTTGCAATAATTCTCAGAGACAAAAGAGAGGAGGACTGAAAGGTCCAGCTCACAACATGAAGCTGACCACAAAGAGTGGTGCGTGCAGTTAGAGAAATAATTATACTGAGAACTGTCCTAACAATGTGAATGAATGAGGGAAGTAGAAAGCCTGTCTAGAGTACAGGTGGGGGTGGGGTGGGGAGGAGGGAGACTTGGAACATTGGTGATGGAAATGTTGCACTGGTGAAGGGGAGTGTTTTTTTACATGACTGAAACCCACCTATAATCGTATTTGTAATCAAGGTGTTTAAATAAAGATATTAATAAAAATAATCATCTTTGTTTCCTTATGCAAAGGACTTTTGGGAGGCAGAGCATGAGTTTCCCACCAGGCCTTACTTCAACACCTCATGGCATTTCAAGCCTGTGGGATTTCTGCTGGGTTTTTTTTCCCAACTTTACCTGTTCTCCACCTTTCCATGGCATCACAAACTTGATTGTACCCATGGGTTTAGGCACAGAAAAAAGCCCAAAGCTGACTTCTGAGTCTTCATCCTTTTCATCACCTCGGTAAGGATGCAGACTGGGATGTTGTGACAGGCAGCTAAGTCTGGGCTGTGTGCACTGGGCCCCTAAATGTTTAACGAGACATAGGAACTCTGAGGACATCGAAAAGCTGCTTTGTCTCTGATTTATCCACAGGTGGATGAAGCATCTGCTGAAAATTCATGAGGGTCGTTTTGTTTGATTTTTTTTCCATTGTAGATTTCTAAGATCTCCTGTTCATGTCTATTTAATAATTAATATGTAAAGGGTTTTTTATTTGTGATCAAGAATCTTTGCTTACTGCCTCAGAGTGTAAAGGAGGAAATGCTGAGTGTTTTAAAGATCTGGCTAACAAATAACATTCTTTCATAATGTATATCTTTTCTACACCACTTTACTTTATTATTTTATGTGACTAGTTCAAGAGAAGATGATGAAAACTATTCTCTGGTTTCCATCAGATTTTACAGAATAAAAAAATACACTGAACTTCAAAGAGTAGTTTCAATGTTAAATTATTATCTCTATGACAAAAATCTTTCATCTTTTTTAAAATATTTAATATATTCATTATTTATAAATCAATAAAATGTGTATACAAATCCTAAAAAATTAGACACTCAAGACTAGATTAATAACACACATAAACTTGCTAAATGAGTCTTGCACAGATTTGAATATTTTATAAATTAGCATTATTAATAAATGGCATCTCTTGATATGCAATGTTTAGATCATCTTACTATCAAATTTCCTCAGAAAGATGGACTTTGTGAAGATGTTTTAAGTAGTATTCTAAATCCCAAATTAATAAAGCTTACTTTATAGAGGACCATTCTTAAGCTAAGGCACTGACTGAGCACTTCAGTCATGTTTCTTATTTAAATGTGTATACATAAGTAAAACAAGTATGTAGGTGATTTATTTTTAAGATTTTATACTATGCATAATTAGTGACAGACACACAAACCTACTGTGTAAAGTCACCTCATAATTCTACCAGAAGCTCATCTCACAGTTTAGATGATTTTACTGTCCTCACTTCAGTTTGTATAAAGGTATTACATGGGAAAGAACAATGGGACCTTAGATCAAAGCAATTATTATAACAATTTTGCTGAATGATCATATTTAAATATAAATCAAAATATGGTCTATGTAGTGTAAGATGATTTAGAATCCTATGCTTGAGCCCTATCATTCTAAAAGTGTGTTTGATTTCTGGACAATTTAGTAAGAAATTATTAAGAAATTTTACTTTAAAAATAAAATTTCTGGGGGCTGGAGTGGTAGAACAGCTATAGGGCATTCGCTTGTACGTAGCTGACCCAGGACAAACACAGGTTTGATCCTGGGTATCCAATATGTTACCCCGAGCCAGGAGTAATTTCTGAGCTCAGAGCAAGAAGTAGCCCCACCCCCACCCCCAGCCAAAAAAAGACATATCGGAGGCCAGAGCAATAACACTGCTCTTGCCTTGCATGTGGCCAATCGAGGCTGTAATCTTTTTTTAAAATTAAAAATATTTTAAAGGAGCTGAAGAGATAGTACAGCTGGTAAGGTGTTTGCTTTTCATGCAACTGGCCCAAGGTTTGATCTCTGGCACCATAGATGATCACCTGAGTGCAGGGCGAGGAGTGAGCCCTGAGCACTGCCATATTATGGCCCCAAAACATTACTCAACTTTTTTAATTTGATTTTACACTGTTGTTAATAATAATGTTCCAGTCACACAATATTTAAGTTTCATTTCTTTTTTTTAACCAACTTTATTACATACATGATTGTGTTTGGGTTTCAGTCATGTAGAGAACACCACCCATCACCAGTGCAACATTCCCATCACCAATGTCCCAAATCTCCCTCCTCCCCACCCAACCCCCACCTGTACTCTAGACAGGCTTTCTATTTCCCTCGTACATTCTCATTATTAGGATAGTTCAAAACATAGTTATTTCCCTAACTAAACTCATCCCTGTTTACAGTGAGCTTCATGAGGTGAGCTGTAACATCCAGCTCTTTTCTCTTTTGTGTCTGAAAATTATTATTGCAAGAATGTCTTTTATTTTTCTTAAAACTCATAGATGAGTGAGACCATTCTGTGTCTTTCTCTCTCTGTCTGAATTATTTTACTCAGCATAATAGATTCCATGTACATCCATGTATAGAAAAATTTCATGACTTCATCTCTCCTGACAGTTGCATAATATGTATATGTACCACAGTTTCTTTAGCCACCTCCTCTCTTCTTTAGACTCACCTCCACGGAAGGCTCCAGGGAAGGTGGGCCATCCGCAGATGAGCCACACACAGGATGAAATCGGGCCGAAAATGCAGCACAGCACAGAAGAAAGGCAGATAGGGGTGCTGGCCTCTGAGTTCCAGCAGAGTTCAGTCTCAGTTTCATTTCTTTACCAGTATCAGTATTCCTCTACCAATGTCCGAAGGTCCCTTCCTATCCCCAGCTCTCTGCCCCTTAGCAAACTTGGTTCTGTTGACTGATTCTCAGGGTCTACTGCCATTAGTTTATTGTTCCATTACTGTGTTCTTTCTGGCCCACACATGAGAAAAATCATTCTGTGTCTGTCCCTCTGCTTCCGACTGACTTCACTCAATACCATCCTCTCCAGATCAAGCCACATAGTGGCAAATTGTATGATTTCATCTTTTTTCATTGCCAAGTATTATTTCATGAGATTATATACACTGTTCTTGCACACTGGGCTTTTTTCCAGTTCTTGACCTCTGTGAAAAGTTTTCTCTGTTTCAATAAACATAGAAAGCAAATATCTTTTAAGATATTGTTTTGGACCATAGGAATAGATGCTAAGAGTAGAATTGCTGTGCCATATACATAAGCTCCAATCCTCATTTTTTTACAAGTCTCCAGAGAGCTTCCCATAGAGGTTGAGCCAGATGATATTCCCACCAACCATATATGGGGGTCCCATCCCACATCCCCACTAACACTGTTCCTACCCCTTTTGATGTGTGCCAATCTCTATGAACTGAGGGGTTCTATCAGTTTTGATCTTCATTTCCCAGGTGATGCATGATAATAATCTTTTCTTTCATACAACGATTTTCCATTGATAGGTCTTCTTTGAGGTTTCATCTATTCAGCTCCTTTCCCATTTTTTATGATGGGGCTGTTTGTTTACTTTTGGCAAGTTTTGTAAGTGCTTTATAAATCTTGACTATTAGCCCCATTTCAGATATGAGTTGAGAAGACATTTCTCCCCATCCTGTGGATTCTTCCAAGCTAGCCATCATTTCTTTCACCATGCTAAAGCTTATTAATTTTATGGATTCCCACTTATTTTTGCTTCTACTTTCTAGTTTTTGCTTCTACTTTATTGATCAATGACATTGGGTCATTGAAGCAATGTTAGAAGGCATTGTTACAAATATTACAATGTTATATGTTTTTCTCAATATATTTATGGATTTGGGTCTAAATATCAAGGTAGATAATGTGTTTTAAATTATTTTTTGTACCTGGTGTGAGGTAGGGATCCAGACTGGTTCCTTTTTATTTCTTTCTTTTTCTTTTGTTGCATTTTCTTTTGTTTCCTGCCACTGTTTATTGAAATTTTTTCCTTGCTGCACCTTTTATTCCCAATTTCTTTGCTGAAGATCAGGTGTTGATACCCAAAGACTTCTTTCTGTGCTCTCATTTCTAGCCCATTGTTCCAAGTCTGCCTGTATTTCTCTACCACTTCTGAAAAGGAAACTTAATACCAGGTAATTTTTAAGATAACATGATGTTCCGTTTCATATTAATAAAGTCTTTGAGTGATTGAAATGATGCATCTATCAGTAATAATGTTCTGGGACAGACTTGGACATTCTACTCCTTATCATCTACCTGTCTCTGCTCTGGAAATGGAGTACAGATTGTTTAGTCTAATTTTACTGATGCTGAAGAAAATGCATCAGAAATGTGCCAGCCTAACTGATAGTCACTGCTAGCTCAAAGTCTAAGATATAGCTTCTCCCTTGCTTCTAGAGTGAAGCTGAAGCTTACTGGCTTCCCACTGCCATTTGCTGTGGAGCTTTTTCTTCCTGGAAAGTCTCATCTTTGGGTACAAGCATTTCCTCCCAAAGGCAAATCTAGAACCCCCAGTAAATGCTCATGCTTTCAGCACCATCCAGCTCCTTACTTGACA
This sequence comes from Suncus etruscus, assembly GCF_024139225.1. Classification (NCBI taxonomy): domain Eukaryota; kingdom Metazoa; phylum Chordata; class Mammalia; order Eulipotyphla; family Soricidae; genus Suncus; species Suncus etruscus. Next base: position 12,866,267 of record NC_064854.1, on the reverse strand, counting down.
CTCATATTGTTTAATTCCTGGGTGGGAATGTTTTAGAGTTGACTTTCACGTTCAACTACCTGGTCTTGCGTGTCACTGTTATTACTATGAATTCTGATGGACTTTGATTAATTGCAATTCCTTTACACTATACATACTGTGACTGCATCTCCTTTCATTCCTTGAGTGTCAATACTTTCTAGAGTTCAGACAACTCCTATTTAAATCCCTAGTTGCCATCATTTTGCTCACGTTTGCATTTCCCAAGAGCCACACAAGGCAAGACAAAACATTCTTCCAAACCCCATGTTGAAGCTATTCTGAGGCCATGTCCAGAACCTTGTCCTCATTTTCTGAGGTCTCATCAATTCTGTGAATAAATCCTTTGTCTTGCTGCTCTTCCAAATCATCCATGACCCTGGACACTTGGATAAGTTCTTCCCTCAGATTTCTCTGCTCCCTATCTTATCAATTCTTTGAAGCACAGCATAAAAACTGTGGTCGTTTTTATGATGCAAAGCAACCTGTACTTTCTACTCTGCAATGCATCTGAAAATAATGTGTTCCTAGACTAGATTTTATGAAGTGTACAGAAAAGCGCTAAACACATGTCTCTACTCAACATTTTATTTAAGTGAAATTTTGGATGCTGATTTCCTAATTACATGCCCTCTAAATGGTCTGCATTTCATTTCTTTCTAAGGGAAAAATTTCCAGCAATTAACATAAGAGCTATTTTTTGGCTGTTTCTGTAATATATAATTAAGAGTTAATAAATTGGACGTGCTGTTGTGTGAAGCAGATTATAATTAAAAGAGACCGCACATTTTATATGGGATGTGCATGCTTGTTTCATAATGAGATTAAAACATCAGGCATTTTCTGTTTTTTTTTAACCAGAATGCTAATGTAAACATTGAAAATATATTTGCAATCACATTTTAAAACTTTCTTTTGATTCCCCTGATTTTCTGTTCATGTCAGTAAAATTACCTGAGACAAAAGGCAGGAAAGACAAAAGGTTCGTGGGAAATCCTGTGTCTTGGATGATCACAAAGCTTAAACCAAATGTCTGCCTTTTTCTAACACTGGAGTCAACTGGACCCAACTACCTGGCAGGCCTGTACATGTTACAACTGTCTGGAGTCTGAGTTGCAGTGTTCCAGCCTACAGCACAATGAGCAGGATCCAAGATACCCTCACAAAACCCCTGTGACCTTGCAAGTCCTTTCTGGTGTCTATGAAGTGTGGGGCACAGGAATGAAGGAGGGGGCAAGGACAGTCTCTGCAGAAACAACAGGGTTTTTTTGCAGAGTTCACTGATGGTTGGCGCCATGTGGATTCAGGACTGAGTAGCCTGCACTCCTGGATGGAGACTCAGGGATAACCTGATCCAGAGCCAACACAAACAGGGCACTACATGGCTCTGAGATCAAAAGGTTAGAAGGACCATGAGCATGGTGCACAAATGGACATGGTTGGAGGGGTTGGGGAAATAGAAAGGTTCAAGGAAGGAGCATGATTCCTCCTCTCAGCAGCAAGCTGCCTACTCTGCCATGGGACCTGTGGGATTGGGTCTCCAGTGCTCAGAAGCACCAAGACAGGACAAGGCTGATGCATCAGTGGCAGGAGAAAGTTCTTGATCTGTTTCCTGGGGAGGCAACTCCAGTTATACCTGCACTTCATCAGGGAAGGGTGTATAAAGGGGAATAGCTTCCTTCCAGGGGTGTGGCAGAGACCAGCCCACACTCTAACCTGACCTGAGGGTGGCACAATCCCCAGGAGAGAGGTTTTTCAAACTAGACTGCATACCACAAGCACCCAGGAGCTTTCAAAGCAGTCCAGCCTGAGCTCCATCCTGACCAAATAAATCACCCTCTTTGGCATCGAGGTTCTGGCTCGCATTTGTGTGAAGTTCTCCATGATGCAGCCATGATAGAGAGAGACAGAAAGATACACTGGATGCAAAGATCCAGTGGAGAATAAACACCAACAGTCTATCCTTCTCTGAGTCCTCTCTGGGATTGGTAATAATCCCCCAAATAATAATGATGACAGCACTAAATGCCAGTTCTAGTATAAAAAAAAAAAAACTGTGTCAGCAGCTTCTAAGGCAGGCGCAGATAACACAGGGTGATGAGATCTAAGATGACCAAGTCCAGTCAAGGCACTGAGAATCCCAATCTCAGACTCCAGCAACACAAAACATACACTTGCACTGTGTGGCACTCTGTACTAGTGGAGTAGAGGGGCTGACCAAGGATGCAGAACTGATGGAGATGGAGAGGTGATGGGAGGGACAGAGATGATGAAGGGGCAGAGATGACAGAGGGGAAGATATGGAGGGGCAGAGATGTTGGAGAGGACCAGAGTTGATAGTGGTCTATGGATAATGGAGGTGCAGGGATCATGGAGGTGCAGGGATGATAGGAAGTAGCTATGATGGAGTTATATAGATTTTAGAGGTGCAGGGATTATGGAGGTGCAGAGCTGATGAAAGTGCTTGGATATGGAGGGATAAGGCCCTTCCCTAGCCAAGTCAATAAGTCTCAAAGTGCCAGGGCTTGAATGAGTCAAAATTCAATCCTTCCCTGACCCGGAACCACATTTTGAGCACAGTATTTCTCTGTCCTCCTTGGTTCTGCTTGTCCTGTAAGAGACTGGGAGCAGTATTGGAGCTAGTCCAGATCTCTGTTAAATCTAAAAAAGTAGCATGGGTTGGTATAAGTCCAGGAAGGCCAAAAAACACCCAACTTAGCCAAGGATTGGCTGAAACTCCCTCTTGGTGTGAGGTGGGACTCCAGCCTTTCCCTGGGGAGTCTCATCCTTGGTGGATGCTGAAGCCTAGCAGAGCATGTCTGAAAAAAGGAACCCTGGCCCTCCCAAGGCAGCCTGTGTCTTGCTGCCTTCCTGAGGCTCTGTAGAGGTTGAACGGAGACAGTTTGAGAGTCAGGCTTGGTGAAGGGTTTCCTAGGATCCCAGAACCCACAGTCTAGAGCTGGGTTGCCCTGACCTATTCACCACACACAGGTAGGTGTGGAACAGGGAAAATGACTATTCACCCCTTGGATCTAACTACTCCTCTCTGTTGGCTTCAAACAGGTGACTCTGGGCTGACCTATCAACAGACCCTCTCACACGGGCTTTCCAGAGAGAGTTGGGGACCCTCCCCTGTTTAGGTGGGCAGCCTGACACCCTTCTGCATCCAGGAAAAGTTTAAGGCAGGGAGGTCTGAAGCTAAGGCTGATCCCAGCTCCCTAGGCATGAGTGGTTTGGGGTTGCCATTTCCCCAGAAACTTATATATCCCAGATAGGTGAAAGAGGGGATTCTCTGGAGTGGATTTCAAACCCAGGTCACCTTTCTGAAACAGGTAATCTGACTCTACTGCTCATGTCTCCAGGTGCAAACTGCAGATAACCTGGTCAAAATACTGCATTGGGGAGTCAGGGGTGTTCACTCTTCAGGTCTCCCACTCCTGGGCAAAGTGTACTCTCCTCAGCTTCCTCACCCCTGGCCAGAATGTCTGCCCCCTCTGCTGCCACAATTATGACAGAGTATCCTCTTCTCAGCTCTCTCACTCCTGTCAGAGTGTCCTCTCCTCAGCTATCTCACACCTGGATAAAATATGCTTTCCTGGGGCCGGGCGGTGGCGCTGGAGGTAAGGTGCCTGCCTTACCTGCGCTAGCCTAGGAGACGGACCGCGGTTCGATCCCCCGGCGTCCCATATGGTCCCCCAAGCCAGGAGTGACTTCTGAGCGCATAGCCAGGAGTAACCCCTGAGCGTCACCGGGTGTGGCCCAAAAAAAAAAATATGCTTTCCTTAGGTTTCACTGTTCTGGCCAGAGTGTCCTTTCCTCAGCTCTTCTAATCCTGACTAGATAGAGCGTCCTCTCCTTAGCTCTCCTACACCTGACTAGAGAGACTCTTTAGATCTCGCACTCAACTCAGAGCAGGAAGTGTCTAGAGCAGGAGTAATATAAGAAGCAGCAGGATAGTCCCAAAGCAGCATAGAAATATCAGGCAAGTGGAGCGGGTCTCTTTTATAATTTGAAAAGAGACAGGAGACTTAAGAATGTAGAAAAATTTGGGGAAATGGATATTCCACACATAGAAGCTAGTGACAGATTTGGTTTATATAAAGAAAAAACTACTAACAAGAGCTCCATTTCCAAGGAAACCAGATCCTCTTTGATTTGTCGGAACCCTTGGCTGAGTGGGACGTGGCCTCTTAAAATAAGTTTGGTCTCTCAGGGAGGTAGCTGGTGAGAGCAAGACTTGCCAGGTCTTTCCAGAGGAAGGTGGAATAACGGCCTCGGGGACTCCCTGCTAATCGTGTTTCTCTGATTCTTAAAGTCATTCTACAGTATTCTGGCCCATACTGACTCCAAACTCATGAATCTTTGATATCTAGGTGGGTTCAGGCAAAAGGAGAGACAGGGCTGAAAGCCTGAGGCCCTTGTATACACAGGAGAAAATTGTGTCCCATGAATTTTTAATAAACAAACAGGTCTATTTCCATGAAGAAACAAAGTGTGAAAGCATAGTGACAGGAATTCCAAGAGGAAAGGCTGGAAGAATCAGCACTTGGCATTTTCATCCTGAAGTAGATCTTGGGAGATGGGGGACTTTATCAAAACAAGGATTATTTATAAAAAATAAAGGGGGGATTATTTTTCTCCATCAAAATGGGAGCCCTGATGGTGAACTTGGCAGGTATTTAGAAGTTTAATTGAGACAAATTTTTGCTGTTCTAGTTCATTATGATATTCATAACATGGTGAATAAGACATGTGAAATTTACAAAAGCAATTTTTGGAAGATTAGATATCAGAGTGTGGAGAGAAAGAAGACCCTAGATGAAAAATAGATGGAACCTATGGGGCAGGGGTGATAAAGAAGAAGATAAATCTTCTTTATTTGACTCGTTTTCTCTAAATTTAGAACAAAATTATTCCCTCAGAGAAACCTCAAGTCTCTGTCATTTCATTTTCAGGCATCTGGGCTGGCACCTCAAGTAGTTTTAAGGTGTAAGATTTGCCAGTAGAAATTTATCAACAAAAGGGCCAGATTGATAGTTTAGCTGGGAAAGTATCTGCTTTGTGTGTGGCCAACCATGGTTCAATCCCCAGCACCCCACATGGTCCCCTGAGCCCACTCCTGGCATAGAGCCAGGAGTCAGCCCTAAACACTGCCAGGTGTGGCCCATAAAACAAAAAATTACCAGAAGAAAAGCCTCCTAGCATGCTTCATCAAATCAAACTCTTGGCAGAAGGTAATTCTTAGATTGTCTTCAAAATCCAATAGGTGTAAAGCCTAGAGCAGAAAGAACTCCACCAATGTTAAGTTTTATTTAAGGCTAACAAAGTTAAGTTTCCATCCCACATTAAGACAGAGATACCAAGGACCCATAAACTAAAATAAACCACTCTAACATCTAGCCACAAAAGGAAATTATAAAATACCCTATAAAGACCCTAGACAACAACCAGACAACTTAAAAGCCAAGACTTTCTACTTTTAGCCCTATATGTGACCCATAGGGGTGTCCACCTCTTGTGGAAGGTGGCCCTGATCAGTCCATTTATGCTTGTTGGTAGATGGAATAAAGCTTTGCTTTGCTTTATATCAAATGTGAGGTCTTGTCCTTCGACTCTGGACCCTAAAATGAGGAACAGTGAAGCTTGGTCCCTTGACATGTGATTTACCTCCCTCTGTGGCAGCCACTTGGTTTATCAGACACTGGACATTCACTCCTTCTTCACTGTTACTAGGCTACAGACTATGAGGAAACACATAATTGACCACATGTAAGACCTGTAGCCTACAAGCATGATGCCAGTGAGTTCTGAGCACTTGCATTTGGGAAGGTGTGATCAGAAGCAGGAGCTACAAGAGTCCAGATTTTTCATGAAAAAGGAAACAGTAATAAAAACAGAAATGCCAGGGGCAGGTATGGTGGCTTGCAAACCAGCCACCAAGAACACCCAGTGTCAGCTAAATGTCCACAGGTTTAAAAACGCACCTAATTTAGGAGAAGGCAGCCAGGAAAAACAGGGAAAGGAAATAATTAACAGACAATAACTTGTTGTCAGTCTTCCATCAGCCATCAAAATCTCTATCACGTGTCTCAAAATCCAGAGGAAAGCGATACACGGTCAGAAATCAAGACCCAATTATATTATAATGTACCTAAAAGAGTATGAGTATAAAAAACTTTAAATATAAAACCCAACTAGACTTTGAGTGACCAAGGGGACTAAGTCCATGCAAACCATAAAAATATCAAAAATCTCAGAGAAGCAAAACCTAGGAACATCTCTATTCTAATGGAGAAACTGATTCATTTACAAATGACTAATTCTCATGTGGCTAATAATAGATTTTGAAATGGACAATTAAAAACTGAGAAAAATCTGCTGGAGAAAGACACGCTTTCCAGTCACTTGGGGATACTAGTTAGTTAGTTAGTAAGTTGATTAAAAACTCTAGTGAGGTCATAAACTAGGACCCTTGGCCTTGTTGATATTTATTAAAATAAGCCAGAGTCTTGGCACTGTGCATGTGACTTTTTCTAATATAAACCATCATTGCAGAGTTTGAAACTGGTGTCTTTCCTGGAAAGACACCAAGAGTGTCTAGTCACACAGATTGATGTTCCAAGGGAAGAAAATAAGTCCTCTATTTTGTTTTGGTTATTCTGTTTGGTTTTTTTGTTGTTGTTGTTCTTAATTGGTCATACCCATTGGTGCTTAGGGGTTACTCCTAGCTATGTGTTCAGAGAACATTCCTGGCAGTCTCAGGTGGAATCCATATGGGACGCTGGGGCTGGCACCTGGGTTGGCCAAGTGCAAGACAAAAACCCTACCCAATGTGCATAGCTCTAGCCTCACCTACGTTTAGTTTTAGTTCTTTTCTTTCTTTTAGACTTTTATTTTTTTAAATTATTTCTTTATTTGAGCATTGTGGTTACAACTACAAAAATATTTGTAGTTAGGTTTCAGTCATAGAATGTGCACCCTCCCTTCATCAGTGCAAATTTCCCACCACCAATGTCCCCCATTTTCCTCCTCTCCTACCCTCCGCCTGTCTTCAGGTCAAGCATTCTATTTCTCCCTCTCTCACACTATCATTGTCATGGTATTTGTTAGTGCAGTTATTTCTCTTTGTGGTAAATTTTATATCATGAGCTGGGCCTTCGGGCCCCCATCTCTATTGTCTCTGGATATCATTACCATATTGTCTTTCATTTTTCTTATATCCCACAGATCTCTGGATATCATTACCATATTGTCTTTCATTTTTCTTATATCCCACAGATGAGATTCATTTTACTCAGCACAATAGTTTCCATGTCCATTTATGTATAGAAAAATTTTATGACTTCATTTTTCCTGACAGCTACATAGTATTCCACTGTGTATATGTACCACAGTTTCTTTAGCCACTCATCTGTTGTTGGGCACTTGGGTTTATTTTTAGTTCATTGACATTCTATTCTCTATTTACCTCAGCAGCTGAGAGAATTCTACCCACCCTCCTGGCCCCAGCCAACAGTGCTCTGTGGGGACTGTGGCTAGTGTTTCATACAGTTAAGCTCCCCCAACCCTATTTCAGACTACATTGCCAAGAGCTGCTGAGAGCTTCTTAGCTAGTTCCTGAGTTCTCAACTGTGTGTACTCCCTGCTTCTGAGGCTATCCAGGAGAACTCAAACACTTCTCTCCCTGCCCCATGCAGGTCCTAATGCTCTCGGGCAATGTAGGCTGAGCTCTGCTTTTCCACCAGCTTGAGCCAGGTCTCTGCTGCACTGTGGTTGCTGTGGTGTAGACACAGAACCCCCTGACTCTGAGACACACTTTCCATTTTATTACCAGAATGCCTATGGGAGAGGCCCCCACTGCAATGGCCTGAGATTCCCTCCCTGTGCTGCCTGTTCCCTGATAATTGGTCTCAGATGCTACTGGCATGTCTTCAAAAGGGTCTCAGGGACACATTAATTCTCCCACCTGGACTCAGCTGGTTTCCACTTTGGAAGTTGGGTGTCCAGAGAGAAGTAAGTGTCACAGGAACAACCTGGTTTTGTCAGTACCTGAGGGAGGCTCTAAGATGTCCACTTCCTCTGTGCAGATGCAAGGGGCCCCTCAATTCACAAGCAAGGCCAAAAGGGAATTTCAATTTATGATGAACTAAAAGAAAGTCTTTGTCTCTGCTGCTCTCTACTTTCAGCCACTCATGTGTATTTTATTTGTCCCAGGATTCTATTTGCACAAGGTTAGAGCTTTATAGATTATGTAGCATATTTGTATTGCAATAAAGAGAACATGCCTATTCTCCCTCCTTGCATTGATTTGATTTGATGTGTCTGTGTTCTGCAGCACTCTCTGAGACAATCTATGTGTGCTGCTGATCTCCTTGTCTGTTCCATCTCCATGTCTATTTGGAGGTATTCCATTGTCTAACATGAGCCCACTCTCTTCTGTTAGTTGTGTGTTGTGAATTTGTGTTTCCTTTTATGGCACTGAAATGATTTCTGTACATCCTTCTTGTTCTGTAATAATCCATTAGCTAATCCAGAGTTAGTCAGTGAGTGTCTTGGAGGGTTTTCTGGGCCCCAAGCACCATCTATGTGTTCTCTGGATCCATCTAAACTAACTCTGAGGTACAGGAGCTGACTGGATAATAGATGTACCCAAACAGAACATCTGGCCAGTCTTGAGTCAGATCTGTACTGTGTGGAAGCTCCTTTTCCAGGAGGCCTCCATTCTTTTGCTGCCTGGCCTGGACCCTTCTCCTTACCAACACAGAGCAGCCTTCTCCTCCTAGCATTGTAGAGGTGGACACTGTGGAAGGGGGGGTCTGGCACCATAGGAAGAGTTTTGGCATTGTGGGCAGGAAGAATCTATAGGAGAGGGGGACAGTTTCTGTGGTCTCACTGCCCTGGCTCTGAAGTGAGTGGATGAATGAAGGAATGTTAGTGAATGAAAGAGTGAGTGAATAACTGAGTAATCTCTGTGTTTGCATCCAGCTATTTTAGTTTTTATGCAGCTCTTAAGTGAGTGGAGTTTCTTGTAACCACCTTTACAGACATGAGCAAAGCCTCCCTTTGGAATCTTCTTGAGAAACAAAACTCCCAGTTGGTGGTTGGCAGTCCCTGAGTGAACTCTGTCCCACTGTCCTGGCAGAGCCTATGACTGTGACCAATCCTGGAAAAACTGTTAGTTTTCTAGATCCTGTTAGTCCCTGACTCCTGGGGACAATAGCAAAGATGCTCTACTGAAAAATGAGAAGCCCTGGCAGAGAGAGCTATATGGAGATAACAGGGGTTTGCATTTTTTGCAAGACAGGAGCCCGAGTGATAGTATAGTGGGGAGGGTGTTTGCCTTGCATGTGGCTGACCCAAATGCTATCCCCAATATCCCATATGTCTCCTCCACCCCCCACCTACCAGTGCCAGGAATGATTCCCCAGTGCAGAGCCAGGAGTAAGGGCCGAGCGCCACCACAAAAGAAAACAAAAACAAAATGCAAGGCAACCATGATAAATGCCTGCTGTCATGAGCAAACATAAGTGTTTACTCACTAAGTCCATCTGCATCCAAGTTCACAGCAGAGGCGTTGCTGTACCAAGCTCAAGGGATTAAAAACATAGTGAAGGTGGTAGAGAAAGTGCAAAGGGCTGAGCTCTGTGTGCAGGAGGACTGAGCACTGCTGGGTATAGTCCCCAAACACTCAGGGAAGCTAAGTGGTCACTAATTTTCCCAGCAAGCTTTCTCCCATATGGAGCCTCAATAAGCTTCTTGGCAGTCAGAATCTCAAAGTGCACCAGGATCTGCTGGGCCCTCTCTCACTCTCTCCCCTCACCCCTATATAAGCAGCTTCCGTGAGGTTAGGCTTTGCCTGTGAGTCACTAAGTCTGACCCAGAGGTCTTTTACAACTGTTTCCCCACAAGCAATTATGCTTCTTCTATGCACCTCCTTAATAGCCAGTGGAATGTTTGCAGATGGCCCAAAGCTCTGATGAAAACTTCTCTTAGCACCTGGCAAATGGCTTGTCACAGGGTCTTACCATGAATAATTAGTCAAAATAAAACAAGTGATTTGAAATGGCCTCCTGCTGACAATGTCTTTATTTGCCGGCTCCCAGGTTTTCACATGAGGAGGGAGAGGAGGGCAGATGGTGACAGTGTCAAGCATTGTTGAAAGAGTGAAACATGGAGGCAATGTGTTACCCCTGCCCCAATTCCATATGTTGATATCCCCAGCATGGTCAGACCCACCCACAGCTGGGAGGGGTCTGTGGTTGGGAATAAAAGTGATGTCTGGGAGGAAGGGGAGAAAGAAAGGCAGCAAGGGATCATGGAGGGCAGCAGGAAAGAGGCAGCATGAAAAGCTTAGCTTAGAAGCCTTGTGGAGAAATGCACATGGCAGTTAGGGCCATGTAATAAAGCTGGCCGTCTCCTGAACCTTCAAATGACTACATGTGAATCTCATCACTGTTACCCTGCAAACTTCAGACCCACGTGTCAAGGGGCTAAAGGTGACATGCCAAGAAAGGGCTCACCCCTGGGGCTGGAGAGATAGCATGGAGGTAAAGCGTTTGCCTTACATGCAGAAGGATGGTGGTTGGAATTGCAGCATCCCATATGGTCCCCTGAGCCTGCCAGGAGCAATTTCTGAGTGTAGAGCCAGGAGTAATTCCTGAGCACTGCCGGGTGTGACCCAAAAACCAAAAAATAAAAAATAAAAAAGGCCTCACCCCAACCTAAGGCTTTATATTTTATATTAATACAACAGCAATGTATTATGGATAAAAAACTATATAAGAACCATGAGGGGAAACAAGCTTAGAGGTAAAAGAGCAATCAAGAATCATCAGGGCATCAACTCAGAGAGGATCTGCAAGTGGGGTTATGTTGGAATCCAGCATAAGGAAGGCAGAAGGGACATTTTCCCATCCCCTACCAAGGAAGAAGGCACCACCAGCCTGGCCCTGTGCACAGGCCCTGGACCATGAGATCTCAGCGGGGATCAGGGTACCCAGTGCAGCTGCTTGGTCTGGAAAATGCAGGAGGAAATTTATGGCTTCTGTTTAGGCTGGGAAAGTCCTGGGTCCTGCTGCATGGTCAGATCAGAAAACTAAATGCCTCTCTTGAAGCTGAGTGATCAGAGCCACTGACAGGCTGAAAGAAGAGAAAGAGAAGGGGCAGGAAAGGGTGGAGATCAGAGAGAGGGAGAAAGTAGGAGGGGGAGGAAGGAGGTAGGGATGGAGAGGGAGAGAGAAGGAGCAGCGAAGAGCAGCTCAGAGAGGGAAAGAAGGGAACATAGAGGGAGTAAAGGAGAGAAGAATTGCAGGATGTTCCTTATTCCCTATTTAACTCATTGCTCATGAGTCTCGGTTGCTGCAACACTGCAGAAATGAGGCTTAAGGAGATGAATCATCTTTGGCTCCTCATTTCAGCCATGAAAACTTGCACTTAGCTAAAAAATATAAAAGTTCTTACTGAGAATCTTCATGCAAAGACACAGTAACAGGCTGAGTCCTCAGTCTCCCCCTCCAACCTGGAGTCCCCATTGCTGATCTCAGTGCACAGGGTTGAATCTGTACCCCCAACATGTCACAGGTGCAGGGTGGGGTAAAACAGTGCCTGGTCTTGGACATGGAGGGAACCACTGGGTTTCAAAGGGCACCATGGGTGGTGGAAACTGTGCCCTTTGTCTTTGCTGCCCTCACAGTTGGCAGTGCGGCACATTGAGCACTGTGGGTCAGATCACAATCCAAGGCCACCAAAACCTGGACAGGTAGAGAGATGGGCAGATGGATAGGTGGACAGGCAGACAAGTACACATTTTGACAGGCAGATAGGCAGATAGGCAGAGAGGTGGACAGGCAGGAAGGTGGACTGGCAGACAGGGCAGGTGGACAAGCAGACATGTAGGCAGATGGACAGGCAGACAGGCCCCAGTAGTAAGGATGCTAATAATGATGTTGGATCCAAGAAGGCTCAGGCATTGTCTGGAAGGAGGGATAGCAGTGGGTGGGTGGCAATGTAGAGTGGAGAAAGGAGGAAGCCCAGCAGTACGAAGCCATCCCACTACATCCAGCAGACCCACACCTCCAGAAACTGGGCTCAGGTTTGGTTCTTCCATAATTCTCCTTTCAGCTTTGAGGCCGTAAAGGTGTTTACCACTGAAGAAACGGAGGCACAGAGAGCTGTAATGCGTCCCCCAGTCTGAAAGTCCCACTAAGAGTAACTGTCCTTAACACTCTGCAGAGATGTCTCAGACACTCGAAAGAGTTCTGATTCCGCCCATTTGGTGGATTCTAAAGCACAGGCTTTATGCTGGACAGCTGCTCACTGTCCTAAATGCAGGTGTGTGGCAGGCAAAGTGCCACCAGACTACAGCTGAAAGGTTCTCTCTGAAATTAAATCAGCCCAAATTAGAGACTCTAAGGTGTGCCGTAAAAGAAGCAAATGGCTCCCACTTGCCATCAGAGCTGTACCTTTGATTTTTGTTCAGTTCTGCAATATGTTAGAGCTGAAAACGTGCCCAGAGCCATTTGCTGTCTGAAAGACGGCGACGCCTCATGTAATCTATGACTAGAACGCACGGAGCAGCTGTGCTCAAACTCCGCAGAGGCAGGTCCCGGCACCATGACTGCATATTTCTTGATAGAGGACTGGAGAATCCAATTAGACTCCTTGGGGAAAGGGCACAGCATGGAGAATAAAGGGCATTATTTAGAAATACAGAGCACCAGACTGGTTCCTCCAAAGAGTAAAATATAATGAAGACACACAATGGAGGATTAATGAACCATATGCAAACTTTATTGAATAATTTATTGGGTAGAAGAAGGGAGGCCTATAAGGAGGTGTGTGAAAAATTGGCATTGTCATTTCTGCAGTGTTTAATATTGTAGTAAAACTGATAGATGAAAAGGGACGTGGAGTTTGCTGGGAGATAATTTCCTTCTGAAGAAGAAAGAAAACAAACTTGCTGAGTATATTGAGAGCAAGGGCTCTGGTAGATGGGCAAGATGGGAGATTTAAAAATCTCTAGGAAGAAGATTTTTGCTCTATATTCAAGTTTAAGAAACCCACATGCTAGGAGGAGATGTCTGTATGAAGGCCCTGCCAGTGTAAATGGAGAATTTCCATTTACTTATTGATTAATTTGTTGTTCTTGGGCCTCACCCAGCTTTGCTCAGGGCTGACTCCTGGCTCTGCTCAAGGGTCAATCCTAACCAGACTTGGATGTTGGGGTTATGACCCACATTAGTTGTGTAAGGCAAGTATCTTACCCTATAAGAAAAAATGAGGGGCTGGATTGAGCCTAAGAAAGTATATGTCCTGGGGTTCTTCTAGGTCTCCCCAAAGGCTGCACAAAACAGATCACCACAACTTTCCATGGCACTGTTTCAACATTTATCAGAGCAGATCCAGCAACAGTGCTGACCTGTCCAAGTCACTGGACCCTCCAGGAAGGAAAGTCACAGAGAGACAGCCCAGAAATGAAGGAGTTCACCTCCCCCAAGTGCAGGACTTGAAACCCTCTTCTGAGGCCTCCAGGGTTCTTAATCTGTGGAAGAAATACTAGCTGCTGTCCTGGGAGACCAGAGGCTCTTTCCTGTCTGAGACACAGCATGGGTGAGCCAGGCCTGCAAACTCAGCCTCAGGTGCAGCTCTGAGCTCACAGACAGCTGCCTACATGCATTCCTGCTGCCTCTGCACAGTTCTCCCCCCTCCCCCATGTTATCTGAGGTGCAGTAAATGGAGTTGCCATTAGCAATTTGGCTCCCTGCGCATGCATAGTATCCACTCCTTCCCAGTCATGCCCCAGGACCCCTCCTCCCGAAACTCACACACCCACCAGAAGCTTGACTCTGGTTTTGTTGCTTTGGCCCTTCCTATGTGACCTTATAGCTGGCCTAGGAGAGATCATTCATTCTGTGTCTACCCATCTCCTTTGGACTGCACTCTGCATTATTTTCCCCAGCTCCATCTACACAGCAGCCAATCTGCTAGTTTTCCCTTTCCTTAGAGTTGAGGAGTACTTCATCATGCAGACACCACATGTTCTGTCTCCATCACCTGCTCGTATGCACTTGCTTGGCCCCTGCCTGAATGAATGTACAGGGATGCAGATGCCATGTCTACTTTGAATAGAGTTTGGGGTCTCTTGAGATTGAGTCCAAGAAACAGAATCCCTGGGTCAGATGGAAACTCAGTTCTTAGCTTTTTGAGAAACAATGTCCAAGGTATTTTTCCAAAATGGCTGAACCATGCACTTGAAAAATCTTTCCAGCTAAATTCTCTGAACCACATATAGCATCTTTAATTTCTAGGCAAACCACTTCTAATGTGTCATTTCTCAGAGACTTTGAAGTTATTAACTGGTAGGAAATGATACTGAACTAATTTCCTTTTTAGATCACTCCATCTAGTGAGTGAATATTAGGAATGATTTTTCAGAAGCTGCTTTGGTGACCCCATATGGATGTGGGGTGTGTTGGGGAGAAACTTCCAAAGGGACTTGTAGAAGGAGCAGATTTCAAGGTCTCCTTCCTGGATCTGGGCAGACACAGGATTCATAGATCTGGGCAGCTGTGTGACTTGGGAGCAAGTTCATTCATGATAGAGCCTTCTTATTAGTGTGGGACCCAGAGTGTGGGACCCAAAATGAGGAGGTGTGGTGAGGTAACCTCAGGGTCTGCACAGACTGTGTCTCATCAGCAAAGAGTGGAACTAATCCATTTCCCCAGTTCAGCATTTGCAGAAGCCCTGACCCCCACCTCTTTATTGCTTTAGCAGTTGGGTCACATTCTCCTGTTGTCCCTCTCTGGCTTCAGGAGAGATCAAAGCTCCTTCCTAATGTGTCTGTGTCTCCTGAGCTGCCCCATCCTGGAAGCCAGTGCTGGGGTGAAAAGTTTCTGCTGGTTTGCTCTTCTTTTCAAGATGTGCATGTCCAAAACAATTCTATTTTTAAACATTTATTAAAGCACTATGATTTACCAAGTTGCTCCTAGTTGGGTTTCAGACATTCCTTGCTGGGTCCCAGCACCAATCCTACTGCCAGTGTCTTCTTCCTCCAACCAATGTTCCCAGGTTCCTTCCCAGTTCTCACCTTGACAGGCATATTGTTGAGTTTGGTTGTGGTTCTCATGTTGTCAGTGTTGTTGGCTTGTGGCTTGGACATTTATCTGTACCTCTCCTTTATACTACCAACATACTCAAGTTCTCATAACTTCTTTCACTCTCCCCTATTGCATCTGTCTCTGCTTTTCCTTCTCAATTTCTTTTCTTTTCTATCCTTCTCTCCCCTATACTCTGGAGTGAGAGTGATTCAGGCTACCTATGGATCATCTGTTTTAAGTCTTTTGAAACAGTTTCAAGAGATCCACAGAAAAACCCTTTTGAGTTGAAACTAGTCTCAAGCATCCTGAGTCCAACAGTGATCCTGTGTGTGTGTGTCAAGGCAGAGAGAATAGTTGAGTATTTCTCTGTATTATGCAGCAGGAAGAACACAACTACAGGCACAGACATCTGTTAAGATGTGGGTAGTTAAACTGACGTTTATAGAACTTCAGCACCCACCATGCTTTTGCTATAAGTGTGTCTTTAAAGCTTACACAGCAGTCTTTTCATACATTAACACTAATATTAATATTATGTAATTATATTTATATTTCTGCTTACATATGGTATATTAATATACCAGATGTTATGCTGTTATTATTTTAGTAATGTATTGATATTTATTCTTATTACACACATGCATCCATTCTATTATTTCCAATAGTTGCTAAGAGTTTAATTTCCTAGACATGGAAAATGTGATCATTTGTTTATCTGGTTTCCCAAAGACCAACTTTTGTGTGTCCATTTTTAAAATTACCAAAGTTCTGCAATGACTGTAATTTTACATGTTTTTCTATGCATGTATATGAGGCTATCTTTAGGGTATACACTTAGAAAGCATGATGGAATGAAGCTATCTTCATAATAATTGTTCAAATGTTTACCCAAATATTGTTCTCAAAAACAGATAAAAGAAAAGAACTTTCTTTCCACCCATGACTTTAACAACACAGAGAATATTGAAATTTTAGCCAATAGCTTAGTTGAAAAGCTAGCATATTATTGTTTTATTTGTGCATTATAAAGATAAATTTTTATTTAAGTAATATTAAATTCTAATTCTCTATAGACTTCTAGTTAATAGTAAAAGAAGACATGTTTTCATAAGATTTTCTTTGGCACACTATTTTTAATAATATTTTTTATTTAAACACCTTGATTACAAACATGATTGTGGTTGGGTTTCAGTCATATAAGAGAACACCCCCCCCCATCACCAGTGCTACATTTCCACCACCAATGTCTCAAATATCCCTCCTCCCCACCCCACCCCCACCTGTACTCTAGACAGGCTTTCTATTTCCCTTATATATTCTCATTGTTAGGATAGTTCGTAATGTAGTTATTTCTCTAACTAAACTCATCACTCTTTGTGGTGAGGTTCATGAAGTGGGCTGTAACTTCCAGCCCTCCTCTCTTTTGTTTCTGAAAATTGTTGAGACATGTCTTTCATTTTTCTTAAAACCCATAGATGAGTGAGACCATTCTGCATCTTTCTATCTCTCTCTGACTTATTTCACTCAGCATAATAGATTCCATGTACATCCATATATAGGAAAATTCCATGGCTTCATCTCTCCTGATGGCTGCATAATATTCCATTGTGTATATGTACCACAGTTTCTTTAGCCATTCATCTGTTGAAGGGCATCTTGGTTGTTTCCAGAGTCTTGCTATGGTAAATAGTGCTGCAATGAACATAGGTGTAATGAAGGAATTTTTGTATTGTATTTTTTTGTTCCTAGGGTATATTCCTAGGAGTGGTATAGCTGGATTGTATGGGAGCTCAATTTTCAGTTTTTGGAGGAATCTCCATATCACTTTTCAGAAAGGTTGAACTAGACAGCATTCCCACCAGCAGTGGATAAGAGTTTTTTCTCTCCGCATCCCAACCAACACTGCTTGTTCTCATTCTTTGTTATGTGTGCCAATCTCTGTGGTGTGAGGTAGTACCTCATAGTTGTTTTGATTTGCATCTCCCTGATGATTAGTGATGTGGAGCATTTTTATTGCAGCACTATTTACCATAGCAAGACTCTGGAAACAACCAAGATGCCCTTCAACAGATGAATGGCTAAAGAAACTGTGGTACATATACACAATGGAATATTATGCAGCCATCAGGAGAGATGAAGTCATGAAATTTTCCTATACATGGATGTACATGGAATCTATTATGCTGAGTGAAATAAGTCAGAGAGAGATAAAGACACAGAATGGTCTCACTCATCTATGGGTTTTAAGAAAAATGAAAGACATTTCTCAATAATTTTCAGAGACAAAAGAGAGAAGGGCTGGACATTATGGCCCACCTCATGAGCCTCACCACAAAGAGTGATGAGTTTAGTTAGAGAAATAACTACATTGCGAAATATTCTAACAATGAGAATATATGAGGGAAATAGAAAGCCTGTCTAAAGTACAGGTGGGGGCGGGGAGGGGAGGAGGGATATTTGGGACATTGGTGGTGGGAATGTTACACTGGTGATAGGGAGGGTGTTCTCTTATATGACTGAAACCCAATCACAATCATGATTGTAACCAAGGTATTTATATAAAAATATTTTTAAAAATGTGTCTCTCAAAATAAATTTTAATCATCGTTTTGGCGAGATTTGGCTCAGTTGAAAATAAAAGGTTTCCCACCACTGCCCTAGGTCAATAAGACTCAGATATTCCTAACTCGGGGAGGCGCTGTCGTGTTTGTGCCTTTCCTGCTGCCTGGAATGAGGTGATTACTGTATAGGAAGGAGACAGGTGCGAGGATCTTTGCACTCTCACTTCAGTCCCGGAAGTTTGCTTTTCTATTCTCTCTTGGGAGTGGATGAGCCCTGTCCTTCTATCTTGTTTGGGATGTTCTTTTAGTGCCCCTATGTGATCACTGACCATTTCTTGTTTCTCTAAACTGACCTTCTGGAGCATCCTAACAGGGATCTGTTCATTCCAGCGCTCCTTTTCTTGCACATAAAAATGGATGAAAAACTCTGTAAAGTGTGTTATTCACTGCAGGGTGCATCTTCTTTGGCTGAGACTGCCAGCTGGACATGTGATTAAGGAAAGTTGATCATTTCTATAGGCTGCTGGAGGGTCTTGGTCTTTTAAAGCATTGCCTTTTCATTTTCCTCCTACTGCAGTGATTTACTGTGCAAATAAAATCCTAAGGCACTGGCATATACCAGAAACAGTTAAATTACCCTGTTAGATAAAGCATGGAATTATTTTGCAAGGAACAGTTTTTTTTTTAGCTTTGCTGGAAATGGTGTAGACACAAGAAACATTACTTGTCACCTCTCAGCAACAAGAGAATCTTTGTTGATTTGGCATTTAATTTTTAATGATATTTCTCTGTATTTTGCTTAGATAAAAAGGTTAAATAATTAAACAGTGATCACATGCAATAAAATAAAATAAAATATCCAGTCACGTGTTAAAATTAAGAAGTGGGGTCAGCAGAGACAGGCAGGCTTACCACATAAGTCCTGAGACTTGGGAAATAGTGTGACATGCTATCACATGGACGCAAGGTTCCCTAAATATCTCCCAGCCCTTCTGAGCCCCAAAGTTACTGCAGACACCCCATCTGACTTTCCTTTTACCTTTCTACTTTCTACTTGTTTATCTTGTTTATTTTGTCTTAGAGCTACCAAGAAGTGTTAAGGAGGCTGCTCTTCATCACACCCCACCCCACCCCTGATTCTCAACCTATGGAGGTGGCATTGTTTCAGCCCTGTGGTGCTGGGACACCAGGTGGTCCTGGCATAACCAAGCAGTACCAAGGGCCTCCATGGCTGCTCCTGGCAGTGCTCAGGGACCCTATGGAGCTAGTAGTCTGGTCTGGTATGTGCCAGGTCAGTGTCCAGTTGCTGCACCATCTCACCCCCATCCAACCCCTTTTTTGGGCTTTTCTTGCAGAATGAGATGCTGTTCCTCCCTACCTGTGCCAGGCATCCAGAGAAGGCCCCCAGCAAGTGTCTGAGTCCTGGGTAGGACACCGTACTCATTCCTAGTTTCCCACACTCAAAGGAGTGCAGAGCTGAGAGGCAATGGGAATAGCTCAGGCATTGTTTGTTGGAAGCTCAAGATTTGATTCCTGGAAGGACCCCAAGATTGGTGGCAATGCCCCCAATGATAAATACATTTTAAAAATAGTTCACCTGTAAGCCAGAAAGCATTCCAAGGCATAAAATGCATTGTGTATTATTCAGATATAAAGCATGTTTTGATTGGTCCAGATATATATTTCCAAAATATTTTTCTGGAGTAGTCCACACCTTGAGATCCAGTTGTAGATTAGTGTGTGCTTTTTAAGTTGTAGCTTTTTCTGTTACTATTTTCTAAATTTACACTCACTTATTAAAGAATGATCTGCCACTTGAGACTATCTTAGTTCAACTACAGTTCTTGCCATGCATTGCAACACTTGTAGGAGAACATCCATAAGAAAGAGCCCAGGTCGTTAGATAAGACATATTTTGTAAATGTTTTAATGGTCCATGTAATCACAATTTTCATTCCCTATAAAATGCTAGAATTGCTAGTAGAATATTAAACATGTGACTATAATTGTATCTTTTGAGTCTCTCATTCTATAGAAAAGCAGCTGAATCAGGGTTTTTTTTTTCCCACCCTTTGTATGTTCTATTTACCAGTATAATCTCCTATTATGAGGTCGCTTAACAGCATATGCATATACAGGAGAGGTCATTTTAGAGAAATAAAGAAAACAGAAGTCAGACATCATTTTAAAAATAACTTGTTTTTTTATTAATAAAAATAGCTCTCTTCTCTTCAACAAATGGTGCTGGGGAAACTGGTCAGTCGCATGCCAAGAATGGACTCCCTCAGTCCCCTTTTTAACATCATGCACAAAGTCAACTCCCAATGGATCAAAGACCTTGAGATCAGACCTGAATTCACAATTATTCTGTGAAAAGCAAGGGTAGAAATCTCCTCAACACTGAAGGCAAAGGAAGGTCCAATGAGTCAGTGACATTGGCCAATCAAACAAAAAAAAATATTAATGATTGGACTACATCAAAAAGCTTCTGCAGCACAAAAGAAACAAGGACCAGAATAAAAGATACTACAGATTGGGAAAGAATATTTTCTCTTCACTCATCTGACAAAAGATTAATAATCAACCAAGATATATAAAGCATTGGTAGGACTTAACCAGAATAAAAACCAACAAGCCCATAAAAAATGGGTTTGGGGATCAGAGTGATAGCACAGCAGATAGGAAACTTATGTGCATGCAGCCAATCTAGGTTCAATGCCTAGCATCCCATATGGTCCCCTGAGCCTTCCAGAAGTAATTTCTGAGAGCAGAGCCAGAAGTAGCCCCTGAGTGCACTGGGTGTGGCCCAAAACTAAAAACAAACAATTGGTGTGGACCTGGATTGGATGAGGGACCCTCATTCACTATTAGTGAAAATGTCCCTTGCCTCAGTCCTTTTGGAAAACAATATGGACATTCCTCAGCAAACTAGGAATTGAGCTTCTATATGACCCAACAAATCCATTTCTTTTCACCTACCCCAGGGGGTTCAAGAACTCTATTCAGAAAAGCCCTCTGCCAGCCTATGTTTATCGCAGCACTATTCACAGCAGCCACAATCTGGAAACATCCCAAGTGTCCAAGAGCAGATGCCTGGGTAAAGAAACTGTTGTGCGTACACACAATGGAATACCATTTGGCTCTAAGAAAAGATGAAATCCTGCAATTTGCTGCTACTTGTGTGGATCTGGAGAGTATCGTGCTGAGTGAAGTTAGTCAGAGGGAGAGAGATAGACACAGAATGAGAGAGATGGACATATGCAGGATAAAAGAAGCATAGAGGGGAATAACAAAGGCCCAAAGGCAACAGAAACAGAGCTAGTCTTTAGTAGAAAGCAACCACTGAGCGATTTGGGAAAGAGGAGACATTGGGACAATGGCAGAGAGAAGTGGACAGTGGTTGAGGGTGTGGTGCTGAAATGTTTTATGCATGAAACCCTACCCTTAACAGTAAACATCATGGAGCCTAAAATAAAATAATGACTAAAGCAAATAGCTTTTCTATTTTTCGTTGGCAATAACCAATTGCCTAGAAAATCACCATAAAGCTAAAATGCTCACTTTGACATATTTTCTTTCCACCTTTGCTCACTTTCTGTAAGTGCATTAAATGACTGTTACTGGGAAGGTTGTTAATTGTGCCTTTTTGTATTTTCTCTTTATCCAGGAAGGTGCCTCTGCCCCCATTCTCTTGAGGCAGAATGCGAGGTGCAGAGTGACAAGTGAATTGAGCCCAGGGCAGTGTTAACCACCCTAGAAACTAGCCTGCAAGTGCTGGGCTCAACAGAGAAATGCAGCAGGAGAATGTCAGAGTTAAAGATGGTAGGAGTCTATTTGAGTTACTGGTGAAGAGGGGTGTTTTTTGTTTGTTTTGTTGGGTCATTTTTTTCCCTTTGGTTTTGGGGCCACACCCAGTGATACTCAGGGGTTACTTCTGGCTATGCACTCAGAAATCACTCCTGACTTGGGGTACCATATGGAATGCAGGGGGATCGAACCACAGTCCATCCTAGGTTAGTACCTGCAAGGCAAATGCCCTACTGTTTGTGCCACTGCTCCGGCCCCTGGGTGTTTTTATTTTTAATAACTAAAACCCAACTAAAAACATTCTGTTATCATGGTGCCTAAATAAAGATATAAAATAAATGCAGATTTTAGACTCAAAATCTCTAAATGTGGAAATCGAGCTTAAAAAATAAATTTGTTTATTCTTTTGGTTTTGGAGCCATACCTGGAAGTGTTCAGGGATTATTTCTGGCTCTGCATGTGGGAAAAGTGTGGATTACATGTACAGGCCAGCACCTCAAGTTGACAAAGACAGGAATAGGAGCCCCAGGCCTGTCTCTGTCCACTCACACATATGAACTGAATGAAGAGCAGTGTCTGGTGCAAAGAGCAGGGAGGACAGATAACCTGGGCCAGATTCAGAGGGCAGGAGATCCAGCCTGAGCCCCAAAGCACATGTGTCTACCTTAGTCAGTAGCCCAAGGTAGCAAGGCCCTTGTGTAAGTCCCACATGCTGTGCAGAGTCCAGGAGAGATGCAAACAGAGGTCAGGGCCTCCAGAGAGCACAGACCAAATCTCACCCAGCCCACAGAGAAACATTCTGGATCCACAGTGACCTGAGCTGCCACAAGCCTGGCCAACCCTTGCTACCCGCACCACACTGGGTCCCCAAGTCCTGCAAGAAGGGATTCTGAGCACAGAGGTTAAGAGTTGAGCCTAAGCATGGGACCAGGAGTGGCACTATACACAGAGCTAGGTGTGAGTCCCAAGTACAAAGCCAGGAGTGATCCCTGAGCACAGAGCCAGGAATAAGCCCTGAGCACAGAGCCAGGAGTGGTCCCCAAGCACAGAGCCAAAGTCAGCTCTGAGCACTGGCATGCCTGGCTTTGAAACCCTAATTAATGGAGAAATCATTAAATTAGCAAAGTATAGAGGGACAGTCAGTGCCACAATGTCTCAGAGATGAGGAACAATGAGCTCTTGAGACAGCCACAGAGTAGTGCAGAGCAGAGCAGTCAACTATTGTGTCTTAGTTCAACTTGAAGCACGGGGCAGTCTTGAGTGTGTCATTCTAGTGTTTCACAGGTAACAGGGAAAAAGACTAAATATGCTCAATCATATTTGAAAGATAAGTATAAAAATGTGATTAGAATTTTGAGTTGATCCAGTGATATGACTCCCACCTACATTGCTGCTAACTGGGTTTTATTTATTTTTTTTGGGGGGGGGTGTTCTTCCACGGGGCAGCTGTGAAATGCAGGGTAGAAGGAAACTGCTTCATCTCAATGTGATAAAATAATATTTGTGCATCTTGGTTTCAGTGGGGATGTTTTTACACACCCCTACAGTTCCATTATCTTCACATTATCCACCGTGAATATTCCTCCTCCTAGTTATTAAGTTTATGCCTCTGAATCCAGTTTCTATTGAGTTTGCATAAAAAGATCACTGGCAGACGTGCTAATGAGGAATTGGGTCCCCTCAATCTATATATTTCCACCGTTCTTCCCTGTATAAAGTCAGCTGAATGGCTAACCTTGTCCCACCCCCCCTTTCCAAGCTGACACCCTAGATAGATAAAGACATTTCACAGGAAAAGAAAGTAGAGCAATAGAGGAAGAGATGTGAGTTTTTGTTACTCCAAAGTGGAGCGGATACCCCTAGCCATCCTAACTCATGCATGCTACCAGCATGAAATAAAGAGCAGCCATGGTGGGGTTCATACGGACCGAGACACCCCCCCTCAGGACCTGACTTTGCCTTATAACCAGCACAAGGTCACCTGCTTCCCTGAACAGGCACGAAGGCAGGGAAGAAGGGAGCCTATGAGAAACTCACTCACCTCTTCCCTAGGTTCTCGAGCAGCATTGCCCCCCCCCCAGGTTGAGGGGAACAGAACTAGACGTGAGTTGCATACAAACACGCCGGAGCTTGGACCCTGTAGTGCTCCCCAATGTAGAGCACATCTGCAACTGTGCATAAAACCCCACCAACCTCACCAGCTGAAGATGCTTCACAATTGGAGCATTGGCATAGAGGAAGGAGGCTGGCTCTATTTGGAATTAAGGCGGACAAGCTGTGCTCCGGGCACAATAGAAACACTTCCTGATAGTGTCAATGATTGTCAGATTGTGATTCGGTGGTGATGGGCAGGCGGCCCATAGTTTCGATTTAGGTAAGCCGCCGGCACAGGCTTGGCAGAGGCAAGTGTTCTCAAGGGGTGACTCACATACCTGCTCGGAACTGAGTGCTCCCTGTGAGGGGAAAATATTACTTCTTGATGGCAGGAATAAATGAGTTGCTATAGGTCTTGGCAAGCAGGAATAATACAAGTGGCAGGTATTTATTGAGGGAGGGGGCATGAGCTATACATATGTGTAAATGTGTTTGTATGTGCTACTCTTGGTTAGTTTGGTTTGGGGCCACACTTGGCAGTGTTTGGGACTCCATGTGGTGCCTGGGATCGAACCCGGAGCTCCCGCCTGCCAAGTATGTGCTCCAACCCTTTAAGCATCCCTCCAACCCCACAGGGGCAAATGATTTCTAGGACAAGCAAGGAGAAGGCGAGGAATTGCAGACTTAAATTCAGAGACAAGAAAACATGGGTAAATTTGGATGTGTGTAAATTCAAGTCTCACTAAGACAATGCAGAGTCTGTTAAATGATCATAGTGAACAGGGCCCTGGAATAACACAGAGCTGGAGTTGAAGCTTGGTAAGCACTAAGGATGGCTTAGGAGTGAGCTGCCAGAAGGTTACACTACTGCTAGTGGGATGGCATGGGCTGTAGTTGAGCTACACCATGGTCCTCACTGTGACCTCTCAGGAATTATACCTGATTGATATATACTCACAGTCACACACACACACATACACACACATGCACAGAAAGACAACACTCAGACACATATACATATACAGGCTCACACAAATACACACAGACATATACACTCACACACAAACACACAGAGACGTACACATATAGAAACACACATAACACGGAAAGATATGCATATATACACATACACACACGAACATGCATAGACACACAGGTGGGGACACTGCACAAGACAGAAATGAAGTGACTGCTAACTAGGGTCGAATTCTCTGTATGCACAGTGATTTTCCAGGTGCCTTTTCCACAGGTAAAACTTCATTTTGTTCCTTATGACAGTGCCACTTTGGTGAGGGTAGGTCTGGAAATCTATTCTAAAGATCTGTCTCTTTGGGAGATGTAAGTGACCATATCACAGAACTGCCCCCTAACCCAGACGCCAGCTGTAGGAGAGAAAACCCTGAAGGATGTAACACCTGGGTCTGAGCTACAAATGGACTCAGCATTTGCCCCAATTTCTTCCTCCTTTGCTTTACGAAATAGGACCCCATGCATTTCCCATAGATGCATGCCCAAGGCCCTGGGCATCCCTGCGACTGCCACAACATGGGGTGCTGGAAGCCAGCAAAGAACCCCACAAGGCAGCAACTGGTCCCTTCGTTACATCAGAAGACAATGGAGGTATGAAGATTAATACAGGTGGCTGGTTGGTGAAATGCATGGACGCTACTTCCAGATTGGATCTGTGCAGATTGGGGCCCTATGGGCAACCAACTCCCTCCTAAGGAAGATGCTGTTTACAGAAGTTTCTGTGACTCTTTAACATCAAATTACAAAAAAAGAATTAAAAAAAAGACATCCTAAAGGCACTTTTGCTGTTACCCCTTAAGTCCCTGATGGGAACAATGAGCCACTGAACCTCACCATGAGGGTCACACAAGTAAGTGGCAGCCACTTGGGGACCTCAGCCATGTGGCTTGGATACTGGCCATGGTGTTGGAAAAATTCAGGAAGTTCTAATGTGATGACTTCCTTGCCTCAGTGGCTGCACGCTGACAGGAGAGCATGGCAGTTACCATAGGCCATACCAGGTCAGCAGCTGAGCAATGCCTGCACTGGCGCAGGTTGAGAGTCCTGCATTTCCACAACATGTGTGCAGCCCAGGGTAGCTGCACAGTCCTCAAGGGACCCAGTCTCAGTGTAAGGGTTTTGACGACAGCAGTGCCACTAAGGTGAGACACGAACTCTGACCAACACCGATGGCTGGGAACATGTGTGTGTCCCAAGCAGAAATCCTTTCTGCTTCTGTCCCAATCAGAGCTAGATTAGATCCTATTCTCAACAGTACTGTGGAAAATTCTAAGCTGCATGGCCCCAGAGGGCTGATCCAGAACCCAGGAAATGCACAGAACAGATCTTAGGGAAAAGGCATCTGGAATGGCTGAAGCACTGAGCCCTCCTCCTCCCCTTTCCATGGACACGTTTTTCTCTGTTCTCGCACAGGAGTGAGTGGGATGCGACAGGTTGCTATGGACACTCGCTTTAAATGGATCTCAAGACTCTTACCCCACCCAGCAGCTCTTTCTGAAAACATTTCTGAAAAGATGCTCCTGAGTTTATGTGCATCTGTGTGTGCAAGTGTGTGCATACTTGTAGCATCTCTGTCCAGGTGTCCATGCATATATGCTTCGTGTTTATATATGCAATTGCATGCATGTACATGTGTGAGCACTTGCACAGGTGAGCATGTTGTTATGCGTTCTTGTGTTTGCATCATATGCATCATATAAATCTGTGCTTGTGTGTATACTTTTTAAGTGCAAAGCTCTCCTGGACACTGACTACTCAGCCCCTGTCCATCCTACATGGCACTTCTGCCCTATCATCCCGACCCTCTCTCATGGCACGCTCTGTCCCCCATCTCAGAGGCCCGCCCACGTGTAGTGTCAGTGTCGGATGCCACTGTTTTGTGCCAGTAACCCTGACCTCGAACCACTCCCCAGTGTCTCTCCTGCTGAAACCCCAGCAAAGGTGCCCCTACAGCTGGCCTGGCCTCATGCCTGGGAGGGGCTCAGTGTAAGGCAGAATATAGCTCTAGGCCAACCTGTCAATAGTACTCCTCCCTGGGGCTAGAAACTTCCTGAAGTAACCTAAACGCACCAGCAAAGCCCAGAGACTCCACTAAGGAAGCCTCCCTCCTGTCTCCTCCTCTCTCCCTCTCTTCTCTCTCTTCTCTCTTCCTCTCTTCTTTCTCTCCTCTTCCCCTTTTTTCCTCTTCTCTCCTCCCACTCTTCTCTCTCCCTCCATCTTCCTATCTATCTCTTCTTTCTCCTTTTTCCCTCTCTCTCCTCATTTCCTCTTTCTTTTCCATCTCTCCCTCCCTCTTTTTTCTCTCTCCCTTTCTCCCTCTCCTCTTTCCCTTTCTCCTCCCTCTCTCATTCTTTTCTCTCCTTCTTTCTCCTCTCCTTTCTTTCCCTCTTTCTCTCCCCTTTCTCCTTCCTCTCTCCTTTTTCCCCTTTCTCCTCTTCTATTTCCTCCATCTCCCTCTTTCCCTATCTCCCCCTTTCTCTTCTCTTTCTCCTTATTTCTCTCTGCCCTGCCAATCAGTACATCCCTACAACAGTCAAGGTGAGAAAGTGGAGACAGTTGGGCCATTCAGCTCCTCTCAGTCTCCTCCTCTCACCCTTTCATCAGTAAAATAGGAAATGTGACCTATGGTTCCATTAGTGACTCACTAAAATATCACAAAGAGGCCAAAATTGTTTTTAAATTACTTTTCAGTGAGGTGCCCAAGTATAGGTTAGTGGATAAAGAAATTATGTTCCATAGAAAGTGGAATGTGACTCAGCTGAGAACGAAAATGGAGTCCCACAACTTGGTTGGAATTGAGTGGGATTAAATGGGATTAGATGGGACTGGATAGGAATGAAGGGGATTGGATGGGGTTGATGGGATTGGAAAACTATGCAAGTGAAGTGAGAGAGAAAAGGAAAGTAGGGGAAGTAGAGGAATTTCTCTCATTCAAAGATGTTGCCAACTTATTTTCTAGTTAACCATGAGGTTGAAAGTGAATTACCTCCTAATCCATTTAGAGGCCACATTCATCAAGGGGAAAAGTAAATTCCTTCAGAAACCCTGCACCAAGACCTTGACACTGCAGCTGGGCTACAGGACTGGAAGATCTGGAAAAGGCAACCCCACCTCATGCAAACCTAAGAAGCTGCAGCAGAGGAAATGAGTTAAGCTTCCCAAATCATCCATGGATGGGGCTGGGGTGTTCTCAGGAGAAGAGTTCTGCTGATGCTTTCCAGCAATCTTGACTCATTGGCACTAAGGTAAGCCTCCTGAATACTGCACTCTTCACCAAAGATGGTTCTGTGCATCCACCAGCCCCTCTCAGAGTCTTATTAGTCCACTGGGCCAAGTGGGGTGATTGACAACCTCGCCCTGAGAGCTGTGGGAGGTGAAGAGCCAGTGCAGGAACAGTACTGCATCAGGGGTAGCTAGTGACCATGTACAGACCCCTTGGCACAGCTGGGCACCAAACTCTGGTCCTTCACTGTTGCAAGCCTCTTACAAAAGACCATGAAGGCATCTGTGCTCATCCACATGGAGCATGGCAGAAAGGGGTCCACAGAGCTGATCTTCCAGCTTCCTTCCTGCCCCCAAAGGAATCCAGGTCCCAGGAGATGCCTCAGCAGCACAACTGCGAACACTTGGGAGGTCTCAGTACAAAGCTGAAGACTAGCTCTGAGTGCGACAAAGAGATTGTGTTCCAGGAAGATGATGTCCAAGTTAAACATCCCAATGCCTTTTCACTCCATCCTGTGCAGTGTTTCAGATACTTGAATCTTGCCTGTTTTCCGTGTCACTAATTTTATCTGTGTCTTCTGTGCAGTTCACACAAAGCACATGGGAGGAATTTAAGTGAATTCCCACTCCTTATCATCTCCGCAGGCCTGATTAAGTCTAATATATGTTTGATTTTCTCTGAATTGACTTAGAATATGTTCCAGTGAAATTCCAGAGCCTCCAACTTTGGAAGAATTTGTGCACTCTCATAGACTGATATGGAACTTGTGAGACCAAGTCAGAGACAATAAGGAGAGAACAATCAAGGTCACTCAGGATAACAAAGCTCCCACCCCATTTCCAAGACAATGACTCACAAATTCAAGAGATTGGATTTTCCTCCAAGGTTTTATTTAATTTCGTATTTTGAAATGAAAACTTCTCTTCCTTAGCCTTGACTCCTGATCTTTGAGAAAAGTCCTCCAAATATAATACCGATGTGCTTAGTTAAATTTTACCCTAAAGCATGTTTTACAAGTTGTATGTCCTTTTATTTTTTAATTGCTTTATTTAAGCCTCACGGTTGCAAAACTGTTCATTGATGGGTTTCAGCATACAATGTAAATCATCCTTCACTAGAGTAGGAAATTGCTTCTCTCTTTCTCTCTCCTTTTTTACACTGGTTTGCACTATGGTGGAGGGGTGACTTGCCTGTTAGTTTCTCCACTTTCAGTACCTAGTTCCAGTCAGTTCCAACTATCATTGTCCTAATAGACTCTTCTCTACTCTAGCACTCTATATTACTCTACTCTACTCTACACTCAGCACTCTTTTTGGTGAGCTTTCTACTCCGAACTGGACCTCCTGACCTTTGTCTCTATTGTCTCTGGGTATTATTACCATATTATCTCTTGTTTTTCTTGTAGCCCATAAATGACTGAGATTATTCTATGTGTATTCCCCTCTCTCTGGCCCATATAACTCAGCAGAATAGTCTCCATTTCCATCCATGTATAGGCAAATTTCATTACTTCATTTTCATAGCTGCATAATATTCCATTGTATAGATAAACCATAGTTTCTTTAGCCACTGATCTGTTGTCAGACAGATTTTTCAGATTCCAGCTATCATAAATAGTGCTGTGATAAGCCTTTTTGTATTGTGTTTTTGTGTCCCTAGGCTATTTCCTACAATTGCTCTAGCTGGTTAGCTGGTTCATATGGAAGCTCAATTTCTAGCTTTTTTTTTTTTTTTTTTGGTTTTTTTTTGGGCCACACCCGTTTGACGCTCAGGGGTTACTCCTGGCTATGCACTCAGAAATCACCCCTGGCTTGGGGGAACCATATGGGACACCGGGGGATCGAACCGCGGTCCGTCCTACGCTAACAATTGCAAGGCAGACACCTTACCTCTAGCGCCACCTTCCCGGCCCCAATTTCTAGCTTTTTGAGAAATGTCCATATTATTTCCCAAAAAGGCTGGACTAAGTCTGCATTCCCATCATTAAGGAATGAGAATTCCTTTCTTCCCACATCCATCCTAGCACTAGTGTTCTTGTATTTTTGTGATGCGGCTAATCTCTGTGGTGTGAGATGATAGCTCATTATTTTGATTTTCATCTCCCTGATGATTAGTCATGAGAAACATTTTTTCATGTACCTTTTGATCTTCTATATTCCTTCTTTGAGAGAATGTCTGTTCATTTCTTCTCCCCATTTTTGGATGGGGTTGGATATTATTTTCTTGTAAAATTTAATCAATACCTTGTCTATCTTAGATATTAAGCTCTTAGATATTAATTCCTCTTAATACCTTATGGATATTGGGAGAAAAGTTTCACCTATTCCATGGTCGCCTGAGTATCCTGGTCACTGTTTCTTTAAAGTACAGAAGCTAGAGAGTTTAATGTAGTCGCATTTTTTTTATCTTTGCTTTCACTTGCTTGGTCAATGGTGTTTCATTCTTGAAGATGCCTTTAGCTTCAATATCATTGAGAGTTCTGCCTATTTTTTTCCTTTATGTACCTTATGATTTCAGGTCTTATATCAAGGTCTTTAATCCATTTTTGATTTGTCTTTTGTGCATGGCGTATTAAGGAGTATTCATTGACCTTTGTGCATAGCGATAAAGAGAGTTCAAAAAACCGTGTATATATTTTTGCATGTAGTTGACCGGTTTTCCCAGCATCATTTGTTGAAAAGACTTTCCTTATTCCACTTTGTATTTCTTAATCCTTTTGCAAAACAGTGGAGGTTCATATGGCATTTAAATTAATGTGATGCATGTGTCTTCTCCCCCTTCACTGCAATTCATTTTTCTACGTTCATTTAAAAAATGACCAATACTACATTTATTTCTATATGATTTTCTTTAATCTCTAAAATTATTCTTGAAAATAATAATAATGATGATGTAGCAAATCCATGCCCACATTCAACTTTCTTGTTTGAATCAATGCCAGTTCAAAACTATCAAGCATTGTGAAATGCTCAGAAAGGATTGGCTTTCATTTCTTTGGTGATGTACTGAATACTGGAATCTGTCCAGGCATATTACAAATGCAATTTTAATCTTAGTGGAATTTTATCTGTGAACTTCTCATGAACTATGGAAAGCCTCATTCTTTCCACATTTTGACAGAGGTTTAAATGTCATTATCCAAGCCAGTGGCTTTAGAATCATGAGTTACTGACATGTGTCAGAGATTTTTAATTTACAAGTAAAATCAGATAAAACAAAAGTATTCTTAGAGAAAAATTGCCACTCCCCAATTATCCTACTAAGGACACAAAACATTTATCTAAAGAGATCCTGCTGGAATATTTCAAGCGTTTCCTCCTTCCATCTCCTTCGAGGAAGTTATTTTGTGGGAGTTGAACACTTAGGTTAAGCATTTTAAAATGAAATAGGGTGAAATAGGGTGATTCCACTCTGGCAGGGCCCATCCTTTCACACTCAATGTGGCTCTTAAGCTCCAAGCATCCCATCCTGTGCACATGCGTGTCTGGGCAAGAATCCCTCAGCTGAGGGTAACCCTTGCAGATCTGCCCTTTTCAGAGGAAGCACCCACTGGCAGGTGTGACTGCCACAGCAAGTCTCTGCCTCACATGTCTCTGAGCTGAGAATGCTGATGCCCCCACATGGCAAGGAGGGAAATCATGTTCAGTAATGAGGAGACAGTTAAACCAAATTCCACAAGAACAGTCTTTGGCATCTAAGAACTGCTTTCCACTTGAGTCCGAATTAATTCTTTCATACATTTCTATTTTTGTCTTACATTGGGAAGCTAAAAATATAATAAAATGCTAAAATTATAAAAGGTGATATTCCTATGAATTTTGTGCCTCTGTCCTCAATAGACTTAATAGCTGAGTCTATTGGCTAGGCCACTGGCTTCATTGACTGCTGTCTGTTAAGCCCACAGGACCTGCCTGTAGCTTAGCATTTCCCGTGCTATGTGCTGGCATCCAGCTTTGGTGCAATGAAACAGGTGTCTCCTTGCTTTCCACTAGTGAACTGGCTCTCAGTACATTGAAACTGAATCAGAGAGGGTGGCACATTCTTAGGAGTAAGTTTCAAAAAAAAGTCAGACTTGAGGATTTATAGATTTCAGAATTTCAGCCAAACTCACCACCCTGTATGGGGCACTGGGTCCTGTGGAGAATCGGAAGCTCAGATGCTCTTCCTTCAGCAAACCTAAAGAGACCTGAGGAAGCCCCATTCTTCCTGGAATAAGAGGCACTACTTCAGTTGGCCCTGGGGATATGAGCTGGGAAGTGGGAAGAGGAACTTTCTAGCAGGAAGCACTGAAATGGCATGTTCAGAAAACTAGCTTACTGGCTGCGGGGGAAGCATAGAGTGGGACTTTGAGTGGGCAGAGATGGAGTCATACACAGCAATGCTTGGGGGTACTGCACTGTGCTTAGAGGTTGTACCCAGATTTGCTAAGGGACCCAATGCTGGGCAGTCAGCAAAGAGCTGCACCCAGGTAGGATTCTTAGAGCTGGGATATAAAAATGTCTGTGGGTCTTCTCAGAAATTAAACAGAGTTTCTTCTAGGAGGCAGAGCCAGGCACCGAAGGGCTGCAGAATCTCTATGGGAGGAGCAGGGCTTCACCTAAGAACCAGAAAATTCCTCCCACCTGCGGTGGATCTTTGCTATTCCTTCCAGCCTCTCACCAGCCCTGCAGGAGTCATCTCCAAGATTTCACAGACCAGAAGAGGAGGGATGACAGAAGCCAAGTCCTCCTGACAGGCCTCCCAGGAGTGGAAACTGTTTTCCATGACAGCCTCACTGATTGCACACAAGGAAAGTATCAGTGAAAATTCCCAGATGCACAGAAACACGGTTCTACCAGAACAGGGTAGTGCACTGATCTTTCCAGCTATGTCCAAAGGCACATAGTCCGACTCACTGTCCACATGTGACTCCCAGAGCATCCACTGGAAAGGTGAGTGGACCAACCTGGTGCCAAAACATGACTAGTGGCTTCCATTCAACCAAGGTTGAGCCAGTTTCAGGCATACTGGAGGCACTTCTCCAAATTTACATTTCTGATGGATTTCTGTTCTGTAAGTGCTTTAGACAAAGCAGCATACACAATTTTTTCCATTTGGGGGGGGGCACACTGGTGACACTCGGAGGTTATTCCTGGCTATACACTCAGAAATGACTCCTGGCTTAAGGGACCATATGAGACATCAGGGATCAAACTGAGGTCCATCCTGTGTCAGTCGTGTGCAAGGCAAACACCCTACCATTGCACTATTGCTCTGGCCCCAGCATCTGCATTTCTAAGTTAGGCACTGTAGGCATCCCTGAGTTGAACCAGAATATTTTATTTCAGAACATTATCTGACTTGACGTTAAGCTGGGAAACAGACACTAGTACTCTTTTCTGAGTGTAGATGTCTGAACATACTGACACAATCATGTGTCCCCATCAACCTGCAGCCCTCCAAACTGCTAATTCTTCATCATCATGGTACTAGAAAGAATGTGTGTTTTTCAAACTTAACATATTATCTGTGCCAATGAGCATGCTCTTGCTCATATGGGAATATGCAGGAAGATGTCCTCACCTACCAGAACAGGCTTGGTCCATTTGTGTCTGGGAAATGATAGCTACACTCATGCTGTGAGGGGCTGTGGGAAGGTCCAGGCCATGGACTGTCCTTCGTAGCATCAAAGTGTGACATGGACAGAGTTCAGACAGAGCAGGGTGTAGATAAAGTTCACACAGAGCATCGCCTGGATAGAGTTCTTGTGTCTCAGGACATGCTGATTTAGGAACTTTGTTCCCCTGTCCAATGTGTTAGCAGAACATTACGGTCCCATGACCATAAAAATGGAAGTGACATCACACCACATGTTTCCGGAGCTGAATTTTCATATTCTCATAAATGTTCTTGCCAGCTTGTTCCTTAATAGAGCCTACGCTCAGACCTTCCTGGGTTTCTGCTCTCCAGGGGACACAGCTGTTCAAGCAAATTTTCACCCCATTTGTATTAGCCTCCACCTCCTTAGTAAAGTCTTTTACTGTATTTTATTTTATTTTATTTTATTTTATTTTAGGGACATGGTTCATGATACTGTTAATGCAGGGTTTCACACTTAAAACATCCTTCCTATGCCATCAAAGCATATTTTAGTACTTAACACCTGAGCACAGCCAGGGGCAGAACCCCCTCCCCTCAAAAAAAACACCCTTTTATATATATTTTTTTATTTAAACACCTTGATTACCTACATGATTGTGTTTGGGTTTTAGTCATGTAAAGAACACCATCATCACCAGTGAAACATTCCCATCACCAATGTCCCAAATCTCCCTCCTCTCTACCTCCCCGCCTATACTCTAGACAGGCTTTCTATTTCCCTCATACATTCTCATTATTAGGATAGTTCAAAATGTAGTTATTTCTCTAACTAAACTCATCACTCTTTGTGGTGAAGTTCATGAGGTGAGCTGTAACTTCCAGCCTTTCTCTCTTTTGTGTCTGAAAATTATTATTGCAAGAATGTCTTTCATTTTTCTTAAAACCCATAGATGAGTGAGACAATTCTGTGTTTTTCTCTCTCTGACTTATTTCACTCAACATAATAGATTCCATGTACATCCATGTATAGGTAAATTTCATGACTTCATCTCTCCTGACAGCTGCATAATATTCCATTGAAAAACACCCTTTTTAAAAAAAATTATTTTTAAAAGAAGAGAGAAGGGTCAAAGCAATTCTTCCAGAGCCAAAACAGACAGCATCTGATATGAACTCCTGGAGACTGAGAACCAGAGATGAACCCAGAGGGTTATTCAGAGAATTTTCTAGAATCCCAGCAGCAGAGTTCTTAAAAGTTGCTGTCAATTCTCAATTGCAGGTCTGTGGGATGTGCATGATAAGAATCCAGATATGTCCAGAGGGTCTCCTGAGCATGGCCATATATGACTGCTTTGGCAATCCAAATGAAGAGGTTTAGCCTTGTCCCAGCCTGAGAGAAGAGGCCACACAGGCCTCACAGATCAACAGGCCTGTTGACAGGCGACAGGTGTAAAGGTATAAGCATGGACAGTGCCAGGTCCACAGTGGCCTGGGGTGTCCACAGAGCTGGCGGTTCCAATTTACAGAAAGGAGATAAGCGGGGCAGAGCCTTGGGATGCCTTTAGGGTCAAAGAAGTCATTTTATGAGTGCCGATAGGGAGACACCTGCAGACAATGCTTTAAGTTCCTGCTGGATATTGCAAATGGCCGAGAATCTCTGCAGGGCTCAGGTCATCCTCCTCCTCCTTTGATTCTTTTCATCTTTCTTAGTCACCAAGGGAAATGGAGAAACTCACATAAAGTTAGCAACAGGATCTCTTCCCTGTGAAGGTGAGTGCTGAGAACGTGGGTGAAATGCTCAGAAATGGAAACTCACATGGCACCACTTCTCGAATTGTCCAGACAATTTCTGGGGCTTTTATATGTGCAACAAGAGTCACCTGAAGAGAAGTTTCAGAGTTCACTGCACTCAATAAGACAGGAATATAAGAGTGTCGCTTTCTGTAGCATAAACAATCTTGGCAAGAACATCCTTCTGCTCCAGGCTCTCCATGACAAAACTGAAAAGAAATGTAAAGCTCATATTCAATACACAAGAATGTGGGGACAGGGAGGTAGTCCAGGGGGTATGGGGACTTGCCTTTCATATGTCTGACCCTGGCTCCATCCCCAGCACCATTCGGTCCCAGAGCACCACAAGGAGTTAGTTCTGAGCACAGAGCCAGGAGTGATCCCTGATTAGAGTCCAGAGATATAAGCCCTGAACACAGAGTCAAGAATAAGCTTTGATCATAGAGTTGGGAGTGACCCTAGGCACAGAGCTAGTAGTGAGCCCTGAGAACAGAGCTGGAAGTGATCCCTGAGACTGAACCAGGAGGGAGCCCCAAACACAGTGTCAAGAGTTAACCTTTGAGAGAGGGAGAAGCTGCTGAACTCTGCTGGAACTCTGATGCCAGCACCTCTATCTGACTGTCTCCTGTGCTGTGCTGCATACTCAGCCTGATTTCATCCTGTGTGTGGCTTCATCTGCGGATGGCTAGCCTTCCCTGGAGGTGAGTTAATACATCCAGAAAAGGAGGAGCCAGAGGAGCACGGCCGCGCAGTGAAGCGGAGCCGTCACGCACATCATTTAGCCAATGAATACAACCACAACACAATACAAGTGTGACAATGGGGAAACAACGCAGGAGAGCGCAGACATAGAGAATGAAGATGGCAACTCTGATGACCGGAACATGGCCAACCAACTAGTCAGTCTCTCAGATCAGGAGTTTAGAGTCGAAATATGGAAGATGTTCACAGAACTCAAAGAAAGTATTAAAGATAACACTAATAATAATCAAGAGAATATGAAGATAGAAATGAGAAAACTCCAAACTGAAATTTCAGGTCAAATAACAGGTCTGAAAAACTCAGTAGATGAATTGAAGAAAAAAATGGATGAGCTTTCCCACAGGTTAACAGCAGCTGAGGATAGAATTGGTACACTAGAAGATGAGATGAGTAACAACTCCATACAACAGAAGAAATTGAAAAAAAAGCCTTAAAGCAAATGATAAAACAATGGAAAAACTACTCAATGAATGTGAACAGATGAAAATCGAAGTCTATGATAAGCTCAACAGAAACAACTTAAGAATCATTGGAGTCCCAGAGACCCAGGAAGAAAATTGCCAGGAAGAATCAACAGTCAAGGAGTTAACCCTTGAGCAGAGCAGGGCATGATCTCCACACCCCAGTGCCCATGTCTCCATTCAGTGAGCCCTAGGCCCATGTGCAGACAGTTCTAGTGGAGACATTGCTCAATAGCCATGTCCAATAGGGCATCCTTTTATTTTTCCTTAACAGTAGGAGGCTGACTGCACTAGAGGAGGGCAGAGCTGGGCTTTCCTCTCAGAGGATCACATGAACACTCAGCTCAGTTTAGCAGTAGGAGACAGCGAAGTTCTTGAGCCCACACACAGGGACACTTTCTCACCTTTTAACAGCCTTGTTCTATAAGCTCCCCTCTGACCTCTCCTCTAACCCATCCCCACTGAACTCTCTCCTCTGAACCCTACCCTCTGACCTCTCCCATATGACCTTTTATATGTTGAGAGAATAGAACAGATGTGTTTTAAGACAATTTGAAAAAATCTGGGCCCCAGCTGAGGCAGAGCTCAACTGCCTTTTCTGCTTCTAAACTGTTCTTTCCTCCATTCTTAGGAGTGCAGGGTTTGCACAAGATCTTGCTGGGCCCTGTCTCAGTGGTGCAGGGACTCACATGCTCACAGCACAAGGGCCACACACTCCTGTGCCATCAGGGCAGCTATGGCACTGGGGCAATGCTGGAAATCAGGCCTCACACTTGCCAACTGGACTCTAAGCCTCTTTGCTATATCCTCAGCCTGGTACATGCCTGCAGAGAAGAGTGGGAGTGTTTTTACTCTTCGGAGAGTGGAGCAGCAGGCAAGATCAGGCCCCCATGAGCACAGCAAGCATGGCGCAGAGCCCAGTTGAGCCTCCCAGATCACGAATAGGCCAGCCTCCTCCTCTGCTGCTGCTGCTGCTGCTGCTGCTGCTGCTGTGAAGGCGCTCAGCAAACACGATTGTGAATCACAGCATGGAGATGGTGATTCTCTTCCCCAATTAAGATCCTCTCTCGAAACTATATATATATGGCCGGGTTTGCTGGCTGGATTTCTGCCCAGAAAGCGTGTGAGCCTCTGAATTCTCTGCTCCCTCCTTCTCACTACTCCAGCCTTGATTTCATGAGCATTGAAGCCAGGGGTTCCCCACGCTCCCATCTGCTCTGCAGTGCCCATGGGGGACTCATGCCCATGTCTGCCTTGAAGTGCCCAAGCAGTAGCACATTCCAGATAGCACCAGAACCTTCAAGGCCCCAATGGTGAGGACAGGAGAGTCTTCCAGCTGGCAGCTTAGAGCCGGAAGAGATCTAGCCCCTGAAGAACCATGTCAATGATCTGTCATTCATCTTCAAGGGCTCCTTTCACCAGAGGAGTGCAGAGGGCAGTGGGCAGCGACAAGAGAGATGGAGCCTGTTCTAGTTCAGAGCATGGAAGGACCAAGTCTATGAATGCTTCTGCTAGGTCAGAACTGAGCTGTAGAGGGGGACAGTCTGCCAGGCTACAGGACCAGGCAGTTCCAGTCACCCAGATCTGAGGGCACAGCATGAATAGTCCACTTGGAGAGAGATGCAACAGGCATGGACAGTCCAAAGATCCAGATAAGTCATGGCTAGGTCGGGACTCAGCTTAATCACTCACTTAGAACCATTGATGCTGCTATCAGGATAGAGGCTCAAAACTAAATGAGACCCACATGGTGTCCCCAAAGGGAAGGAGCCCAGAGATGAGCAAGCATGTGTCAAGGATACAGGAGAGCTGGAGAACATTCCAGCAGTTTTTCTTCCCATGAACTTGGACATTCCACATACTCTTGAAGAAGAGGGTCCAGGAGGGGCAGGCAATGCCAGGTCTTGGAACTGGGATACAGCTGATGGCTGGGACAAGGTGGATAGAACCTTCTGGAATGGAGCTGGATCACCTCTACATCTCCCTATAGCATTTAGGATACACCCCCACATTCTCAACACCAACACATCAAGAAACCTCCAAGAAAGAAGATAGCAACATTGGTCAAGGAGATAGAATGTACATGAGACAAATAGAAATAATCCTATAGACTGAGATTGGCAGGATATACACAT
Organism: Suncus etruscus; assembly: GCF_024139225.1. NCBI lineage: Eukaryota > Metazoa > Chordata > Mammalia > Eulipotyphla > Soricidae > Suncus > Suncus etruscus. The sequence goes on along the minus strand of NC_064854.1, from coordinate 12,827,711 downwards.
CTATGAAGCTTAATTTTCACTCGAAAAGATAAAAATTAGTATTGACCTGAACTAATAATTTGACTAAGAATTTTGAATGTCATAATGGTTACATTATTTTAATGCTCAAATTGTCTATGTGTGAATCTCTGAGTTTCTGAATCTTTGCTTCCTGGAATAGAAAAATCATGGCTCACTTTGTATAAAAATGGCTCATTCTGATGAACTGCATCATAATGGACAGTCCAAGGTGCTAATTTAGGTATTGGGGCATGGCTGGAAAAAGGTCACTGAACCCTGGAGAATGGAATGAAGGTTCAAATTAAACCTAAATCTCAAAATCATGAAGATGCAGCCAATCAATGGGAGGGTTGGCCCACTGGATCACTCAGCAATCGTGAATGTTGGCATCATGCTCCTGAGATCAGAGACCAGGTTCTAGAAATCTCTAGGAATAATGCAGGCAGTGAGCACCCATCACAGTGGGGTGGAAGAGAGTGACAAAAACAAACACCCAAAAAGAAGCTGCTGCCACTGCTGCTGCTGATTTGCTCTTAGCGGCCCCTTTATTCCCAGTTTCTCCCACTTCCCTTTTCTATGGACTGTTTGCTCACTACTAGGCTTTTGAGAAACCTTTGGCTCGAGGACATTTCCTGGTCCATGACAGCTGGGAGCCATTTTTCAGACTTTGTAAGACCACATCACAAGCTGAAGCTGTGCTCCGGATTGTATCCCCCATCCCAGACTATTGCAAATGACTTAAAGGGGATATGTATAGTTCCTTCGTATATTGCTTTAGATGTATTTTCTTAAAGGTATAACTTTTATTGTATATTTTCTCATAGAGATGTAGCTTTTCCCATCTCTTTTTTGTATTTGTTTAATAGGATTTGGATTCTGAGTTAGAGAGAGACAGAGAGATGGGTCTCTCAGCACCGTCATGGCCCAGGACACCATAAAACAGTTCTTGGGGCTTTCCAAAAGTCCACTCTGGCCTGAGTCTGAACTTACAGTGAAGAAAGTCAGGGCTCAGAGCCCTCTCATGGCTGCCCAGGTGTACCGAGCAGGCTCTGAAAAGGGTCCCGAATTTGCCTGCTCCTCGGGGCTCTTTGCAATGTCTGGACAAAACTTACTAGCTTATGACATAATTGGGGCACCAGGTGTCTGCATATCCTGAACTCCACATCCTACTTTTTTCCTGTCTCACCCTCTGGGGGCACCCCCAAACCTCGAACATTACAGGACTGGGTCCATTTGATCACAGTCCACACATGGGCCCTCTGGGACATGGGTGTGATGGCACCTCTGCAGGAGGAATAATGAAACACCACAGCCCTGATGCTCATTGTCCTAGCTGTGCAGTTAGATTCCTGCTGCTGCCAGTACCCACGAGACTTGGGCACCACAGAAACAGGCTTCAGCCATATACAACCTGATAGAATTAGGCCACAGCTGTGAGGACCCATGGGAACAGGCCACAGTCTCAGCCATGTACAAGCAGGGGTCACTGGAGATGGAAGGATAAATTGCCCCTAGCAGTCACTGCGGGGTTCTGGAACAATTGGGGTGAGTGCATCAGCTCTTTAACAGATGCCATAGTATGTAGTTCTCAGAAGAGGCAAATCTGTTGCCCAGAAAGCACCAAGAACTGGGTGGAAAATTGGGGAGGGAGGATTCACTCTCCTGAGCACTGGGCTTTGGACAGACATGGTCCAACCTGAGAAGATCCAGACTCAGTCATCCCTAGGTCCAGATGTCTCACAAACAGTCCAGACATGCCCCTGGACACATGACCAGGCAGAGTCCAGCTAGCACCTCACTTGACCACCTCTGCCGGGCAGTGACCCTCTCTCAGGGGGGATGGGGCCTGGGGGGGACCCATGGCTGGGTGGAGTTGTAAGTAGAGAAACCTTTACAACCTTGCACCACAGGATTAATTTTGATGGAAAACGCAACAAAGAAGCACTCACCAAACATAGACCTGCAATCCTGCTTCTGAGCAGAGACAGGGAGATACAGATCAATCTAGTAGAAGCTGTGGAGAAACACAAGAGTTAAAATGTAAATAGAAACAAAACAGGCAAGACCCAAATACCATCTGCAGAGTCCCTATGAATAGATTTTAAATACATTTATAAGCCAGGGCTTTGTTTGCAGCACTTATGTGTGCTATTTCCAAAATAGTTTCCTATAGCAAGGAAACAGAGGTAAAAACTTCCCAATTGCTCATGGACTATTTCCTGGCTCTGTGATCATAAATTACTCCAGGTGGTGTTCAGGGACTATCTGAGCTGCTGGAGATTGAATCCAAGTCAGCCGCATGCAAGGTAAATGCCTTACCCACTGTGCCATCTCTTCTCCAGAAGCATAAAATTCTGGATGACACACCAGAAGAATAGTTCAGAACCTAGTTTACAAAGGACTGTCAATACATGATTAACTAAGTCAACTATGTGATGCATTTTCTTTAAATAATTTTCAAAAAAGAACAACTGTGGATCCATCTTTGAGAGACCCTGAGTCTCCAAGGGGTGGGAAGCAGGAAGAGCTAAGTCCACGTGAACTCCGATTGGAACCAGTGTAAATAGAGCTACAACTGACGGGGGAAAGGATAAAAGTTCCTGAACTCTCAAATTGGTCGTTCCCAGGGCACACATCGGTGACCAATGAGGGATCTCCATACCTGGACAGCAAACAAAGAGGCAGTGTCACTGGAAGAGGGGCAGCCACAAATCTCCCGAATCAACTTGAAGAAGCCTGTTCTGAGCCAAAGCGGTGGAGCACAGGAAGCAGCTCCTGAGGGAAAAAGTGACCTTGTCTGTGGAAAGAAAATACAGTAGGTGATACAGGCATTAGACACAGTGAGTGCAGCTGCAAGCCACAGAAGACGCAAAGATATGAAAACATGGCAGGAAAGGATGCGAGTGCATGGAAGAAAAAATGTTTCCATCCATTGGTGAAGTTTTACAGACTGACAGAAACATGAGACCCACCAGCTTGTACATGGTTTTGAATGAATGATTCTCCATGACAATGCTAAAACGTAGGACAGAGAATGATTGAGAGCAGCAGTACAGTGCAAAGGTCAGTCCTGCAAGGACCAGTCAAAACAGACAACAATAGATAACTGTGGATATAGCATGCATATCCGCACAGGAATATGAGTTTGGCAAGCATATGTGTATGGTTCTATCCATGGGTTGATGTACATAGTATTAAGTGCAGAAATGCATGTATGTTTTATCTTCATAAGCCTATGTACTGTGTGATTGTATATATGCATTTCGTATCGCCAAGGATCTATGGACATAGGGTGACTGCAGTCTTGTATGTCCTATCTTCATGTATCTGAATGGTAGGAATGCATGCGCACATGTGTGTTCTACATTTAGGGGTCCATTATACAGTGTGAGAGCATACACACATGTATGTACAGGGGGTTGAGAAATAGCACAATGAATGGGTGTTGTGTATGTAAATATTTTGGGGGATTACTATGTTGCTCACCCTAATATGATTAGGTGATTGTGCCCTACCCTAGGGTGTGACCTGGCATTCTGCCCCCACCCTAGGGTAGGACCTGATTCTGCTTCCACCATTGGTTGGTATCTGATCCCACCATTGGGTGGGACCTGACTCTGGACTATAAGAGCAAGGGTCTGTGGAAGGCGAGAGGCTTTTGCTGGATGGAACTGAATTGGAGTCTTTGGACTTCAGTTTTGTCCATCTGAATAAAGCAAATATTTCCACGAGCCTGATTGTCTGCGAGCTGTTTACCCGCCGTTTCACCTCAGAACCGTGGGCTAGACAGGGTGGCAGACACGTGCTCCGAGCTGGAAGAAAAGGGCCTCATTCTCCATCCCTCCATCAGTCAACCTCTTCAGGGGCTGTCCTGCTACAAATGGGCATTTGCCTTGCATGCAGCCAACCAGGGTTCAATTCCCGAGAACCCATATGGTCACAAGCACTATCAGGAGTAATCCCTAAGTAACTCCTACGTAACTCCTGAGCCCCACAGTGTGTCCCCCAAGCAAATTGATATACATGTACATAGTGTAACTAAGTACATGCATGTATGTTCAATGTTAGGAATCTATGTACACAGGTATGAGAGTATATGTACTTGCATATATCCTAAGGTATATCTGTCTTTACACATATTTATCCTATTACATATGGGATTATTTTTATAGTTTTCATATATTATGTATATTTCATATATATAGAAATAAATTTATAGAAAAATAATTTAGATTACTCCCTCCAAGCACACAGGGATATAGACTTGGCTCTGCAAGTACTGATTCGAATCTCAAATAAGGGTGAGAAAACCAGCCAGAGCTACCTTCTCTCTCCTGCAACTTGGAACTTGGATATTAATGGCCTTCTTCTTGGTGGGCATTACCAGTCCCACATCTACCAGACACACCTTCTCTCTCCTCACACACATAAACACAGCACACATGTATACACATGTGCGTACACATGAATACATGCACACACACACTTTGGAATAATCCACCAGGCAGAAACTATACCTTTCACTTGTGTGGTTCATCCTCAGTGAAACATCCTTTTTCACTTCTGCACAGTTGACCAGACTTATCTTCATGCAGAACAGAAGAGACAATGCCTTCTGTGGATTCAGAGATGCAACATTATGGGGGATACAGCTGCGATGACCTGGGGGTCCAGGCTGACCCACAGCAGTGCCAGGATTAGGAGACTCCACACAGAAGACTGTTATACAAACCTTTGTTCACTTTTTACTTATATCAGCAGAATCAAGTCACTACTTTCAGGAGGGATTCAAGAGACTCCCCCCCATATATGTATTGTTTCTTATTAACAATAAAGGACTTTCCATTTCCTGACATACTGTATGAAACAGAAACATGAAAAAATTCTCAGTTTGCATGTCTGGTGCTTCCATTATGACGGAAGGTGAGTCTGGCAGTGAGCTGGATGGAAGTAGAAGTACATGCATTGGGAGTTGGATCGGATTCTGCTTTGATGAAACAAAAGGCCCCACTAGAAGATGTAACTGGCTTGTCTCTATGCTGATGTTACTCAGTCTTTTCCAAATCATGTGGGCAAAAGTGAAAGAGACAGGGGGAAAAGGAAAACATTGCATTCTAGAAGGATGCTCGTGGGCTTGATCTGTCCTGTGTCAGGTTGCTATCAGAGTCAAACAAAACCCCCAACAAGAGAGGGTTAGAAACAGTGTTTAATTAAGGAAGAGGCAAAGCAGGGAGGCCAGGGGCCTTACAGTTAATCCTCTAACTGATAGGGAAAGAGAGAGCCAAGGTTGGGACAAGGGCAAGGAGTCAGCCAGGGAGAGGACCAGACAAAAGGGAACAGTAGGAGAAGACCCAAAAGGTAACAGAAGCAGAATTCAGTGAATAGTTTCTCCAGCAATTTGGCAGCCACCATCTAGCAGGAGCAATCTGGGCAGAACCCCTGGAATTTAGTCTGAGGTTTATATGCCCTCCAGTAGCAGTTACAAGGAGCCCCTCCTAACTGACATCTTAACATTAGAGATACAGGCCCCTCTTATAGCTAACCAAAGGCCATAGGAGTCTCTTTTCTCTTATGGGTTGGGAGCACAACCAAGCATCATGCATTAAATAAAGCTTCTCCTTTTAACACTGAATCCTTCATGCACTTTATCACTCAAGTATATATGATTTCCTCCTTGATATTGAGACATTTTATTTAAGGAAGAGCTTTTTAAATATTTTACAATGTAAGCTCAAAGCTGCTTATTTATTTTCCTACTACTATTCTAAGAAGAACACAGCTCACATTATAAATATTGAGGCATTTCCGTTTTCGAGCATGAAACCTGCCTACTTTCGGCAGTCCTTCCCAAATGTTCCAGAATTTGATGTTGGCAGATTTTGGCTTTGCTACAGAAGAACAGAACTGCATGCACTTTCAGATCTGAGGACTAAATTTGGGACTTGTCTCCAAATTGGTGGCACATAAAATTTGTCAAATGTCAGACACAACTTCTCTACAAGATACATTCCATCTTGAGATGCATTTGAATATTCAAGCAGTTTTTATTGGGGAAGTAGAAGGTCTGTGGGATCAGCCGATTGACCAGATGATTTTTATGAATTCAGATAATTGCAGACAAAATTTAATAAGGCAAATTGGGACTTTTTTGTTACCCAACTGAATCATACAGCATCATATAAATCATTATTATATGGAACCAGAGCAATAACACAGCAGTTAGGATGTTTGCCTTGCACTTGGCCAATCTGGGTTTGATTTCTAGAATCCCATATAGTGCCCTGAGCTTGACAAAAGTAATTTAGGAGTGGAGAACCACAAGTAACTCCTACTGCCAAGTGTGGACTAAAAACCAAACAAACAATCAAACAAACAAAAACCACTTCAATGCCTTGGCCCAATACTAAATTTCTTTTTTTTTTGTTTTTTATTTTTTTTATTTAAACACCTTGATTACATACATGATTGTGTTTGGGTTTCAGTCATGTAAAGAACACCACCCATCACCAGTGCAACATTCCCATCACCAATGTCCCAAGTCTCCCTCCTCCCCACCCGACCCCCGCCTGTACTCTAAACAGGCTCTCCATTTCACTCATACATTCCTCGATATCAGCCCCAAAACCATAAGATATATAGAACAGCACATAGGCAAAACACTCCAGGACATTACAGGCATCTTCAAGGAGAAAACTGCACTCTCCAAGCAAGTGAAAGCAGAGATTAACAGATGGGAATATATTAAGCTGAGAAGCTTCTGCACCTCAAAGGAAATAGTGCCCAGGATACAAGAGCCACCCACTGAGTGGGAGAAACTATTCACCCAATACCCATCAGATAGGGGGCTAATCTCCAAAATATACAAGGCACTGACAGAACTTTACAAGAAAAAAACATCTAATCCCATCAAAAAATGGGGAGAAGAAATGAACAGACACTTTGACAAAGAAGAAATACAAATGGCCAAAAGACACATGAAAAAGTGCTCCACATCACTAATCATCAGGGAGATGCAAATCAAAACAATGATGAGATACCACCTCACACCACAGAAAATGGCACACATCACAAAGAATGAGAATAAACAGTGTTGGCGGGGATGTAGAGAGAAAGGAACTCTTATCCACTGCTGGTGGAAATACTAAATTTCTTGCCACATTCAAGTACAAATATACAAGACTGAGGCCCTTCATAAGTTTGAACTCAGGCCCTTCCTGACTTTGCCTTACTCATGAGAGCAAACAGGATTTACTGACTAGATTCTTAGGTGTTCCTCAACATTGCATGTGTCTGCATTTTGCACTTAACCATCAGTTCTGATCAACTAGGTCTTTCCTATCCTCATTCCTAGTTTAAATGAGATAGCAGAGACCTTCTAAGAGTCTACACAACTTGGTGATTGATACAAGGTTACCCTCATTCCTTCATCCCTCTCAGAATCAATCACTTTCTAGGGGTGTCATTCATTTGAAAAATCTCTCTCAACAACTTTCAAGTAGATGATATTATTGTTCATGAAGTTCCCATGCTGTACATGAGACCCTCCCCCAGAACTTATCATCACAGAAAGGGCCCCTGACTCAGCCCCATCCTATCCCTGACACTTCCCAGATGTCCCAAGTCTCCCTTCTCCCCACCCGACCCCCGCCTGTACTCTAGACAGGCTCTCCATTTTCCTCATACATTCTCGTTATTAGGACAGTTCAAAATGTAGTTATTTCCCTAACTAAACTCATCACTCTTTGTGGTGAGCTTCCTGAGGTGAGCTGGAACTTCCAGCTCTTTTCTCTTTTGTGTCTGAAAATTATTATTACAAGGGTGTCTTTCATTTTTCTTAAAACTCATAGATGAGTGAGACCATTCTGCGTTTTTTTCTCTCTCTCTCTGACTTATTTCACTCAGCATAATAGATTCCGTGTACATCCATGTATAGGAAAATTTCATGACTTCATCTCTCCTGACAGCTGCATAATATTCCATTGTGTATATGTACCACAGTTTCTTTAGCCATTCGTCTGTTGAAGGGCATCTTGGTTGTTTCCAGAGTCTTGCTATGGTAAATAGTGCTGCAATGAACATAGGTGTAAGGAAGGGATTTTTGTATTGTATTTTTGTGTTCCTAGGGTATATTCCTAGGAGTGGTATAGCTGGATCGTATGGGAGCTCGATTTCCAGTTTTTGGAGGAATCTCCATATCGCTTTCCATAAAGGTTGAACTAGACGGCATTCCCACCAGCAGTGGATAAGAGTTCCTTTCTCTCCACATCCCCGCCAACACTGTTTATTCTCATTCTTTGTGATGTGTGCCATTCTCTGGGGTGTGAGGTGGTATCTCATCATTGTTTTGATTTGCATCTCCCTGATGATTAGTGATGTGGAAGATTTTTTCATGTGTCTTTTGGCCATGTGTATTTCTTCTTTGTCAAAGTGTCTGTTCATTTCTTCTCCCCATTTTTTGATGGGGTTAGATGTTTTTTTCTTGTAAAGTTCTGTCAGTGCCTTGTATATTTTGAAGATTAGCCCCTTATCTGATGGGTATTGGGTGAATAGTTTATCCCACTCAGTGGGTGGCTCTTGTATCCTGGGCACTATTTCCTTTGACGTGCAGAAGCTTCTCAGCTTAATATATTCCCATCTGTTAATCTCTGCTTTCACTTGCTTGGAGAGTGCAGTTTTCTCCTTGAAGATGCCTGTAATGTCCTGGAGTGTTTTGCCTATGTGCTGTTCTATATATCTTATGGTTTTGGGGCTGATATCGAGGTCTTTAATCCATTTGGATTTTACCTTCATACATGATGTTAGCTGGGGGTCTAAGTTCAATTTTTTGCAAGTGGCTATCCAATTGTGCCAACACCACTTGTTGAAGAGGCTTTCCCTGCTCCATTTAGGATTCCCTGCTCCTTTATCAAAAATTAGGTGGTTGTATGTCTGGGGAACATTTTCTGAGTATTCAAGCCTATTCCACTGATCTGAGGACCTATCCTTATTCCAATACCATGCTGTTTTGATAACTATTGCTTTGTACAACAGTTTAAAGTTGGGGAAAGTAATTCCTCCCATATTCTTTTTCCCAAGGATTGCTTTAGCTATTCTAGGGTGTTTATTGTTCCAAATGAATTTCAAAAGTGTCTGATCCACTTCTTTGAAGAATGTCATGGGTATCTTGAGAGGGATGGCATTAAATCTGTATAATGCCTTGGGGAGTATTGCCATTTTGATGATATTAAACCTGCCAAGCCATGAGCAGAGTATGCGTTTCCATTTCCGTGTGTCCTCTCTTATTTCTTGGAGCAGAGTTTTATAGTTTTCCTTGTATAGGTCCTTCACATATTTAGTCAAGTTGATTCCAAGATATTTGAGTTTGTGTGGCACTATTGTGAATGGGGTTGTTTTCTTAATGTCCATTTCTTCCTTATTACTATTGGTGTATAGAAAGGCCATTGATTTTTGTGTGTTAATTTTGTAGCCTGCCACCTTGCTATATGAGTCTATTGTTTCTAGAAGCTTTTTGATAGAGTCTTTAGGGTTTTCTAAGTAGAGTATCATGTCATCTGCAAACAGTGAGAGCTTGACTTCTTCCTTTCCTATCTGGATTCCCTTGATATCCTTTTCTTGCCTAATCGCTATAGCAAGTACTTCCAGTGCTATGTTGAATAAGAGTGGTGAGAGAGGACAGCCTTGTCTTGTGCCAGAATTTAGAGGGAAGGCTTTTAGTTTTTCTCCATTGAGGATAATATTTGCCACTGGCTTGAGGTAGATGGCCTTCACTATATTGAGAAAGGTTCCCTCCATTCCCATCTTGCTGAGAGTTTTGATCAAGAATGGGTGTTGGACCTTATCAAATGCTTTCTCTGCATCTATTGATATGATCATGTGGTTTTTATTTTTCTTGTTATTGATGTTGTGTATTATGTTGATAGATTTACGGATGTTAAACCAGCCTTGCATTCCTGGGATGAAACCTACTTGATCGTAGTGGATGATCTTCTTAACGAGGCATTGAATCCTATTTGCCAGGATTTTGTTGAGGATCTTTGCATCTGCATTCATCAGTGATATTGGTCTGTAATTTTCTTTTTTGGTAGCATCTCTGTCTGGTTTAGGTATCAAGGTGATGTTGGCTTCATAAAAGCTATTTGGAAGTGTTTCTGTTTGTTCAATTTCATGAAAGAGTCTTGCCAAGATTGGCAGTAGTTCCTCTTGGAAAGTTTGATAGAATTCATTAGTGAATCCATCTGGACCTGGGCTTTTGTTTTTCGGCAGACATTTGATTACCGTTTTAATTTCATCAATGGTGATGGGGCTGTTTAGATATGCTACATCCTCTTCCTTCAACCGTGGAAGATTATAAGAGTCCAAGAATTTTTCCATTTCTTCCAGGTTCTCATTTTTAGTGGCATAGAGTTTCTCAAAGTAGTTTCTGATTACCCTTTGAATCTCTGTCATATCAGTAGTGATCTCTCCTTTTTCATTCCTGATACGAGTTATCAAGTTTCTCTCTCTCTCTTTCTTTGTTAGGTTTGCCAGTGGTCTATCAATCTTGTTTATTTTTTCAAAGAACCAACTTCTGCTTTTGTTGATCTTTCGGATTTTTTTGGGGTTTCCACTTCATTGATTTCTGCTCTCAGCTTTGTTATTTCCTTCTGTCTCCCATTTTTTGGGCCCTTCTCTTGAGCACTTTCTAGTTCTATTAGCTGTGACATTAAGCTACTCAGGTAAGCCCCTTCTTCCTTCCTGATGTGCGCTTGCAAAGCTATAAATTTACCTCTCAGTACTGCTTTTGCTGTGTCCCATAAGTTCTGATAGTTTGTGTCTTTATTGTCATTTGTTTCCAGGAATCTTTTTATTTCCTCCTTGATTTCATCTCGGACCCACTGGTTATTGGGCATGAGGCTGTTTAACTTCCAGGTGTTAAAGTGTTTCTTCTGAGTTCCTTTGGAGTTCACAAATAATTTCAGAGCCTTGTGGTCAGCGAAGGTAGTCTGCAAGATTTCTATCCTCTTGATCTTATGGAGGTATGTTTTATGTGCCAGCATGTAGTCTATCCTGGAGAATGTCCCATGTACATTGGATAAGAATGTGTATCCAGGTTTCTGGGGATGGAGTGTCCTATATATATCCACTAGGCCTCTTTCTTCCATTTCTCTCCTCAGGTCTAGTATATTCTTGTTGGGTTTCAGTCTGGTTGACCTATCCAGTGTTGACAAAGCCGTGTTAAGGTCCCCCACAATTATTGTGTTGTTGTTGATATTATTTTTCAGATTTGTCAACAGTTGTATTAAATATTTTGCTGGCCCCTCATTCGGTGCATATATGTTTAGGAGAGTGAATTCTTCCTGCTCTACGTACCCCTTGATTAATATAAAATGTCCGTCTTTGTCCCTTACAACCTTCCTGAGTATAAAATTTGCATTATCTGATATTAGTATGGCCACTCCAGCTTTTTTATGAGTGTTGTTTGCTTGGATAATTTTTCTCCAGCTTTTTATTTTGAGTCTATGTTTGTTCTGACTATTCGGGTGCGTTTCTTGTAGGCAGCAGAAGGTTGGATTGAGTTTTTTGATCCATTTAGCCACTCTGTGTCTCTTTTTTTTTGGGGGGGGGGCCACACCCGGTGGTGCTCAGGGGTTACTCCTGGCTGTCTGCTCAGAAATAGCTCCTGGCAGGCACGGGGGACCATATGGGACACCGGGATTCGAACCAACCACCTTTGGTCCTGGATCGGCTGCTTGCAAGGCAAACACTGCTGTGCTATCTCTCCGGGCCCCACACTCTGTGTCTCTTAACTGGTGCATTTAGTCCATTGACGTTGAGAGAAAGAATTGTCCTGGGATTTAACGCCATCTTTATTTCAAAATTTGGTGTGTTTTGGGTAGTCTTGTCTTAGATTAGGTCTTTCAGTTTTTCTCTTAAGACTGGTTTTGTGTCTGTGAAGTTTCTGAGCTGTTTTTTGTCTGTGAAACCATGTATTCTTCCGTCAAACCGGAAAGTGAGTTTTGCTGGGTACAGTATTCTGGGTGAAGCATTCATTTCATTCAGTCTTGTCACAATATCCCACCACTGCTTTCTGGCATTGAGTGATTCTGGTGACAGGTCTGCTGTAAATCTCAGGGAAGCTTGCTTGAACGTGATTTCCCCTTTTGATCTTGCTGTTTTCAGAATTCTGTCTCTATCTGTGGGATTTGTCATTGTGACTAGGATGTGTCTTGGGGTGGTTTTTCTGGGGTCTCTTTTGGTTGGTACACTTCGGGCATGCAGGATTTGATCACATATATTCTTTAGCTCTGGAAGTTTCTCTTTAATGATGTTCTTGACCGTTGATTCTTCCTGGAAATTTTCTTCCTGGGTCTCTGGGACTCCAATGATTCTTAAGTTGTTTCTGTTGATCTTATCATAGACTTCTATTTTCATCTGTTCCCATTCTTTGACTAATTTTTCCATTGTCTGCTCATTTGCTTTAAGTTTTTTGTCCAATCTCTCTTGCTGTATGGAATTGTTATGTATCTCATCTTCCACAGCACCAAGTCTATTCTCAGCTTCTGATACCCTGTCCCAGAGCTTATCCATTTTGTCATTCACTTCGTTTACTGACTTTTTCTGTCCTGTTAGTTGACATGTTATTTTAGTTTGGAGTTTTGTGATTTCTGTCTTCATATTTTCTTGGTTCTTATTAGTGTTCTGTTCAACTCGATCCATGGTTTCTTGGAGTCCGTTGAGCATCTTCCATATTGCTAGTCTAAAGTCCTTATCTGAGAGGTTGATTAGTTGGTTGGTCATTATCTGGTCCTCAGAATTGTCATCTTCATTCTCTATGTCTGATGCTGGCCTGCGTTGTTTCCCCATTGTCACACTTGTATTGTGGGTTTTTCTACGTGTTGTGGTGGTATTCATTGTCTATATGATGCAGGCAGCACACTCCTCTGGCTCCTCCCTTTCTGGATGGGCTGACTTGCCTCTAAGGGAGGGGAGTCCTCCATGGATGAAGCCTCACACTGGGTCAAATCTTAGGCCCGAGCATGCAACAGAGAAGACAGTCTGGAGAAAAATGTTTGCTTCTGTGATATAGCGCCATTCTTAGTGTGATTTTTCCTTCTTCTTGCAATGGTAGTCTTTCCTTAGAAAGAGTGCACGGCCGCGTAGCGAAGCAGAGCGGCCGTGCTCCGCTGGAGCCTCTTTTTGCCCCACTCGCAAGAGTTTCACGCAAGAGGACAGTAGACAGACACAGACAGGTCACACTCACAGTTTTTCACAGTTGGGCCCCACTGGGCCGGTGTACTTTCACGGATTTTCCCCGCCTTGTCTGCTAGAGCTTTTCTATTGGAAATTTATGTTCCAAACTCTGACTCTACCTAAACTATCTAAATTTGAAAAATTATTTTATAGAACTCCCACATCGTGTCATCTCTTTCTAGAACAAACATTTTCCCCTGTCAATGAGCCTTGACAATAACGAAAGGTGCTATTTGTAAACTTTAAAAATGATGCCTATCCAATTATAGCATTTCTGGACTGACTTTTAAAAGTGTCTGAGTGTGAGTAAAGGTGTGCATGAATGTTATGTGAGTGTGTGTGAGAGTGTGTGAAATTAGGTATGTGAATAGAATGCGAGAGTGAATGAGTAGAAGAGTGTGTGCTACAGTATGTGAGAATATGTGAATGTGAGTGATATGTGCATGAGTAATAGTATAGAAAAATATGTGTTGGTGTGTGTAAAATCACCCCACATGCTATATCTCCAGCCCCAAATGAAAATGTCTGAATCAGGGTCACACAAGAAATAATCCAGACTAGGCTGTGTAGTCTTGTAGGTTTACAAGTAAGACAACCTCTGCTTTGGGGTAAATCCAAGTTGTAAATAATATACAAAGAAACCAGGATGATCTTTATTTTGGGTAAAATAAGGTGTAACCCAACAATTGCCCCTTTTTGTTCAAAAAATTTGTAGGGTGGGTCCGGAGAGATAGCACAGTGGCGTTTGCCTTGCAAGCAGCCGATGAAGGACCATAGGTGATTGGTTAGAATCCTGGTGCCCCATATGGTCCCCTGTGCCTGCCAGGAGCTATTTCTGAGCAGACAGCCAGTAGTAACCCCTGAGCAACGCCAGGTGTGGCCCAAAAAACAAACAAAAAAAATTGTAGGGTATGGGGCTGGAGAGATAGCATGGAGGTAAGGCATTTGTCTTGCATGCAGAAGGTCAGTGGTTCGATTCTCGGCATCCCAAATGGTCCCCTGAGCCTGCCAGGAGCGACTTCTGAGCATAGAGCCAGGAGTAACCCCTGAGCGTTGCCGGGTGTAACCCAAAAACCGAAAGAAAAAAAAAGAAAAAAGAAAAGAAAGAAAGAAAAAATTTGTAGCCATGTTCTATTGTTCTCTGCAATAGGCAGGGACTCCAGGTCAGAATTTACAAAAATGGTTATTTTGTGAAGGCACAGTAAAAGTTGGCTATAATAGCATCAAAGTTTAAACTTTATAGGTCATTCTCAAAACAATCAGCTTTCTCCATATCTTTGCCTTCTACATCTCACAACACTTTTTCACAAACTTCTCTGAACAAAAACATAAGAATCTTTCTGCAGATATATATAGTTTGAAAATAAGTTTGCTAAAACATTTCTTATAATGAGCACTGTAATTAAAGTCTATAGTATCCAAGTTCCTTTCCATCTTTTACTCTCTGAACAAAGAGATTAGAACATTTTTGCGGATATAGTTTGAGAATAAATTGTTACATAACATACACAATCAAACATCATAGCAATTGGGAAATATTCACTAGGATAACTGAGAACATTTAAAAATCTAGCATCATGCATTTTCTCAGAATTGTGAAAACTAATATTAAAGCACTAAAGTTGGATACAAAATTTTCTGTTTACAGTAAGGCATAAACAAAACAATAAGATCCATACAAATAAAACACAATTTAACCAACAACGTAGTGACCAATGCAAATAGTGTCAAGAAACTAACCTAGGAGAAAGATACAAGAGATTCTGAAAGCAGTTTGCCTTTGGCTGGCCTTGGATCCTCCAATTTTTGTGGTAGCTGCTAGGGTCTCCTTGATAAGCTGCTACAGGTCCAAAGACAGTGGTCCAGGCAAAAAGTGCCTCCAGTAGAGGAAAGATGGCAGGCATCAGCATCTGGGATGCTGCCCGGAGTCTTCAACTCTTTCCCCTTCACTGCCTGCTTCTGTCCCACCTCTGCCACCATTGATGGTGGTCCAGTTAAGTGAGGCTGGGGGATGAATTTACAGAACCTATGTCGATTTGGAGAATACTTGCTACCTTTCACTGGCATTCTGCCAGGTCCAGATATATTAGCTGCTTTTGGACCCCTCTCTCCTTTCACAACCTCAAACTCCACAGTCTCTCCATCTCCAACGCTACACAGAAACTGCCTGGGATTGTTTCTCTTAATAGCTGTCCAGTGAACAAAGACATCTTCTTTGGTGTCATTTCTGTTGATAAATCCATTACTATTCAGGACATTGAGCCATTTGACAGTGCCCAGGTCTTGGATTGCCAGCACTGGCTTGCGTACCTGACTCAGTGCTTGGGGTGCTGGGATTTCTCTGGTTAAGCAGAGATGATAACTGGTTCATCATTCTTGGGAGATGGGGGTCTCTCTGGTTT
This sequence comes from Suncus etruscus, assembly GCF_024139225.1. NCBI lineage: Eukaryota > Metazoa > Chordata > Mammalia > Eulipotyphla > Soricidae > Suncus > Suncus etruscus. The sequence goes on along the minus strand of NC_064854.1, from coordinate 12,812,079 downwards.
AGTGCCAGTAGTAAACAAAAATTATCAGCCCTGGAAATGCCTTTAGATTGAGAACTCATCACCACTAAAAAGGTAACCCTCCCCTCTTGAGAAGAGAATCTCTAACGATCTTGGCACATACAGTCTGGAGCAAGAAAGGCAAGTAGATGGACCAGAGCAACATTAGGCCTTTCCTAAGGGTACCATGTTCACTGATGTTCCAGCGAAAGGCACTGCATATTCAGTCCAGCTCGAGGGGAACTTCATAATGATAATTCACTAGAGAGTTAAGTCACTCACCATCATTGCCTTCTTCTGGGGTCCTTGGAAACTAGGTTGCTGTTCAGGTGCCTGTTTTAAAATCACTCTACACATTTATCTCCAAGCACAGGTGAACAAGTCTGAATCAGGATTGCACAGGAAATCATCCAAACCAGGCTGAGGATGGAACACATGTGGTCTGGCAGTCTTCTACCTAGTATGGAGCCCCTGCTAACTGCCATAACTACCATTTTTATTGAGTACAGGGACAACCCTTGGGTGAAGCAGTAAACCCACCCAGGTTTACAAGTAAGATAATCTCTGTTTGGGGGTAAATCCAAGTGGTTAACAAACATACGAAGAAACCAGGATGATCTTCGTTTTGGGTAAAATAAGGTGAAACCCAACAACAGCGTGTAAGAATGGGTGAAAGTGTATTTGAGAGTATGTGAGGGTGTGGCAGGAAAAACGTATTGTGAGGGTGTGAGAGTGTGAGAATGTATATGAGTATATGAGAGTGGATTGTAAATTTTAGTGTGTGTGAGTGTCTGAGAGAGGGTGTGTGGGGAAATGCATGTGAGCATAAGTGAGTGGATGACAGTGGGTATGTGAGGGGATGCTTATGGACATGGGTGTGTCTATGTGAGTATGTGAGGGAATTTATGTCCACCTGAGTGTTTGTATGTGAGCATGAGTGTGAGATGTGCGAATGTATGAGCTTTAGTGTGTGCATAAGAGTTGTGATGGGGTTTGTTTTACACACGAGTATGTGTATGTGAATGTTAGAGGTGACCCTGTGACTTTGCCTGTGATCTGACTCCAGGAGGAATTAGTGGACACTGTTTTTCCTCAGGGTATGGTAGAGAGCTATGCCCTGGTCTGGCCCCCAGGAATCTTGTCTGGCTGGCCCTGTGCCTGCAGTCCTGCCTTCTGGGCAAGGCTTTTAAAAGATGGGCCCAGTGGGCTGCTCAAATGACTCCTGGAGGAGAAAGTCATGAGGACCAAGTGGGCAGGTCATCCCAGGTCACTCCAGGTCACCCCAGCAGGCCCAGACCTGCTGTCTCTATCTACCTGTGGTCACACCTTGTGGCCTGTTCTGGGGTTTTCTGAGGCTGCTAAAGTGACCCCTGTTCTTTTCTTCCCTGTAGAGAGAGAGGCGCCTCCTCCTCACATCCCTCCACCCCAACCCACAGACCAAATCTCTCCACTGATGTACATTTTTCAGCTGCTTCCCCCAGTTGGAAACTGTGCCCCAAGTTCTGCCATTAAGTGAATGGGCCTTAACAAAAAAAAAAATGGGCCAGAGATTGTACAGGGCTGAAGGTACAGCTGAACCCATTTCTATTCCCTGTACCCAACACCATACAGAATCCCCAAAACACTGCCAGGAGGGGAGCCCTGAGAATTGCTTAGCATGACCCCCAAAATAAAACAATAGCCCAGGTCTCATTCTTGGGGCCCCAAAGCCTTGAGTTCTGAGTTCTCCCCAAGTCCTTCCAGAAACTTGGCAGAGCAGCTGAGAAAACTCCATGGACACAACAGGACAGTAGAAAAATCTGGGGGCACTGCTGGAGACTTCAAGGTGATCTGTGGATGTTTGGTCCATGGCAGCTCTGGCAAACACATTGTGTTTGGCTGGGCAACTGTGTGTGCAGACAGAATTTAGTTCCTGAGTGCTGGAAATTTCTGAGCATTATATATCTCATGCCACTTATGAACCTATGCTGAGCCAGTGAGGCAGGGATAGCACCTCTCATTAGAATTAACCATCTCAGGGGCTAGAGAGATAGCATGGCAATAGGGCATTTGCCTCGCATGCAGCTAATTTGAACAGATGGTGGTTCAAATCCCAGGATCCCATGTGATCCCCTGTGCCTGCCAAGAGCGACTTGTGAGCACAGAGCTAGGAATAACCCCTGAGTGCTGCCTGGTGTGACCCAAAAACCAAAACCAAAAAAAAAAATCTCAAATATTTTGTAAAAGGAATATTTCAATATTCTCAATTTTTCAAATATTTCAAAATTCTCAATTTTCACAATTTGTATAAATCTATTTTGGGGGTGTGAGATTGAGTCAAACATCTAGAGATGCTCAGAGATCATTATTGGTGGAGTTCAGGGGACCCTGCATGGTATTGGGGAATCCATTTGGGATCAAAGACATTTAAGCAGATCCCCTCACTCCTGGACTCTTTCTCTCTCTCTTGCTCTCTCTCTCTCCCTCTCTCTCTGAATCCTATTATAATTCTTTAGGAATACATTTCTAAGCTTTGTGTACTTAGTAAAGTGTTATTTGTCATCTTTTAACATAGTACCATTGGTAAATGCAAATTGCATGAAAATTTCACTATGTCTATAGAATTTGTTATTTGCTAAGCAGAGACAAAAATAAGGTGTACAAAATAACACAACAATTATGTCTGTCTTTACTTTGTATGTTCCCACACACAGCTGTCTACCAACTGAACACAGACTATACAATAAATAAATTCAATCCCCATTCGTAGTTTGCCAACTTTAAGATATATACAAACCAAAACTTGGCACTTTCATCTGACACATGCAGAGTGCATTTAAAAAATTTTTTTGATAGAATCACTGTGAGATGCAGTCACAAAGTTGCTCATGATAGAGTTTCAGTCATACAAATGCCCAACACCCATCCTCTTACCAGTGTACATCTGTAACCGATGTCCCAAGTTTCTCTCCCTCAGCCTGTGTCTATGGAAGAAATACATACATACATGCATACCTATCTATCTACCTACCTACCTAATCTATCCATTGATTGATTCATCAATTGATCTATCTATTGGTCTAACTATCTATTGACCTATCTCAGAAGTACATTTTTAAGGTCGATATTCTATATCACAGTTTGTGAGCTTAAACTGTAATACACTTGAAAAAAATATAGAAGAGAATGAGCATTTCTGTTTCCACTCAGCTTCAGGCAGGAGTGGGGAATTTTGTGGGGGAGCAGCTCAATCTCAATGGAACTAAAAACCAAACCCCACTGTGGTGTGGGGCTCAGCCTTATCCAGCTTCAAGGTTAAGCATCAGAGGCAAGGAAGATAGCACAGAGTGCTCTCCTTGCACACAACACCCCAAGTTTGATCCTTAGCACCCCATGTGGTCTCCAGAGGGTCACCAGGAGTGACTCCTGGACACAGAGCTGGGGTTTAGCCCTGAGCACTGCCTGCTGTGAGCCAATGCCCTCTCCCCTCAATCACACTTTCCTTGAAGATAGAATCTTTGTTCTTTTCTCAGCCTATAGTTTCACTTCTCTGTACAGAAAATTCCAAGTGAAGTTCTTCTTCATAAGATGCGAGTGACCTCTGTAGCAACCTTTTCTGTAAAGGAAAATGCGAGAGTGCTGTAGTCAAGATGAACTTTCATTCCTGTGACTCTAATTTATCACATCTTAAAAAATGCATCTTGATGGTGAGTTAGATCACTATTCTCTTTAGTATCCACATCACAAAAGCACATGAGAAGTTCTGGTGAAATAGATAACAGAGAGATTGGAGATCCAAGTTCGTGAGAGATGTATGGATGCAGCAACATAGAACAAGGTGGTGGATGGATGGGTACAGACATGCTAGAACAAGGTCAAGATTTGGGGTGATGACACTTCCATGTTCAATGTTAGGATGGTTCAGAAATCAGTCCTAATAAACAGGTGAGGGAGTGCAGAGAGGCCAGGTGCTTCAATCCTTGCAAAGAAAAGACTCAATTGCAGACACTTGTCCACCACCCCCTCCAGCACACTGACCACTACTGATCAGCTCATCACCCCGCATCCTGCAGAACCAGCTCCAGCTCCAGCAGGCACTCCTGCCTCTGCTCTAAGTAACCCACCAGCCTACCCAGGCATCCTGGCACCACATCCCCCTTTCAGCAATCAGAAGACTGAGCCCAAGTCAATAGTCAAACCACCTCTCTTGTCTCACCTGAGCTTCCCTTGAGCTGTCCCTCATTCCTGGTTCATCATGGACATGCACCCATTCTCCTTGGTACCCCAGACTCTTCCCTGTAAAGCAGTTTGGGGGACCTACATTCTGGCTCTGCTCCTGTCTGGAACCCGCTTGTTCTCAACAAAGACTTTCTCTGTGATGCACTGTTTTGGTGCCTTGCTGAGGAGGGCATTCTGGCGCAGAGCAATTGGAACATGTGTGAGGAATAGCCAGACCACAATCTCCTCCCCTTTGATTGTGCTTCAGCATCTCAAGTGTTCAAGGCCTGCTTGGATCCACGATGCTGGTCTGTGTGTAGTTGGGTGTCTGTGTTCTGTAAACATGTTTGGTTTCTAACTGTAGAAATAATGGAAGCTTTGCATGCAGGAGACCTGGTTCCTTCCCAGCATCTGATGGTCTCCTTGGCAAAGTTTTGAGTGTCATCTGAGCCAAGAGTAGCCCCAGAGCATCTCCACGTGTGAACCAAAAAGCAAAATCTACCTGGAAAAAATAGAATAGAGGTAATGGAATTTTCCCTCAAAGGTCCCTATACCGTGCCTCAATTTCTACTCAAGCACAGAGCACAGAAGTATGGTCCAGCCTCTGCACATCTTTACCTCAAAACTGTACCTCAAAAATGGCAGGCCAGTGTGGATGAGGCTTGGAGAGGGGCGGGAATGTTCTGATTTATACCAGCTCCCCAAAACCTCCTCATCCTAAAATAGCTGTCTGGCCCTCAGAACACCTCAGAACACTTGCCCCCTTAGAGATGCTGCTGAGCAATTCACTGACAGCTGCTTCTCCTGGTACTATCTGAGCCCAGAATCATCAAGTCAGACTCAGCTTCCCTCTGCTGCTGCTGAACCTGCTAACACGACTACTGAGTAGCCTTTGGTTCCTAGACAAACTTCTGTTCCCCTGGAACCCCTGGTGTCCTTCAGTAACTGTGAGTTGTTCTTGAGTTGTATCTGTATGTGTGTGTTGGGGGTATTAAGAGTTTGGCATTTATCCCTTTTCCATTTTCCTGCCGCATCTGACATTAATGAGAAATCCTGCTTTTCCATAGGGATCCCTCTGCCCAACATATTTTCAAAAACTTGATGAACGCAGGTGCAGGTAACAATCAGGAGTTGCAGGTAATTTAGGAATAATAAGCACAAGAGGGCAAGGGATGGGCAATGAGCAGCCATCCCTCTCTCTCTCTCTCTCTCTCTCTCTCTCTCTCTCTCTCTCTCTCTCTCTCTCTCTCTCTCTCTCTCCCCCTCTCTTCCTCCCTCTCCTTCACTTCCTCCCTCTTTTCCTCTCATCTTCCTCCTCCCTCTCCCTCTTCTTCTAGTTCTTCCTCCTTCTCCCCCTTTGTCCCCACTCTTCCTCTCCCTCTCTTCTCCTCTTTCCCACTCTCTCTATCCTCCTTCTCTTTCTCCCTCTTTTCCTCCTCTCTTTCCTCCTCCCTCATCATCTTTTCCCTCCTCTTTCTTAGACCTTTCATTGGGACCATTCATTGGCTCTCTAGCTCTTCAGTGGCCTGAGAACTGCCCTACTCCCCAGTTTACTGCATCTGTGGGATCTGATCACAAGAACATTGGTCAAAGCAAAACCTCTTTAATCTTCCAAAGTCAATTGTTTGTTTGTTTGTTTGTTTGTTTGTTTTGGGAACTTACTCCTCACTCTGTGCTCAATGATCACTCCTATCAGAACTGGCAAACCCCATGTCCTAGGTCAGTCACATGTACAGTAAGTGCCTTCCCTGCTGTGCCCCTAGATCCTAAGAAATTTTTCAAATGTGTCAAAGTCTTGAAATATTTAGGCAGCTGTGGTGAGAGAAGAATAAGCATTGATATAACTGTGGAAATTGGATCACTTACACTCCAAATATTTTTAAGTGTGTTAAGTCTACAGAGGTTTCAAGATGTGTTTTTCCTCACCTGGTCCTGACACCTATCTAGGGGGGCAGCTGTGGGGAGAGACACACCCCGTGTGAAGGATATTCCCAAGTAATCAAGCACTCAAGAGGCAGGTGAAGGAATCGAGAAAGAGGCCTGAATAAAGATGTTGTCTGGTCTCGGACACACATCCACACGTTCATCCTCATGCACACCTACACAGACTTAAAGACTCACATACGTGTATATTCACACACATGACAGATTCACACATGTCCACACATACTAACACAGACTCATAATACACTCACATGTACTCATATCTTCTCATACACACTCACACACATACACCCCAAATATACTCCCACATATACTCTCAGCATATACGTGGGCACCCCCAGAATGACCCTCCTATCCCTTGTTTGTGACAGTCACTGCCTGTATCCAGCCTCTACAAAGGCCTAGATGCCTTTCTGCAGCTCTTCCTTATTGTTGGTTTTTTACTTGTTTTATTAGACTTCACAAAGGATAAAAAAATGATCTATATGTTCTTTGCTATAATTTTTTTTTTCATTTCACGTAGCTTTCTTGAGTGGAGAAGACAAATTTCCTAAGATTACACACTGTGAAGTTGGAACTAAGAAAGTTTCACAAACCTGAGTGGGCAGATCTGGCTTCACAGACACAGCGTAAGGCTAAAATATTTTACCTGGAAGTGCTTAACATATAGACGTTTTGAAAAGGAGCAAACTTCTAGAGAAAATTGTGAAATAAAGTCCATGAGTTGTGAGAACACCCCAGGCACCGTGTTTCTAAATACCACACAGAGGGGTCTGATGAAGCAGGGTAGCAGCAAAGAAATAATAAACCAAGCCAGTCAGGAAAGGATTTTAAGAAGCCAATGGCTTCTTGTGGTCTCTCTTCAAACCCCAAGCCAAAACTGACTTTTCTTTATTATCCCAGAACAAAATCAACCAAGGTGGGGCAGGGCAGAGTGATCCAGGTGGTCTTTTACATATCAAAGAAGAGATTTAACAGAAAGAGGAAGATGAGAGGAACTAACACCTTTGTTTTGGGTTAATAGCTGAGTGTCATTTTACAGCAAATTATATTTAAAATTAAGATATTTACGTTATTATTTTTAGTTTTCTACTATAAATTGTTTAAGATTAATTCAAAGGCTTTTGTTCCCAGTCAAATAAGTGACTGTATTTCTCGGCTTTCCAGATACAAGGGGCTGTGAGACGAAGTAAATCATTTCACATTCTATGCGCGAATCTCCTGGGAGCGCTTTTCCAAGAGAATCAGGAAGCTTGAATATTAAATGCGAACAATCCCTGACTCCAGTGAGGTCAGCTTCAAGGATAAGAGCCACTCTGAATTGTCTCTGTGTTAGTGGTACATAAAGACCATTTTTAACAATAAGACTTTGTTATGGTGGGTTTCATCGAGGAAAAAAAGTCTTGCCTTCCAGTAATAGCACTTAGAAAAGGAATGGACAGGGGCTGGAGAGATAGCACAGCAGTAGGGCGTATGCCTTGCAAGCAGCCGACTCAGGACAGACATTGGTTCGACCCGGTATCCTATATGGTCCCCCGAGCCTGCCAGGAGCGATTTATGAGCACAGGGCCAGTAGGAACCCCTGAGTGCTGCCAGGTGTGGCCCAACCCCCCCACCCCCCAAAAAAAAGAAAGAAAAGGAGTGGACTCATCTCTGAGTCTCTATCTGTCTCTCTCTGTCTCTTTGTCTCTCTCATTTTTTGTCTCTCTGATTCTGTCTCTGTCTCTGTCCCTCTTTCCAGGCCCCCATCAATGAGTTGAAAGTCAATGGCATTTTCACTCACTCAACACACTGCTTACAACAAACCAAGCCAAGCTGTTCTCCAGGCAGCCTCCCCCCTCACTGCATTAGTACTGATTTTCCACATTGAACCTACTCCTCCCAGGAGGACAAATTTGCATGAAGACAATTACCTCCTGCTGAACCCCAACCATCAGGTCACTGCCCAAGTGTCTGCCCCTCTGGTCTGTTAGCACTGTCCTTGCCTTGCAGAGTGGAGGGTTTAAGAACTCCTAAGTTTCTCATTAGCAAACATGAACTTGGCATCCAGGAAATTCTCATTTTTCCCTGACAATTTCTGTGATCAAGAAACTCCAGTTTTGAAGTTTGATTGCAAATATCTTAAAGTTCATCCTGCTCTTTCCCTCTACCACCTACCAGGATAAATTACCAGGGGGCCTGGCTGGGGTCCCAGCAAGAAGTCCAGCATTCGGGAGCTTGACAGCAGGAAGAAGCCAATAAGCTTCTTTCAAGACCCTTTATTTCTTAAGGGGAATTAAGGGCCTCGTGGAAATCTCCCATCTGATTTCTTAGTGGATGACATTTTAATCAATGTTGATGCCAGGACCAGATTTTTGGTGAATTCCAGCCTTGCTGGGAAGGGTGGGACAGTGTGTCTTTCTCTATTCTTCTCAGCAGATGGTGAGTGTCCAGAAATTTTTCAGACTCTGCTGGCCTACAGGGAGATTGCGGCCATCTGAGGCCAGGGGCGAGTACTGAGAACATAGCAGGTTTTCCATTCTTTTTTCCATGGCCTTACAGTTTAGGGAGCTCTAAATTCAGAACAAATGCTTTCCATGTCAATTGGAAAATATTTTAACAATGGCCATCGCACTATGAGTAGGCATTTTCTGAATATTTATGTACTAATATACTCAAAATTACCTATGATGAATACAAGCAGGAATTTGAGAAAATGTCCATTAACTCAGTCAAGATAACAAAAAAGTAAGGTCAGTTAAGATAAAATCAAGCACATACCTCATGCTGCATGTGGACCCGGTGTCTTGAGCACATGCAAGGGAGATAAGCTGTTGCTGGCCCACAACAGGCCATGCACAGTCAAAGCTAAGAGACTTGGTAAATAGTGGAAAGGGCCACCACAGTTATACAGGTACATCCTTGTAGGGCTGTCAGGCCTGTCCAGAAAAGTGTTACATGTACATCACTCCTTGCAGAAGCTAATAGCATTTAAAATTTGTTTCCTAAATTGCAAGATAGGAAAACAGGAAGCTAACATACCTGGGTGACACTGTGGGCAAACCTCTGATCAAGGAGAAGACAGACAGATTCTGACCCCAAGTTGATACTTAGTTGGAGAAGAAACTGCATCCAGAACATTCTGCACAGCCGAAGAAGAACCAAAGAGTCAACATCACTTTCCTTCCTGCTCGTCTCAAGGACCCTGGATCTGAGTTGCACACCAAGTGCTCAGAGCAGCCAATTTGTCCTGGATCCTTCCAGTGAGCATCAGCAGGGACAGAGTAGTGACCCAGACAGAGCATTGACCTGCCCTTGTGCCAGTCAAGCAGGACAGCAAAATTGCCAGTGTCAGGCCTTCCCTGTTCACCCCACGGCTGCGTCAACTTTTATTGGCAACTATCAGGAATACCCCAAGATCTGACTGGGAAACTTGACCCAAAGTAGAGAGAGCACTTGGAGCACTGGGGTTACTTGATTCATTATCTTTCATGTCTAGCCGGAGCCCAGGAGACCCCACAGTGTCCTTGTGGGTCAAGCACTTGGGCTGCCATGAGGCATCTGGCATTTCTTTTTTTTTTTTTTTTGGTTTTTGGGCCACACCCGGCGATGCTCAGGGGTTACTCCTGGCTGTCTGCTCAGAAATAGCTCCTGGCGTGCACGGGAGACCATATGGGACATCGGGATTCGAACCAACCACCTTTGGTCCTGGATCAGCTGCTTGCAAGGCAAACACCGCTGTGCTATCTCTCCGGGCCCGGCATCTGGCATTTCTGCCAACAACCGGAAAAGGGAGTGAAAACTTCCCTGTGAGGCCTCTTTAATGTTCCACATAAATTTTTCATGCTCTTTTCATTATCCAAAGGAAAAAAAATATATTGGCTTGTGAGAATTAAATCCTCAGAGAATTCTGTCACTGAGTCTCCTCAGCAAAACAACTCATGACAGAAACTAAGTAAACTTCAGGGCCCAATCAGAGCCACTCAGCCCTGCCCTCAGTCCTCACCTGGGTCCTCATTCCTCAGTCCCCACCCTCACTTTGCTCCTAGTCTCTGGCCATCACTAATCTGTTCTCCCAGAGTCTGGGACATTCTTTATTCCAGAATCTGGTGAGGTTGGTGTCCAGAGAAGCTGGAGCAGCTGTTTCTATTTGGACCCAGATGTTTGTTATGGGCAGAAATGAATATGACCAGGATCAGCCCATCCCCTGGTTAAGAGGTCAAACTCTCTTCCTTGGTCCACCCTTTCTGTGGAAATGTATGAACTTGTCCAGCAGATGTGGGCATGCCAAGGCCAGGCCTTCCCGCAGCTGAGGGCCCTGAAAATAGTCCTGATTTCCCAGTAAGCACCCCCCACGCACACCATTTGAAGGACTGTCTGTCCCTGCAGTGGGCTGCATGCAGCCTGCCCCCCACTCCTCAGGCCTCCTCTCTCTGGAGGAGTTGATGCACGAAAGCTGGGTTGGTTTCTCTTTTCATGATTATTGAAGGAGCTTTTGCACAAATAACAACCAGAGAAAGCCTCCTGCACATCACAGGACAAAGCCTCTTGGCTGCTGATGAATAAGTAATTTGAAGAGCAGAGAAGCACCGTAGAATTGAATGTTTGTGTAGAGACAGAGATGAGCCATTGCAGCAGCAGCCTTGAGATCACTAAACCTGCATTTCTCCTTCTCTCTAGGGCAGCTCCGGTCTCTCTCTGGAGCACACAGGCTGAGCCACTGGTTTCTCAGATTTAATCAAACCTTAACAAGGACCCACTTGAGTCCTGATGAATTCACTGCCTTGGGGTGTTGGTCCGGCAGCAGCAATTAGAAAACTGGTTCAGGGAACCTCGCCATAAGCCCCTAGGTAAGTGGTTCCCTCAGCACCTCAAGAACTGAAGAAAGAACCACTTGTGACAACTGGGCTCCTGAGAGAAGGGAATGAGTGCGAATGACCCACAGCACCGGGAGTGAAGGCACAATAAACAGAGGTTGGGGTCCCAGGCAGATTGGGGAACAGTGAGGGGCACAGACAGAGCCAAAAGGCAACCTCGTCCTCTCCAGACTGCTGGAGTGTCCTGCATGCAGGTAGCAATGCTGGAAACCAGGTAAAGGAGGACTCCAGGGAGAGCAGAATCTGGGGCATGAGCAAGGCAGGAACTAGCTGAGGGTTGGGAGGGTCTGGTCTTATATGTCTGGAAAAGGCTCCAAATGCTCCCCAGAACCCCCAGAAAAGTCACAGCTGAGGAGTGAGGCTAGGGCAGAAAAATTTGCTTTTACACTTGGGTCAGAGAGACATGGATGAGGTTCTTGCTTGCGGCCGACCCCAGTTAGATTTCAGCCCCGCAAATGGTCCCCTGATCATGGTCAGGGATTATCCCTGAGCACCGATAGCTATGCCCCGAAAACAAACAAAACACCATGTTTGTCTACATTTTCCTATGCAACTATCAAGAATTCCCTGACTCCAGTGAGGAGTCATGGACATAGGCCTGAAGGTCCTAGTGAGAAATTCTCCCTCCAGCTGGGAGAGAGCAGAGGCTCTCGAAGCTTTGTACTAAGTGGAGCAGCAAGTCCTGCTGATATTGGGTAAACTGCTGAGATGGTCACTACAGGAATATTAGGACAAAGATGATACAATCCCTTCTCTTCCAAGGCCCTATTGTCCCAATCTGAACCAGGAAATCACTTTTAGTGAGGACCTTGTAGGTGAAATGTGAACAGGAGTTGAGGCAAACCAAGAGTCCCTCGATTGGCCACCTCATCTCCTTCCTTACAGCTCTGCCCGCTGTTTTATCTGCTTCCCAATGCTGTAGTGAAAAACAGCAGCTCAGCCCTAGACCACCAAACTCTTCCACCCTCGGGATTGTCACATCTACCCAAACTGCATGTGCCATAGACAAACATGAAGGGCCTTTACTTAAAGGTCGTGAACTTGGACACACTTAAAGTCTGAACTTCTGGCCCCAGACACAGAATAGAAACCACTTCTTGCCCACTCAGCACTTCTGATCCACTGCATTCATGGGCAAGCAGAAACTTTATTCCCTAACAAAGAAAATCCTGAAAATCAGTCTGATGATTTCTAAAGCTTCATGCTTCACTTCACTTCACTTCACTTCACTTCACTTCACTTCACTTCATTTGGAGAGTGCTGTGTCAGCTCCTTATCATAGGCTTGCACCCTGCTGTGGGAAAGCTTGCTAGCACCCAGGCCCAGTCCTAGAAAAGAGTGGGCTCTTTAAGCTGAGCCAAGCAAATCCAAGCAGAAAATTTCAGTAGGTAAGTCTCAAATTTGTCATCTTGGAGGTGATTCTGTCAGTCTTTCTTTGATGTTATCCGTTTTTCTGAACTATTTTAGTGGGAGCACATTGTGTGGGCTTGTGAAAGTTGTGTGCTGAAACTTGTTAATGAAATAAAGAAGAGCAATTAGTCTCCGATTCTCTCAAAAGCAGTACTAGGAACCCCCCTCTCTCTGTTTTATGTCAGGCTACTCTGCCCCTGGCGAAAGGATCCATAATTAATCTTTGCTGCCATCTAAGTATTAGTGAAATGGGCTGTCTTAGCCCATCAAGTGCTCAGGGAAAATTAATGCAGCTCAGCCTCCTCCTAATGAACTTCACATGTGCTCGCTCCTGGCCCTTGTGTGCTGAGTGGGTTATTTGGAGAACCCCAGGACATCCAGAGAAGTCTCACTCTGTGCCAGATGGAGCTAGAGTTAAAGAGCGTGTGAAATATGATGTCAGGAGGCTGCATGCTGGGCAGCTGGGAAGGCCCATCTCTGGAGAGAGTTTGGCCTAGAGCAAACCCAGCATGCAGTGTTTGCAAACCCGTGGCCACATCATGTGTTTTGACAGTGAGAGGTTCCCTGGGCTGGGTACCAGTTTCACCCAAATTGGGTTGGTCTGGCCAGACCCATCACCACCCACCTGCGTGGGAAAGGGGGTAAAGTGTAATACTTACTCCCCGGTCAGGCTGCTCTCAAAACTAGCATGTTTTCACATGCACTTAGTGGTTATTTTCTCTAAGGTCAGGGGTGGGGAGGGGGGCTTCCAATTGATACTCATGGGTTCCAGGACAACTCCTCCCCCAGGTGAATCATACCCAACTGGGCCAGGATTGAGGCATATAGGTGGGGCTCTCGGGACTTATCTGCCTTGCTAGGGATCTCCAGGCCATCCTGATGAGGTCCAGGCCAGGGGTGGACACAGGGCCAGGCATATACAAGTCATATGCCCCAACTCTATGTTGATGCTATTATTCCGGTATACAAGGGTCAGATTCACAAGTTACAGGCTTGTGCCCAGGGCCCTGAGTCCACATCTGAGCCCCACTCTGCCTCGAGAACACCTGCCCACCTGTTCAGCTCTCCCTGTCCCCAGGACCCCAGAGCCAGCCCTTCTGCCTTCCAGGACCCCCTTCTTGCCTCCCCTTCTCTGGTAACTCCTGTCAAGCCTCCACTTCCGCAGGAACTTAGACCCTGCCTGCCCACTCTCCAGGACTCAGGCCTGCCCACACTGCTGCACCCCTCTAGAATTGATCCTTACAGACCTGCTACCTTGTTTTCACTCTCCTCCTCATGGTCCCCAGGGCTGCCCTGACTACAGATATGGAAGAAACAGAGGAGAGCAGCACATGGCAGGGTAGTTCAGAGAACAGCATCTCAGACCAAGGCACACTTGGAGGCGCTGATGCCAGGCATAGACTATGTCTGCTGAACAGAGCTGCCTGAGCACCAGAAGGAAGGAGCCAAGAAGCTGTACCCGGTTTTTCCTGGACACTCAGGGGTGAGCCAGAGATGAACAGAGAAAACCTACTTGGTCTGCCCCACACAAGGAGAGCAATAATAGAACCAATGAAGAGACTCAGGCCAAGACAAAACCTGGTCACAGCAGAGTTGGAATGATCAATAGGGAGAAGGGTTTGTTGTGAACATGGATGGAAAATTGCCTTCTGGAGGTATAGACAGAAGGGGTTAGTATGACCTTAGAAGCAGGTGTGACCCACTGAGTCCTCCAGGGCTTAACCTAGCAAGGCTCTGGGGACTATGCAGTGTGTATGGTGGAATGTTGTTTCAATATAAATATAAAGTCTAAAGTCCAGATGTTGGGGGAGGCCTTCATCAGCATGGCACAATGTCTCTAGGCCCTTCAGCCAGCAGGTCTGATGAGTGCAGGGGACAGAGGAGAAATTAATTCACAGTCAGTCAGTTAAAGTTTCATCAGAGTCAGCCAGCTTTATTCCAAGGCCCTATCCGCCATATGCTTTCTCTCATATGGCTTCTATGCTAAGCTTATTTCAAGCAACTTCTCTGCTGCTTTTCCTCTGGCTATCTGCCTCTTTCTTTTCCCCATTCTCCCCAGCCAAACTCTATTATTCTTTATTCAAGATTCCCACCCCCATTTCAGGTGTGGGTGAGTCTGACCATCAACAGAAAGCTTAGATCCTTGTGGGAAGGGAACTAGGTGGTTGCATGATAGGCACGAGCCCTATACCCTTACCTGGCTCTTCTCTCAAACCCTTCCATTGCTTTTTAATCACCCACACCAGGGGCACAAAGCACAGATGGGCCCAAGGCGAGTCATAGGAAGCTTCTAGAAGGAAGCATCTGCTGACTCATGATGGTTTCCCTCTCATCTTCAGATCTGCCTGAAGGACTGGTGAAAAATAAGATTGGAACCTTTTTTTTTTTCCCTGTCAAGCATGTGGTTGAGATTTTTTTTTCCATTAAGTGATGTAATGCAAGTTTGTTTCAGTAAATATGTTCCAGCTTTCCGCACTTGTTCTTGAGCATTTCCTCCAGATACCCACAAAATAGACAGTCGCTTCCCTTCTTCTAGTGGAAGGAGGGACAGATGGGCCCTGCAGTGGACTCTAAGATCTGAGCATGAATCGATGAATTTAGTTTAGGTGCCAGCTCAGGCATTCGGGCCTTTCCCTGCAAAGTTTCTTTAACGAGAATCCAAAACAGGCTTTTCTCTGTCTGCAGTCCTTCTTGTAGCTTGGCTTATGCCTGTCTTCCTGCCAGGAGGAAGAAACTCACTTTATGCAGGAATCTGCATCTGTCACATTCATTTGAATCTGTGAATCAGTAAGACTAGTAGAGAAATGACTCATCATGTTTGCCTTATGCATTTTTTTTTTCCAATTTGACCAATTAACAAAGCAAGGGCAACTTGCAGTGCTCAGGATGCAGCAGAGACATAGAGCTGATGGCTATGCCTCATGATCTCTGGGAAAGGTAATGCCATATGGTTTTTCTGAGCTGCCTCAGGGATGGTGACACTGGGAGAAATACCAGTCAGGAGTTCATGTAATTTCACGAAACCAAAAACGAACTGGATAAAAGGCCAATGAACATGTGCTGGAAAAGATATTATTTTTTAAATATAAAATATTTATTTAAGAACCATAATAACAAGCATGATTGTAGTTGGGTTTCAGTCATAAATAGACCAATATATGTCTTTTGGCAAACAATAAAGTAGGTCAAATGACACTAATTCCAAATGATTTTGCCCATTTTCTGATTCATCGAGGTACTTAAATATGAACAGTATTTCATGAGTTTCTGCAGAGGATCTGGGACTTGGAGCACCTCCTTAGTATATACACTGAATATAATTCTCATTTAATTTTCAAGCAATAAGTACAATTATGCCCTGCCCTGTGATTGGAGAGTACTGTTGTAGAGAAAATTCACTTTGTAGTAATGAGTAAATAAAACAATTTCCATAAAGATTATGTGATCCTCTCATATGTCAGCCAGGAGATAGATAAACCTCGAGTGGAAAACACAATAAAAGGCCATAGAAACATTGTAAATCAATAGAGAATCTTAGAAATATAAAAATAAACAATAAGATACATGGGCCCATATCAGTCATGCAATTAGTTATTGCTACTTTTCACACTTTGATGCTCTCATCATGATAAATGACTTATGGTTTGACTTACCGAAGTAAAATCTCTGGGGTCCTATAAAGAGCAGTAGGGGGGTGGCTGCTGGTGTCTGTGAAAGAAGATGACAATCTCAGCTGCAAGTTGGCCAGAGGGAACCCAACCTGCTCTAGCACCTCAGCATGGAGCAGTGCTGGCAGAGCAATGCTAGGGAGCTCAAAGGAATAAAGAGTAGAAGAAGCATGACCAGCCCTGTCAGCAGTGCCCATTGCAGGAGTGAGTAAGTGGGCACTATGTCCCTATCCATGCCAGGGAGAGACATGCCCACTGATACAGCTCCCAAGGGGAGAAGCCAACCTTGGTAATGGGGATCTAGGAACCAATCTCACTAATGGTTCGTCACCCTGAAACCAGTGGGGACCATGTGACAGAGACTAAAATGGGTGTTCTTGTGAAGATTTCAAATATGTATTGTTGTGAATATGTCTAACTGGAATTGGGACACAAGAAATGAGCCATTTGGGGGGTATGGGACAGAGAGGGTCCCTCATGCACCAGAGCAAATGAACCTACTTTACCTTTGGAACCAGTATGGAAATTTCTTCAAAACCAAGAACAAATAAAGAAATGATTTTTTAAAGAAATGAAAAAGAAAAAAAGCTGCCTAAAACCTGCAATTGCAGGATCTGGCATCCACTCCCAAAGCATAGCAACATTTGTCCTAGAAAATATTTGGCCCTGCGTTCATTGCTATGCCAAGTATAAAAAGCCCAAATGCCCAACAGCTGGTGCTGGAGACATGGAGCCATGGGCTCCAGACAGAACATGGCACAATTAGAAGAGGGATCCAGGCATACAGCTCAGAAAAACTGGGGGGGCACGACTGGAAGAGAAGTTCTGTACCTGGCCCCACTCACCTGTGCTACACAGAGAACAAGATTTGCTCCACAAGATTCATCTACACAACTCTGGCCACTGCAAACTGCTCTGAGAACAGCAAAATAAAGGGGGCAGAGTGGGTGGAGGCAATGAGGTGGCGAGAAGTAACAGGAGGGCATTGGCAGGGGTCTGGGGCATTTCGGTGTGTGTGTGCGGTGAGATGAGATGGCTGTGTACACCCAAATCGAGATTGTCCACATGTTGGCAAACATGCGACCAAAATTGTCATCATTGAACGGGGGCAGGAGAAGGGGGTCATACCAGGGTTGTGCTCAGAACTTAGTCCTAGCTCTGTGATCAGGATTATTTCTGAAAGTGCTCAGTGTTTGGCTGTAGGGGGTCAAACTAGAGTCAACCCAAGTGAAAGACACATGATTTACCTCTGTATATGGCAGGGGTTGCCCAAGAACTGAATCTGAGAGAAAGCAAGGTGGGTGCCCTGGAGAAAGATGGCTGAAGTCTCATCTCTCCCCACGCAGCACCATGGGAACTCAAGTATAGAGGCCAACAGCCACTTCAGACAATGTGGGATTGGTGGAGAGATGTCCGTCAATACTCACTGAGAGATACAAAGTCGGATCAGACACCCCCACAGGGGCTGCACAAAGGGACATCCCTGCACTTCTCTTTGTACACTCATACCCTCTACAAGTCTTTAAAGCACTGGTGCCTAGTTCCAAAGAAAACACTGATGGGTCCCCAAGTTAGGAACCCCCTCTACCGACAGGAATCCTGAGTTCCTGCCTCCCAGCTTTGTAAAGGACCATTTCTCAGGAAAGCTCCTGTTATGGAAGAAACTAGGCCTTGGTAACCCTGGTCTTGGCCATAGCAATACACAAAGATAAGATCAGTTCCTTTCTGAGGGGATGTGCCCCGGGCCCAGCTCTCAGAATATCAGCAGTCTTGGCTGCTGCGTGCTTGGTAGAGATGAAGTCGGGAAACAGAAGCTGATTCAATCTCCCTTTGTCACTGTGGGTACAGACTTTGACATCACTGAACGTTCCCTGCAAAAGTACAGCTACTAATGACTCCGCAATTATGTGTTCTGAACCCCGGGTGCGGTGCTGTCGCCTTGGCAGGGCCAGTGATTGTTGAGGGCATAAGATTTAACTGCCTGGGGAGTCCCAAACTTCAGTTCTCTGATGCAGAGGTGAGGAATAGGGACTAAGACTCCCCTCTCAGATTCCTGACCCTCCTTCTCAGCCCACACACGTCCCTGCAGTGCCCACAGCTCTCCTACTGTGGCCTGGTCATTTCCTGTTGCTCCTCACTCTCTAAGCTGCCCTGCCAGTCGTCATCTGTAGCTCTGCAGCTCATTCTCCCCTTCCTGCTGGAACAAGAAACTTTCTGGGCTCTTCCTTGACACATTTTGTCGCAGCCTCCAAAATCAGCCATCTAGGCAAACACCCTGGCCCCTCCATGGAGAAAAGAACCACATACAGCATGCAGGTCTGTGTCAATGCTGCCTGCATAGTCACTTCTCAATATCCCAGACCCCGGATTCAGACACTGACAGCTGAAGGATGAGAACAGCCCCATCACCTCAAACTGCACATCTCCCCTTGTTTGTTTTTTTGTTTTACTTTTGGGTCACACCAGTAGTGCTCAGGAGTTACTCCTGGCTCTGTGCTCAGAAGCCACTCCTGGCAGGCTCAGGGCACCATATGTGATGCTGAAATTCAAACCAGGGTCCGTTCTGCATTGGCCGAGTGCAAGGCAAAGACCTTACCACTGTGCTATCACTCCAGCTCCACATATCTCCTCTTGTCTGTGATTTCACTGACTGGTATTAAAGCCTGGTGACTTTTGAGTCCCAACTCTATCCTTGAGTTCCCACATTCTGGATCCATTTTCATCACGGGATTTGTTTGGGGCTTTAGTCCATACCCAGCAGTGCTTAAGGTTAACTTCTGGCTCTTTGCTCAAAAATTACTCCTGGCAGGTTCAGGGGACCATATGAGGTGCCAGGGATCCAACCCGGGTGAAATGTTCTCAAGGCAAATGCCATGCCCACTGTCTTTTCTCCCCAGGCTTCTGATCATGGGGTTTAACAGGAAAAAGAAAACAAGCCTGTCTAAACGGAAGCACAGTTCAAATCCAAACATTCCCTCATTCTTTTTGTTTGGTTGGTTTTTGGTTTTTGGGTCACACCCGACAGCACTGAGAGGTTACTCCTGGCTCTAAGCTCAGAAATCGCTCCTGGCAGGCTTGGGTACCATATGAGATGCCGGGATTCAAACCATCGTCCTTCTGCATACAAGGAAAATACCCTACCTCCATGCTATCTCTCCACGCCCCCCAAAAATTCACTCTTACACACAAAGAAAAACTGGGAGTTATTCTGAGGTTGAAGTTGCCTCCAGGCTCTGGGCACTGACAATGGAGACAGGGAGAGTTGAGAGCTCTTTCTAGCAAGAGTGGGGGGGGGGGCATTTATTCCTTTCTCTGCAGAGCTGGGGATGAACTCCGAGGAACAGGAATATGTGTACATCTTACCCACTGTGGCCGACACCCTTCAAACCCACAGTGACTTGTCTTGCCCTCCCTGACGTCCACTGTGCTGCTTCCAAGGCATCACTACTGCTCACCCGGAGATCCATGACAGGGGCCCAGAGATGGTGAGCCTGATACTAAGGAAGGACACAGGGATGAATGCAGTCCCACTGCAATATTTTCTTTTTTTTGTTTTGTTTTGGGACCACACCCGGCGGTGCTCAGGGGTTACTCCTGGCTGTCTGCTCAGAAATAGCTCCTGGCAGGCACGGGGGACCATATGGGACACCGGGATTCGAAACAACCACCTTTAGTCCTGGATCAGCTGCTTGCAAGGCAAACGCCGCTGTGCTATCTCTCCGGGCCCATCCGCAATATTTTCACAGGCCACCCACCTCCACTCCCCAACTCAAGGCCTGTCTGAAGAGTCAGGTTGAGGACAGTGGCAAGGGGACTGTCCACTCCTTCACTATCCTCTTTCTTATCTCAGCTTACTCAGAAAATGGCCCAAATGGAACAACATGTCTTGTGGGGGGATGTTGTATTCTGATTCTCTTTCTTCCATCACATCCTGGTCAGACTAACCATAGAACAAGAAGACAGATTCCATCTTTACATTGATTTTATGGAGACCTTGTGTTGAATCTCTGTGACCATCTCTGACATTCTTCAGAAAGTGGTTTCACATACAAGTGAGGGAAGGATTCAACCAAGAAAGAGAGTAGACAAGGCTCTGGGCGCAAGATTCTGGAAGAAACAGCAGGAGAGTTCTAGAACCAATATGGAGAGCAACCTGAGAGCCACACGAGAGGCTTCCAGGGAGGCCCTGGGAAAGTCTAGGCAGCTGCAGGGACATGCAGTCCAGACGCAGTGAGGAGCGGGCCACAGGTCTGAAGACACAGAGCTCTTGGCTGGGACATTTGCCACAAACATGAGGTTGCGTGAGAACATTAAGGAAGGAAGAGACCAGAGCAGTACTGTGGGAGTCAAGGAGCTTGCGGTGCATTTGCCAGGACCCTGACCACAGCTAGGAGCAGCCCAACTCCCTAGGACCAAAGCAGCACCATATCAACTGGTCCAGACTCCCTGAAAGTGATCCCAGGCCCCTTATGGCCCTGTTGAAAAAGCAGAGGTAACACTGGGCATCAGGGGACAGAGAGGGGACAGTGAGTCTCACATCTCAGTTAACTCTTACTGGTAGGTGGAAAAGTCCCATGTTTGTTCTGTACGAGGAACATTACATAAAGCGAGTAGGCCTCAAACCAGGGCATGCAGGCCACATGCAGACCACTGAGGACATTTATTCAGCCAGTTGTTGCCGCTACCTGTTCTGCTTAGCAGTCGACTCTTCCCAGACCTGCAGTACACGTGTGGGATGTGCACCCCACTCTTCGACTCCCCTCCTTTTCTCTGTCTCTCAGCTCCTCCTCTCAGTCTCAGGCAGAGATCCTCAAACTACAATCCACCAAAAGCAGGCCCATAGTTCCCATTGAAATACTGGTAGGTTTGTTCATTTAACCTTACTTGTTCTTCATTTTAAATATTGTATTTGTTTCCTTTTTTGTTTACTTCAAAATAGGAAATGTACAGTGTGCATAGGAATTTGCTCATAGTTATTTTTAAACTATAGTCTGGCCCTCCAATGGTCTGAGAGACAGTGCACTGGCCTCCTGTTTAAAAGTTTGGGGACCCCTGCCATCGAGAAAGCAAAACTGAG
This sequence comes from Suncus etruscus, assembly GCF_024139225.1. NCBI lineage: Eukaryota > Metazoa > Chordata > Mammalia > Eulipotyphla > Soricidae > Suncus > Suncus etruscus. The sequence goes on along the minus strand of NC_064854.1, from coordinate 12,790,930 downwards.
GAACCAGAAATGATTAGCAACTGGTCTAGAGGCACATGACACAAAGTGGCTTGAACAGGAGAAACGAATGAAGACCTGGTTTCAAATCTCAACAACCACAACTCTGCAATAAATGCATGTGAAAATTTGGACACAATGGAAGCGCAACTAGTCCTGGCGTAACATAAAACCACTCAGGAAACAATGGTCATTTCTAGAGCTTTCTTCTGCTTTGTCCATATGCCTTCCCATTCTTTTCATAAATCTCAGGAAAAACAACTATCTGGGTCATTTACTCAGAGAGACTCTGCTCCTTAATGTTGCTCCTTAGGCAACATTAATTGTTAGATAGTTAAGTCCCACGAATTCCATGGAACTTTGAATAAAGTAAATGCTGGGGAATTCATACTCATTGAGTCTCAGATAATGCTGAAGTCATTTGCATGGACAGTATTGAAGTGATGCTTTCGGTCAACTTCTCTGATGATACACTGAAAAACAAAAGCAAAAGAGAAGAGAAAACACAACCTTCAACTTTTTATGATCCTCCAAGCAGTGCTCAGGGCTCCAAGCTCTCCCCACCTGACTCAGGAGATGAAGCTGATGGTGCAAAGCTAGGGACCCAGCATAGGCTGTCACTGTATGGAGATGGGGGTACCCAAGCCTGTCTGGCAGTGCTCACAAAACCATCTAGTACCAGAGACTAATTCAGGGCAAGTCAAATACAAGACTTCCATCTTAACCTCTTTACTCCCTCTCAGGCCCCTTTCCTAAGATTACCATCAATACAGAAGATAAGAACTTTGGTTCCAGAAAAAACAAAGACTTTTTTAAATGTACATTACAGACCAAGAAAAGTATTGTCTAGATCTTTAATTCTCTTCTGACATTTAACTGATTTATAAGCCATTCTACACAACTGGACTGAGTCCCAAGCTATAACCAAAGTCTTCTTGTTTTCTGAAAGACTTTGCAATTCAGAATTTTTTTTCCCCACTAGACCTACTGCTTTTTTGGCTGATTTTTCATGATTTGAGTCTGTGCTCTGATAACTACATAATAAATGTATTATTAAGCCTGTCTTCAAGGGAAAGAAAAGCCAGGCCCACGAAGGACCAGGTCACGGCTCAGCACGAGCTGCCCTTTGTTTGAGGCTATCTGATTCACCACCACTGCATCTCATGTTCCCTGGTTCTCCAGCAAGAATCTGTCCTTTTCAGATCACTTCTAAGGCTTGATTCATCAGCTGTGACATCACCATCGTTTGAGTGCTGGCGCTCAAGAATACAGTGATAAAACACAGAGGGTCCTGTGTAGCGAAGCAGCTACAGCAGCAGGAATGCTGCTCATATGAAGAGATGAGCTCATGTGTGAAATGTATGCGGGAGAATGGAGTATTTGGAATCTGCTGCCTCGGTGTCAAGCAAAGGAAGTGAGGATGGCAAGTTGGAAGCATGTGATTACAGCCATCTCAAGTTTGCATTTTCCAATTTGCAACATCCACTCTGCAAACTGACTACTGAAATAAAAAAAATAGAGAAATGTGGACATGCCAGAAGATGTTTTTCAGAGCTGTGTTTTCTATTTGTGTGCGTGTACACACATTTTTAGCTGTGCCTTCATAATATCAGAACATCAGGATGGAGATTGAATTCAGTCAACCAAAAAGTTTTCACTAGGTGACATCAAGAACTCAGATGGTGGGGCCGGGCGGTGGCGCTAAAGGTAAGGTGCCTGCCTTGCCAGCGCTAGCCTTGGACAGACCGCGGTTCGATCCCCCGGTGTCCCATATGGTCCCCCAAGCCAGGAGCAACTTCTGAGCGCATAGCCAGGAGTAACCCCTGAGCGTTACCGGGTGTGGCCCAAAAACCAAAAAAAAAAAAAAAAAAAAAAAAAAAGAACTCAGATGGTAGGTAATAGAACAGCACTAGACTTTGCAGGAAACTAGGTTGAGATCCTCTGCCTCCAGACTGTGTGCCAGCCATTGCCCCATGGAATATACTCTGCAGCATCTCTAGGGGACAAGAGTTTCTGGGTGAGGGACCACATCACACTTGTCTTGGCAAACTCTAACTCTGTTGAGTTAGAGTCTCCTCCTGCGAGTTCATCCTTCTGTACCCAAGCCCAGTGTTGTTATACAGTGTCTTCTCTTGGGGCCAGAGCAGTGGTACAGTGGTAGGGCATTTGCCTTGCACACGTGGACCTAGGACGATCCCCTGGCATCCCATTGGCCCCCCAAGCCAGGAGCATTTTCTGAGCACATAACCAGGAGTAACCCCTGAACATCACAGGGTGTGGCCCCCCAAAAAACAAACAAAAATAAAAGTGTATTCTCCCTGTCTCTCTGCCAGTGTAGGTGGCCCCGGCCTGTAGGGGACACCAGTCAATATATAGGTTACTTTCTCGAAGGGAGTGTGGGTTCAGACACAGAACACACAAGACACACACAGAACAAATAACAGACACAGAGGCAGACAAGGTTGGGAGAAGGATTCCAGTTCCAATTCCAATTCTGTTTATTGATGCACAAGGCCCAGCTTAAATATATTTTGTGGGGGCCGGGAAGGTGGTGCTAGAGGTAAGGTGTCTGCCTTACAAGCGCTAGCCAAGGAACGGACAGCGGTTCGATCCCCTGGCGTCCCATATGGTCCCCCCAAGCCAGGGGCGATTTCTGAGCACATAGCCAGGAGTAACCCCTGAGCGTCAAACGGGTGTGACCCAAAAACCAAAAAAAAAAAATTTTTTTTGTGGGCACAATTCTGCACGGACGCATGCAGATATGGCATAGATACATTGAACAAGCAGAAATACCTAGATAACAGGGCCCATTGCGAGTGGGTCCAAATGTACAGATAACGGGAACTTTAGATAAGTTAGATTCAGTTTCCCAGAGTTAAAATTCTATGGTCTTATTGTCTCTATGCAAACCTTAAATGGTTACACTTACTTCTCAGGACTCCCTGCTTCTAACAAAGTTCTCTGCTTGTTACAAAGGCCTGCTTTTAGCAAAGTTCTCTGCTTATTACAAGGGCCCCCAGCATCCCAGCACACAGAGTATGGACCCATGTTCACACCATGAGTTTGGCTGAGGCAGACCCCAAGTGTGGCCATACCAGCTCACAACTTTGGTGGGAACCACTTAACACTAGACCTTTTTAACCAGCTAACACTGGGTCTCCTCATCCCCTGTTCTCACATGGTTGTGTCTGCTCATGTTCGAGGGGCCCCTTTAGTTCATGTTTTCTTCATTGCTTTCTTAATGTATCGCCATTTATTAATTTATTCCCTAGCTCCTGGCAGGTCCTCCATTCCCTATTGGTCACTGCAATCTTTTTGCTCATTGGAGTGAATTATTGCATCAACAAACATTGAACATTTGCTTTTTTTTTTTTTTTTTTTTTTTGAGCTGGGTCCTCTGCCAAATACCGTGGGAAGTTTTTAAAATTACTGCTTTGAGAACGTCTGTCACATCGGTCTTATTAACACCAGAGGCACATTCCTAAGATCCAAAGGACAGAGAGGAAGGGAACAGAAGGGCCAATGAGGTGGACAGAAGGGAGTCCCAGGACTGGGCACCTGAGTGTCCTCAGGGAAAAGTTCTGGCCTGAACCGTTTGAATCTGATTTGAGCACCATCATAATCAACCGTGTCTCCACATGGTTCCAGATTTGTGAGTCCATGTTAGACTTGGGGACTTAGGTCATGATGACCATAGCCAGGAATATTACTGGACTCACACACACACAGAACTTTACAGGGCTGTAGGAATCAAGTGATGGAGACTTGCTAGTCAGCAGCTTGCTCAAGGGTCCTCGCCACAGAGCACAAGACTGTCTGACAGAAGGTGGTTTCCAGGATAGAGGCACATAGAGAGCCATTTCCATAGAAAACCACCATCTATTTCCATAACCAGAGAAAACTACTGTTGACTCCATAAACAAAAATCTAGGTTTAGTTATTGAAGGAATTTGGATCAGATGACCCCCCACACACACACACACACACAAGTCCTGATTCCTTGACCACCTTTCCTGTTTCCATTTTGTTGGGTTCTGGAGATCAAGACTCAGTGAAAACCTCAAAAAAGATGTGAATATGGACACTTCCTGCCTTCCCAGGGGTCATAAGGTCACAAGTCTGGGTAAACAGGCCTAGGGAGGACACTGGGATTTGGGTCAGAGTCTAAATAGATGGTGACACCCAGCTTGACCTCATGTTATAGGTAGTGTTTGTGGCAGTTACCAGTAAGTAACTTGATCCATGAAGGCGCTGCCCATGGTGGGCATGAACCATTGTCTCTGACCTCAGTTCTGGTTCTTTCCCCATTGTCTGAGCTAGGCATTAGCTGCACACACACACACACACACACACACAACACATCAGAGAGACCCAAAAGCAAGCGAGGGTGCCTGTCTTTTAAAGCTGATAGCAGGATGCCCTGTTGCCCTCAACTCTTGTGTTTGAACTCAGAACTCTGGAAAATGATGCATGATTGTCAAACCCTTATTCAAAGTTGGACTCATTTCTGAAGAGGTTTTCTGAAACATTTCTTTTGCTACTGTCTATCCACGCTTGTTTTAGGGCTCCTCAGAGATACCATGCACTCCCCACACCCATCCCTGGGGTGCAGCCTGATTTATCTCTTGCCCCCAGGCAAATAATATTCATTTACATAAAATATTCCTCCAAGATATAAATGATTTAGCATGTTTCCAGAAAAAAAACTTACTATTATCTTTTTTAAATATATATATATATATATATATATATATATATATATATATATATATATATATCATAGGTAATCATTCCTCTCAAAACAACCTTCTTTTTTGAAAAAAATTTAGGAAAAAAATTGTTTTCATCTAAGAAAAATCTGATTAGAGACTAACCAAGTCTGAGATTGTTAAAAATTAAATCTTTTGAGATCAACATCTCAGATAATGCTAGAAAGAATGAGCATGTCCTCATGTTTCATTTAAATTTGAGTTGTTTTTAAGACTCTTCTTATTTCAATTAGTCATTACGTGAGCTAAGCTCCCCCCAAACCTCAAGTACAGATTGTCACTTAGTCTAAGGACTGTCAAATTCTAATGCCTAGTTTTCACAATTGGCTTGCTGAGTCCATATTCCAGATCAAATTGTTCTAGTGTAGTTCTCAGAGATGTTTCAAACAGTTCATTTGTAAAAGTTTCTGGAAGCTCATCAGTGCTTTCTCTCTCCCCCAAAATTAGAAGATTCATCAGTTAGGTGCCCCTTTTGGGAGGGTACTGTCTCTGATGCTAGTGGGCAGAGGAAGAATAAAGAAAAGGAACTTTCTGACCAGTTATAGGCTTCACTTGGAGGGCATAGTTGGTGGTGGACACAGTCACTGTTGGACAGTCAGTGGCAGACACTAGATGGTGGACACAAACAGCAGTAGACACTATAAGTGGTGGAAGAGTCAATGGTGGAAATCATTGTTGGACAGTCAGTGGCAGACACTAGATGGTGGACACAGACAGTGGTAGACACTATAAATGGTGGAAGAGTCAATGGTGGAAACTATAGATAGTGTACATGGTAGAGGACACTATAAATGGCAGCCACAGTCAGTGTTGGACAGATTGGTGGTGGACACTGTATATGATAAACATCTTTTTTTTTTTTTTTGATTTTTGGGTCACACCTAGTGATGCTCAGATGTTACTCCTGGCTATGCATCCAGAAATTTCCCCTGACTTGGGGGACCATATGGGACACTGGGGGATAGAACTGCTGTCTATCCTAGGTTAGTGCGGGCAAGGCAAATGCCCTATTGCCTGCACCCACCACTCCAGCCCCTGGTAGACATCTTTTTATTTTCCATACAATGAAGTTTATTTCCAACAAAGATTCCCTTCCAGTTCCCCAGCCCAGGACATGGACCAACATGCTGGGAGAATATGGGGTTCCCATGGCTGGGGTATCCCTGGGAACAGACCAAGTGACGTGTTTGACCCTCCCAGCCTACTAAGTACACTAAGCTTCTCTGCCCAGTTCTCGAGAGATGGGAGGGGTGCCAGCTCCAGGGTGGTTCCAAAGTGGGGTGTGAAAATAAATATATAGAAATATGTATTTATATGCAGTGGCCAGTCCAATGTGGCACTCACACCACTGTCTGTAAGTTGCTGTCAGAGGGTTCTGCGGGCTCCCAGGCTGCTGCCGGAAGCAGTGCTAGCCTCTCTCTGGACTTAGGGGTCAGCAAGCCCAGGGTCATAGACTTGAAGGTGTTCCAGCTCCACTGCCACCACTGCTGAGACAAGCTGAGATGCTTCCTACGGCTGGTTTTCTTGCTGGACACACTCCACTGGGCCACCCCACCTAAGGCCATGGTCCACTATTTCTCCCTCTTAGCCATGGATGGGCCATGGTAGTGGTCAAAGATGTGGAACTTCCAGTTGAGCTCGTGGTAGAGTTCTGAGTGCCACTTCTGGGTGTGCATCATCTCAAAGTCCAAGTCCAAAGATCATAACATCTTCCACTCCAAAGAGTCCAGCTTCATGATGGAGCCAGGCACAGTGTATGGTATGGTCCAGCTGTGCTCGCCTGACTCAAGTACTTAGAAGGAGCTAGATGTGGGTGGTGGGAGATGGAAGGTCATCCAGTAGGGGTTCTGGAGAAACCTATAGGCAGGGCTCAAGCCCAGGCCCAAGTGGAACACTGACAGGAAGCTGAGGTAAACTTCTGTGGAGACCAGTGTCTTGGGGGCCTTCTAGGATGTGCCTTTGTGTTGGACCTGCTGCGATGGCAGCTTCCCACCCCTGTGCCACCCGCACCACACTGCAGGCTCAGAGTCTGCCTGGGTAAAACCATGTAGTCCCCCTCAGAGCCACAACAATATGAGGTCAAGCTGCCATAAGCCCCCCTCCCTGCACAAGTACACGGGGTTGACTTCCGGTGGCAATGTGGGCTTCCTCGGCCCCATAGAGGCTTCCATGAGCACCAGGATATTGCCAGGCAGTGCTGAGAAGCTGAAGCTACCCTTGAGACCTATGAGGCAGGCGTTGGGCTCCTCATCCTCATTCAGAGACAAACGGGACAGCGTGCCTGTGATGGTAGAAGGATTGCAAGTGCTGACTTCCTTGAAGAAAATTGTCTGTCTGACAGGCCAGATCCACATCCTTTTCAAAGTTTGACAGGTTCTGCAGCTGCCTGTTCTTGCATGAGTTGAGGAAGTCCTTGCTCTCATAGGCCCGGCATATGCATATCTGACATGCCACTACATCCTGAATGTCTGAGCACAGGAAGAATTGCATCAAGGTGATGGCACTGAGTTGATGACAGCAAAGAGGGTCTGGAAGAGAACAGAGTGGTAGTTGGTCATGGTCAGGAATGGCAGACATTCATGTGTATGCCCGCAGGAGCAGCACCACACAGGAGCTCCAGAGGTAAGCCATGGCATTCCTGGCTCAGGCTGAGTCCTCTGCTTCTTGGATTTGTCGGAGATGCTGTCCTGTGCCATGAGCTTGTTGAAGAGGATGATTCCAATCATATTCACCATCACAACAACTGCTGTAGACCCCACAAAGACACACAGCAGGATGCCCTCTAGGGAAAGCCAGAAGTAGCTAGTGGTACCATATCCTTTGGTGTGGGTAAAACCAACAGACACCACCACCGCCATAGCAGGCAGACTCCAGCCCAGACAGAGGACATGCTTGTGAACAAGACTGGTGTGCATCTGTCCAATGATAGCCAGTTAGGAACGTCAGGCCTCAGTAAGCACCCAGCAGGAGGAGGATAGGAAGTAATAGTGCAGTAGGGCAGCCATCATAGTGCATATGCCCTTGCTCAGCACCTGTGACTGGCCCATGAGCATCAGAATGTTGGAGGGCAGGATGAACAGACAGAAGTTCAGCAGAACAGAGTGCTTAGATTTGATGAACCTCTACAAAGCAGTGCAGATGGTGAGCACAGTAAGCAGTGCCATACATGACACAACACACTGGTCACTTGGGGGACAGAGGGTGAGCCTGCCTGCTCCAGGGTCAAGCCCTTGGATGGCTGGTCCAGCATAGCGAAGGTGGACAGGCACTGGCACTGGCAGTAGATAAGGGCTGCCTACATCTCTAGGGTCTGGCAGCTCTTGGTGTTCCAGTTCCCTGAACTGGTAGACTCCATCTGTAATGGACAATTACAAAAATGATGAGCCTAGTCCATGCCAGATGTGTCCATGACAAAGGAGCAAACACATGTAGAGTTCATAAACTTGCCTTGTATGTGGTTGACCCTGGTTTCATCATTGGGGTCCCTTGAGTATAGGGTCCCCCAAGCACCATCAGGAATGATCCTGACCACAGTTGAATGTGGCCCCAAAACCAAATATTTTGGAGGCTAGAGCAACAAAACAGCAGATAAGATATTGACCTTGCACACAGTTCAATCCTCAGAACCCTCAGGATGATCCTGAGTGAAGAGCCGGAGAACGCCCTGAGCACCATATGTGTGGGCCCCAAACAAAAAGCAAAACAGAGAAAAAAAATTAAAACAAGAAAATTAAACGCAAAACTGGAGTCTCTGAGAAGTCCCACCTCCACCTGCAGTCTCTACAGAAGCAAGGCCGGGCCCACGCACCTGCCCTACACCCCCAATGGCATCTCTCAGGAGACAAGGTGCCATTCTCATGACAACAGAGATGCTGGCTGGCTGTGTTTCCACAGAGCTCCTGAGTGAAGAGTGAAAAGCTACACAAGAGGGCTGCCCAGGGCAGAGAAGTGCACGGTGTCAGCAGGGCTTGGCCACTGGCCCTGTAAGATTCTAACATTACTCTAGGGCCAGAGAGACAGTCAGGCTTAAGACACTCGTCCTACACACAGCCGACTGGGGTTCCATACCCAACACCCTATAGGGCCTCCCACAGTCCTGCCAAGAATGATCCCTGAGCACAGAGCCTGGTGTAACCCCTGAGCACCGACAGATGGGAACTCAAAAAAACTCTGCCTCCTAGGAAAACTGGTTGAGGGAAATGTGCACTGGTGAATGTTGTTGTACCTTGTATGACTGTAACACAATTGTGAACAACTTTGTGGGGAAAGTAAACTGTACTAGGAACAACCTTCTAACCGCGGTGTTAAAAATATTGTCCTAAAATAAGGAAGAAAAAGCTGAAAATTAGCTGTCCCCAGCAGGAAAGGGACCAAGTGTACTTTCTGGACAACGATTTTCTCCTTTTCCAACATCTGCAAATCCCGAGGCGTGCAAGGATCGAAACTAAGGCAACTGGCGCTATCTAATGGCGAGTTTTATTATTGCAGACGAAGTTCAGATGAATGCTCAGGAAATGCAAATTTGACATCTAAAACACTAAAAGTTGACAATCAGAGTGCCGCGGCAGGACACCTGCCGTCCATGCAGCCAACCCGGGTTCATTCACCAGCATCCCATATGTTTCCCCACACACCGCCAGGTGTGATCCCTGAGTGCAGAGCCCAGAGTAACTCCTGAGCACAGCTGGATGTCCATTCCTCAGCCGCCCCCCGAAAAAAAAAACTTGGCAAGCAAGAGGAGGGGCGTGGCTGGTTCATCCCAGAGGAGGAGGCCCAAGGGATGGACAGAATAAATGCTGACCCAAGGGACAAGGGATGATAGCAGGCACGTTGTCTCCAGGCACAATCCCACTTCTGTCATTTTATTTCCAAGGGAAATAAGTTTGGTTTGGAAAATAGACTTTTAATATTATTGTGCCTGCAAATTGCAAGCCCACCCTCAGCAACCTCCTGTCTGACTCCCCTTTCTTCCCTTCTTGGGCCCTGAGTGTGGCCAGTCTGCAGAACGAGAGGGGATGCAAGAGGTTGAGCCCCGACCCCTGGCAAAAACAGCTGAGAGCACTTTGCTCAGAGTTCCTGCGTGAGTCTATTCTCACTGTAGCAGGCAGAGATCCACTGCTCTTGGTTCAAGTATCTGACGAACAGCATTAAACAGCCCATAAGGTCAACTGTGCTTCAGGTGGAAAGTGAGCTTCCAGAATGTCCCCTAGGTGGCAGCAGCACAGCCCTGTGAGACTCGATAGCAGCCTGTTCCCCCGTCCCCAAAATCACTCCCGCAGCCAAGTCCAGTCTCCGGTTTGGGGGTCGCCCATTTACTGCCCAAAAGAAGTTCTTGAGCCTACATAAGAACCAGGGTAAATCCCACCTTCCTCTTCCTTGGTGTGGGCCCATCTGAAATGTCAACACATGCACACATTATTGCACAGACAGACACACAACGCACACACATCCACTCCTATACACATGCTCTTCCATTCACACACATTCACAATTAACACACACACACATATATATATACATACATTCCCAGATACAAGCCCATACATTCACACACACACAATTTACACACCTATGCACCCCCACACATTTATGTATACATCATTTTCCATATTCCAAAGAAAATGAAGGGGGGCTGAGATGGAAACCTGGGCTCCCAAGAAAATGCCCACCCAGCCCTTTACCAACTCCCCCATTCCCATCCTCCAAGGTAAGGCTATAAGAGCAGCTATTGAGGAGGGTTGTGTCCCGTAGAGCTGCAGTCAAAACCTCTGTGGCTTTTCCAGAGAAGAGAAGCAACAGAAGCAAGAATGTCGGCAAAGCTCCAGTGTGGAGGAGCAGCTGGCCAGGCACAGGTGGAGCCTGATAAATCAGCCAGCCTGGACACAGTTGCAGCCTAATGCACAGGTGCAACTTGACTGTCATGTCTAGGAATGTCTAGGCTGGGAAAAGGTGCAGCCGATGACCTGGCTGGGTTAGTATGGCCAGGCACAGATGCGGACTGACTGCCTATTTGAATCCAGGTGCAGTCTAATGGCTGGGTCCATGAGTGGCCTGGCTGGGAACAGGTGCACCCTGAAGGCCTGGAAGGGCACATGTGTAGCCTGATGGCCAGGTGTAGAAATGGCCTGACAAGGAACAGGTGCAAGCTGGCGGCCTGATCTGACACAGGTGCAGCCTATTGCTGTTCTAGATGCAGCGTGGCCAGGAACAGGTGCAGCCTAACTGCCTGCCCAGGCAGAGATGCAGTAAGATGGCTAGCTCTGGAAGTATGCCTGTCTAGGCACAGATGCCACTTTTTGGCCCGGTCTAGTAGGAACCTGTCCAGCCATAGGTGCAGCCACTCGGCTGGGCCTAGGAACAGTCTGACTAGATACAGATGCAGCCTGATAATCGGATCTAGGAGTGCTTTGGCCTGGAAAAAATGCAGCCTGATGGTCAGATCTAGGAATGGCCTGGTGTTGAACTGTTGTATTCTGACTTACAGTCTGGGCCTAGGTGCAGACTGAAGGCCAGTTCTAAGCACAGGTGAAACTGATGGTCCATCCAAATACAAATGCAGCCTGGCAGCTGGGCCAAGGATCAACCTGCTCAGTCAGAGGTGCAGAGTCTGATCACTTGACCGGTCACATGTATTACATGATGGCTTGCCTGGGTACAGGTGCAGAGTGAAGTATGGACCTAGTCATGTTCTGATCTCACATGGCTGCAGTCTGATTGCTGGATCAAGAGTGGCCTGGCCAAGAACAGGTGCAGCGGATGACCTAAACTGACACAGGTGCAGCTAGGATAAGCTTGACTTATCCTAAGATGGCCTGATCATCTACAGAGGCCGCCTGAAAAGTCTGGCTGATCACATATGCAATTTGATTGCTGGGCCTATTCCTACATACATGCAGCCAAATTTCCAACTGTAGGAGGGCCCTGGCTGGGAACAGGTGCATCCTGATGGCCTGGATGCATACAGATTTGGCCTGATGGTTGGGCCTGGCTGGGTACCAGTACAGAGTGACAGCCTCGGTGTAGGTATGACCTAATTGCTGGGACCAAAAGTATCTGAGTCAGACACAGGTGCAGCCTAGAGACCTACCCAGCAGCAGGTACACCCTAAATGCCTATCCAGATACAGGTGTAGCCTGATGGCTGATCCAGGAGCAACCTAGCAGAGAACAGGTGCAGTCTGATTGCCAGGTCTAGGAATGGCCTCCCCAGGCACAGGTGCAACTGAAGGCCAGGCAGAACATCCTGCCTGGGAAGATCTGCAATCTAATGTAGCCTCCAGCCCTGGCCATTTGCAAACTGATTTTCAGGCTGGGAACAGGTGCAACCTCACAGCCTTGCCAGGCCCAGGTGCAGTCTGACTGCTGATCTCAACATACCCTGATTGCCAGGTTTACGAGTGGCCTGGCCAGGAACAGTATGAAAACCTGGCCAGACTGTAAAGCTGCAGTCTGATGGCTGGGCCCAGGAGGGGCCTGGCCAGGAACAAGTGCAGTTTGACAGCCTCCTGAGGCTCAGATGCAGTCAGGCTCAGCTCAGATGTAACCAGATGGTCTGCTCAGGAACATGTGCAACCTGACAGCCTGCCCAGATATAGGTGTAGCCCAATGGCTGGGAGTAGGATCAGCCAGTTGGAACACAGGTGCAGCCTGAATGACAGACATAGGAGTGGCCTGGCTGTGAACAATTGTAATCAGAAAAAGATGCTACCTGATTTCCAGACTTTGGAGAGGCCTGGCCAGGTACAGTTGCAATCTGATAGACTATCCAGGCACAGGTGTGAACTGATGGCTGGATCTACAGGTCGCCTAACTGGGAACAGGTGGAGTCTCACAGCTTTCCCAGGCACAGTGTAGTCTGATAGGTGGGCCCAGGCATGGCTTGCCTGAGTACAAGAGCATCTGGAGAGCCTTCAAGGGCAAAGTCTGATGGGCTCCATGTTTTGTTTTTTCATTTTGAAAACAATGGAAAATGGAACTTTGATATAAATTTTTGTTTCTGCCAAGAAATGGTTAACAAGAACTTTTAAAAACTAGTATTTAGTGTAGTAATTGAAAACTACACTTGTGTTGTGAAAAGCTCTCCTGCATCTATCTCCTTTTGCACTCAAAGTCAGATCACCTACTTCTAGGCCCCAAAGTGCTATGGAAACCAATGAGAAATGTCACTTGGATATAAACCTTGTTTTAGCCTTGAAACAATCAGAACTTCACCAAACTTCAATTTTGTATAGTGCTAGAAAACGACATTTGAAAGGTGAAACACACTCTGATAGCATCATTTTCTCTCCAACTTGAAACTGTTTCAAGGCACAAATTTATATAGAATCCAGTGAGAAATGAATATATTTTCAAGAAAGCTGTTTACTTTTAGAAACGGTTATCTCTAACTGCAGCAAATTAGTATTATATGTACAAATTGCAACTACCGTATTTTCTGGCGTATAAGACGACTTTTGAAAAAAAAAAAGCCAACCGAAAATCGGGGGTCGTCTTATATGCCGAGTATATCCTGAAAAATGTTTCAATATGCCGCTAAACGAAAACTGTCTGAGTAGTGCCACAAAACGAATTTTCCAACTCGATCCTGCACCAATCACTGCGAGGCTGCTCAGACCACCTCTCTAACTCAGCCAATCCAAGCAGGCTTTTGATGCATGCAAATTAGACAATCTTTTGGACCCGAATCTACACTGTCAAAAGCCTGCTCAGGTTGGCCAGAGTCAGAGAGGAAGTCTATTCCAGTAGAACCTTTGAACCTTTGCTTGTTGTGATTGGCTCACTGTGGTACATGAGCACAGGAACACATGCAGCACATGCAGCACAGGAACGTTCTGTCTGATACTGAATATAGGCCTAAACCTATGTTTTAACTGCAAAATTAGGAGGTTGTCTTATACGCCCGGTCATCTTATATGCCAGAATATACAGTTTGCCTGTGATACAAAGGGTACTCTTCTAGCTGCCGTTGATTTTACATTTGGGAGTCATTTCCTGGAGAAAATAGCCCATGTAAACCAATAGGAAATGGTATCTATTAAAAATGTCATTTTCTCTTAAAAACAGTTAGCCAGAGCTTCACCAAACTGGATTTAAATATAATACTCAAATTGCAATAATAATAATAATAATAATAATAATAATTTTCAAATTGCAATTTTGGTGTGAAAAATCACTCTTGTAGAACCTTCTGCTCTCAAAGTACAATTACTTGTTTCAAGGTCCAAAATGCCCATAGAAACCAAAAAAAAAAAAAAAAAATGGCACTTGGATATTAACCTCGTTTTCTCCAAGAAAAGGTCAGCTAGAATTTCACCAAACTAGTTTTATGTGTCATATAAGAAGCTATACTTTTTCTATGAAAAGCACTCTTGTATCATCTTTTGCTTTCAAACTAGGAGCACTTGTTTCAAGTCCAAAAGTACAATCGCAAACAATGAGGAATGGTACTTTGATATAAAACTCGTTTTCTCCTTGACATTCACAGCTAGAACTTCTCCAAAGTAGTATTTTGTTTAGCACTTGATGTTACTTTTGTATTGTAAAATGGACTCTTGTGTGGCCTTTTGTTCTCTAAATAGAATCAGTTATTTCTAGGCCCTAAAGTACCATTGAAACATTGGAAAATGGCATTTAGATATCAACCTTGTTTTCTCCTGGAAATATAGATTGAAGTGGAAGCCTCATGGCCCAATCCCAGAGATTTGGGCAGATGGAGTCTGGAAGCACATGCCCACACAGGAAATAATCCACACAGATTAAGGAGATAGAACAGGGCCCGGAGAGATAGCACAGCTGTGTTTGCCTTGCAAGCAGCCGATCCAGGACCAAAGGTGGTTGGTTCGAATCCCGGTGTCCCATATGGTCCCCCGTGCCTGCCAGGAGCTATTTCTGAGCAGACAGTCAGGAGTAACCCCTGAGCACTGCCGGGTGTGACCCAAAAAACCAAAAAAAAAAAAAAAAAAGGAGATAGAACAGGTTCAAGAATTTCCACAGCAAGCTTTCCACTTCTAACAAGCAGATAGCTCAGTCTTGGAAAAATTGAAACCAAAAGCCATTCCTCCCCTAAGACCAGAGGTCTTTATTGGGAAGCAAAAGACCACACTCTAGGGTGGAGAAGAGGAAGGATTAGAGACCAATCCAAAGGATGCTTCAATTCAGAAGTGCTTCCATCCAATGAGTGACAAGCACCAATAAAAAAAAAAAATTTGTCCTAAATAGAATGAAGACCCGTTATTCCAACAACAGATAGTAGCTCATGAAAATTCAGTTTGGGGGGCCTAAACCGTGGTGCATCGATAGGGCATTTGCCTTGCACGCGGCTGATCTAGGACGGACCGCAGTTCGACATCCCATATGGTCCCCAAGCCAGGAGCTATTTTTGAGCACAGAGCCAGAAATAACCCCTGAGCATCACCGGGTGTGGCCAAAAAAAAGAAAGTTCAGTTTTGTACTAGAAATTACACTTGAGCTCAGAAAATAATTTTGATGAGCCCCATTTGCTCTCAAACTAGCATCACTTGTTTCATGGTCCTACAGTCCCATAGAAACTTCCAATGAGAAATGGTGTTTTTAAGAAGTTTGTTTTCTTTTAGAAACTGATAGCTCTAGCTTCACAAAGCATTAAGTGTAGTACTTGAAACTATACTCAGGCTGGGCCCAGAGAGATAGCACAGCGGCATTTGCCTTGCAAGCAGCCAATCCAGGACCAAAGGTGGTTGGTTCGAGTCTCGGTGTCCCATATGGTCCCCGTGCCTGCCAGGAGCTATGTCTGAGGAGACAGCGTGGAGTATCCAGTGTGGTTCCAAAACCAAAAAAAAAAAAAAAAAACAAAACTATACTCAGGCTGTGTAAAACTACTCTTATAAAACCTTGTGCTCTCCAACTAGGATCACTAGTTTTAAGGTACAAAATTTCTATTGAAACCATAGGTAATAGCACTTTGAGGTATAAACTTTGTTTTTTTCCAAAAAAAAAGAAAACAGCTAGAACTTTGCAAAACTAGAATGTTCTGTTATACTAGAAATTACACTTGTACTGTGAAAAGTACTCTGGTAGCACCTTCTGCTCTCAAACTCGAATCACATGTTTCTAGGTCAAAAGTGACAGTGAACCAGTACTTTGACATAAATGATTTTCTCTCATAAAAACATTCTGCTTAAACTTCACCAAATTTTGTATTTTGTGTAATACAGGAAACTATATCTTTGCTGTGAAAATCATCCTCATATCATCTCTTGCTCTCAAACTAGGATCACTTGTTTCAAGGTGCAAACGTTTCATTAAAACCAATGGAAAATGGCACTTGGATATAAATCTCATTTTCTCCTGATAACAGACAACTAGAACTTCTTGAAATAAATATTTTTTGTAGTACTAGAAACTACACTATGCTGTGAAAAGCACTATTTTGTCATTTTTTTTGCTCTACTCTTTTTTTTTGTTTTGTTTTGTTTTTTTGGGGCACACCCAGTAACGCTCAGGGGTTACTCCTGGCTTTGTGCTCAGAAGTTGCTCCTGGCTTGGGGGACCATATGGGACACCGGGGGATCGAACCGTGGTCCGTCCAAGGCTAGCGCAGGCAAGGCAGGCACCTTACCTTTAGCGCCACCGCCCGGCCCCATTTTTTGCTCTACTCTTAGGGTTTGGCTTAGGATTGTCCAAGGGTTATAGTTAGGTCGTTGGAGGTTTGAAGTCTTAAATTTGCTGTGTTCACACTTCAAAATGCAAGTTAAGGGGGCCAGAGCAGTGGCACAAGCTGTAAGGCATTTGCCTTGCATGCGCTAACCTAGGACAGACCACGATTCGATTCCCCCAGCATTCCATATGGTCCCCTAAGCAAGAAGTGATTTCTGAGCACATAGCCAGGAGTAACCCCTGAGTGTCAACAGGTGTGCCCCCCAAAAAAAACAAAAACAAATAATTTTTTAAATGCAAGTTAAGATTAAAGAGACCAAAAAGTTAGGCAAACTGACAGGTTTGGGCTTCAGTTCAACCCGGTCAGGCTTATCATGGTTTGGGATTAAAATGAGGATTAGGGCAAGTGAATTGGTTTGTTTTAGTAGGATGTATTTATCACTCTGCTTTCAAAAAGCTAAAGGCAAGTGCAGTGATGGACAAATGTGAAATTGGGCAAAGTTGATGCATTATGCTAATTGGATAGCTTTAATTTACTCATAGGAAAAGCCTTACAATTGACCTAGTTTAGGGTCGGGGTTAGGTCTGTGAAAGATTTGGAGCTAGGTTATTTTGCTATTTTCTCACTTCAAAATGGATCTTGAAATTTAGAAGAACTGATATGTTTGGTTCTCAGATCAGAAGAGATAAATCAGGAGAGATTTATCATGGGTTAGGGTTAGAATTAAGGGTTAGGGTTAGGAAATTAAGAATTAAGAATTAGGGTTAGGGCTAGAGTTAGGGTTAGGAAATTGGTATGTATGAGATGTTCATTATTGCTGTTTTCAGAAAAAAAAAGGCAATTGTAGTGTTGAGCAAATGTGAAACTGACAAAGTTGATTGCTTTATGCCTATAATTACATATATTTAATTGATTCAAAAGATTAGCTTTAGGTTTGACCTAGGACTAGGTTTAGAGATAGGAGTGGGGAGGTTTTGGCTATTAGGTTTGTCTGTGGTCACACATCAAATTATATGATAAGATTAGGAAGGTCTTGAAATTTAGACTAAATGGCAGATTTGAACCTCAGGCAAGGTTAGAATTATCATGGGTGAGAGTTGGAATGAGAATTAGGGCTTGGGTTAAGGTTAGGGAATTAGTAGGTATGAGATGGTCATCACTGTTCTTTTCAGAGAGCAAAAAGCAATGTAAGAGTTTGAGAATGTGAAATCAGGCAAAGTTAATGGCTTTGTCCTTATAATTATATGGTTCAGTTTATTCAAGTTTACCCTTAGTATTGATTATGGCTAAGGTTAAAGTTAGGTCTTTAGAGGTTTGGTTTGTTAGGTTTTGCTGTGTTATCACTTTAAAATGCATATTAAGATTAGGGAGAACTTAAAATGAAGATGAACACATGTTTGGGCCTTAATCCAGGTCAGAGTTGCCCTGTAATAGTGTTAAGATGAGTATGAGAGCTAGGGTTAGTTTTAGGGAATTGGTAAGTATCAGGTATTCATTGTTGCTGTTTTCAGAGAGAGAAAAAAAAGCAAGTATGTATTGAGTGAATTGGACAAAATTAATTGCTTTATGAAAGTAATTAGGTAGCTCAGTTTACTCATAGGATTAGATTTAGGATTGATTAAAGTTAGTGTTAGGATTTGGGCTGTGGAAGTTTTCACTATTAGGTTTTGCTGTGTTCACATTTCAAAATATATGCTAAGAGTAGGAACTCATGAGATATAGAAGAATTGATAGATTTGGGCCTCATCAAGTTTTGATATTCTGTGTTTGGGCTAGAAGGAGAATTAGGGCTAGGTTTAGGGTTAGGAAATTGGTAGGTATGTGTCAGATCCGACCTGTTGAAGATGGGCCCATGCTGCTGGAGTCTACAGGGCCTTACAGGAAAGACTCTGACAAATATCTCAGGCTTATTTATTAGAGAAGCCCAGGGGCCTATGATAACCTCTAGGCCAGGAGAGAGATAAAGAGGGAGAGAGAGCTGGGTTTGGGACCATCCAACTGTCTCTTCCAACTGCCAAATGTTTCTCCTCTTGCTCCTCCAATTATCTCTTCCAACTGTCAACCAATTCTCTTCCTGTTCCTCCAATTTCTCTTCTAACTGCCAACCAACTCTCTTCCTATTTCTTTAACTGTCTCTTCCAACTGCCAACTGACTCTTTCCAACTGTCTCTTCCAACTGCCTACCCTGGGGAAGTTTTATAGACTCGGCAGCCAATCATGATTAGGGCTTAAGGGGGTGGTGTCTTATTTAAAGGGTGGACCCCTTTTATGGCTGGCTGGTGCTGAACTGAAGGACTAGAGGTTAATCATTGATGTTTCAGAGAGAAAAAGGCAAGTGAACTGTTGGGTGAATATGAAATTGGCAAATTTGATTACTTCATGCCTATAATTCTTAGTTTTTGTTTACTCAGAGGATTAACTTTAAGATTATTATGTATGGGGCCGGAGAGGTGGCATGGAGCAGTAAGGCATCTGCCTAGGTTAGACTGTGGTTCAATCCCCCAGCGTTGCATATGGTCCCCCAAGCCAGGAGTGATTTCTGAGCGCAGAACCAGGATTAAGCCCTGAGTGTCAACGGGTGTGGCCCAGAAAACCAAAAAAAAAAAAAAAAAAGATTATTATGTATGTGCCAGAGCAATAGCACAGCAGGTAGAGAGTTTGCTTTGCACACGGCCAACCCAGATTTAATCCCTGGCATCCCATTTGGTCTCCCAAGCCTGCGAGGAGTGATTTCTGAGCACAGAGCCAGGAGGAGCAATCCAAACTGCCAGTTATGATCCAAAAATTTAAAAAAATATTTAATTATGTGTATAGTTAGGCTTATGGAGGTTTTG
The DNA here is from genome assembly GCF_024139225.1 of Suncus etruscus. Classification (NCBI taxonomy): domain Eukaryota; kingdom Metazoa; phylum Chordata; class Mammalia; order Eulipotyphla; family Soricidae; genus Suncus; species Suncus etruscus. The sequence goes on along the minus strand of NC_064854.1, from coordinate 12,771,696 downwards.
GGTGTTGCTGTGTTTACATTTCAAAAGGTTATAATGAGGGATATCTTGCAATTTAGGCAAACTGACAGATTTGAGCCTCAGTCCCTGTCAGCTTATCCTAGGCTACAATTAAGGTGATATTTAGGGTAAATTAAGTGTTGGTGGAATCTGAAATTGGGTAAAGTTGATTGGTTTATGCTAAAACTAATTTGGTCAATTTCTAGCTGACTATTTCAAAGAAAAAAAAGAAATTGATATCTTAAGTGCCATTGTTTCAATGGCACTTTTGAATATAGAAAGCACAGTCCTATTTTGAGAGCAAAAGATGATACATAACTGCTTTTCACAATACAGGTTTGTTTTATTTTTTTCATGTGTAAAACATAAAATGAATTTTTTCAAGTTCTAGCTGACTGTGGAGCCGGAGAAACAGCATGGAGATAAGGTGTTTGCCTTTCATGCAGAAGGATGGTGGTTCAAATCCCGGCATCCCATATGGTCTCCTGTGTCTGCCAGGGGTGATTTCTGAGCATAGAGCCAGGAGTAACCCCTGAGCGCTGCCAGGTGTGACCCCCCCCTTCAAAAAAAATCATCAAGTTCTAGCTGACTGTTTCTTGGAGAAATAGTTTCATTAACATGTCACTTCCCATTGATTTTTAATTAATATCTTTATTTAAGCACCATGATTACAAACATGTTTGTAGTTGGGTTTCAGTTATTAAAAATTAAGACTCATTCTTTGATCTTCTTCCACTGAGCTGCACTCCATCTTAGAAGCAAAAAGCTTTTGTGGTTTGAATTCCTTGCTTGAGCACTAGATTTCCTGAACCCATTCTTGTACGTTTTCACTGTGTGAATTATTTTCTGCAGATCTCTACAACTGAAACTGTTCCCCCTGACCTAATTGGACAGGGGAATGGGAATTGCCTCTCCTGTCTGGGAGCTTGGTGGGAATCAAACCTTAACCAATGTCCTAGAGAACATGACACTTCAGGGCAAAAGAAGTACCTCAATGGGCTGAGTGCATGTTTTGCATGTAGAAGACCTACCTTCAATTTCCAGCACCACATGGTCCCACAACATCTCTAGGAGTGACCTGAACCCTGAGACAGGAGTACGTCCTCAAGCAACATGAATGTGATCTAAAAAAGATTACTTTGATAGGGAAGAGAGTAAATTTTTCATGACTAGAAGTACTTTTTTTTTTTTTTTTAGTGTATTCTGTTTAAGATCTAGGAAAAATGGTTCAGGAGTTAAGGCAGTTGCCTTGCTGGGCATTCACCTTGATTCGATCCCTGGCACTGCTTGGGCCCAGTAACGATCCCCAAACACAGAAGTGGATGTAGCTCCCAGCACCTCTAAACATGGCCCCTAAAACAAAAATAATTCTCCTTCACCAATGCAATATTCCTACCACCAATGCCCATTGTCCATTGTCCCATTGATTTTGAATAGACTTTTGGACATTGAAACAAGTGATCCTAGTTTGAGAGTAAATTGTGCTACAAGAGTTTGTTTCACAACACTAGAGTATTATGTAATATATAATAATAATGCAAGTAATATATAATACTAATTTGATGAAGCTCTTAGCTGACTGTTTTTATTAGGAAACAACATTTCTGACAAATATTTCTCATTGTCTCAATAGGATATTTCAGGAAAGAAATAAGCCCAAATGTAAATCAAAAGTGGCTAAAACAGTTACTTTAGCAACACTGATATAGAGTAGATAGATAGATAGATAGATAGATAGATAGATAGATAGATAGATAGATAGATAGATAGATAGATACATACATACATACATACATACATACATACATACATACATACATACATACCAGTTTGGAAATAATAAAACTTAGAGCAGAAATTAATGAATTGGAAATCATCCCCCCAAAAAAAACCAAGATTGACAAAGAAAGGGAGAGAGAAACTTAATAAACCAAATTAGAAAAATGAAAAATGGGACATTACTAAAGATATTACAGAAATTCAAAGAGTAATCAAATATTACTTTGAAAAACTCTATGCCACAAAACAAGTGAACCTGGAAGAAATGAATAAATTCTTGTACTCCTATAAACTCCCAAGGTTGAACCAAAATGATCTGGCATATCTGAACAAATCTATCATTATTGAGAAAGTTAAAATGGTAATCAAAAGTTTTCCCAAAGACAAAAACCCAGGCCCACATGGATTCAGTAGTGAATACTTTCAAACCTTTCAAGAGGTTGTATTACCAATCCCTTTTAGGATATTTCAGAAAATAAACAGAAACACACCCAAATATACTTTATGAAGCTAACATCACCCTAATACCAAAAGTAGATAGAGATGCCACAAAAAAAGAGAACTACAGCCCAATATCCCTGATAAATACAGATGCAAAGATCTTCAACAAAATTCTAGCAAATAGGATCCAATGTCTCATCCAGAAGGCCACACACCATGACCAACGATGATTCATTCCAGAGATGAAAGGATGGTTTAGCATATGCAAGTCAATCAACATAATATGCCATATCAACAAAAGAAAAATAAAATATCAATAGATGCATAAAAAGCATTTGTTAAGGTCCAGTGCCTGTTCATGATAAAAATTCTCAACAGGATGGGAATGAAAGGAATTTTTCTCAATATAGTCATATTATATTCAATGGGGAAAACCTGAAAGCCCTTTTACTAAAATCTTGCCCATAACAAAGATGCCCTCTCTCACCAGACCTATTACATAATACTGGAAGTACTTTCCATAACAATCAAGCAAGAAAAAGATATCAAGGGCATCCAGATAGGAAAGAAAGAAGTCAAGCTCTCACTGGTTACAGATGACATGACACTATACTTAGAAAATTCTAGACTCTACCAAAAGTTTTGAGAAACAATATATTTGCAAAGTGGCAGGCTACAAAACTAACACACAAAATCAATGACCTTCTTATATACAAATTATGAAAGAGAAGTAATAAACATTTTAAAAAATCCACTCACATCTGTTCAATAAGAAATTCTGGTAGAAGAGTCCCTTGGTTTAGAGCTTATGTTAGAACCAAGTTACGGGGATTGTTGGACTTGTTACCTTGACCCCCATATGCACCAATAATACTGTGTGGCATTGTTCCTCTTTTGCATAGGCACATTAAAATGGAAAAATATTACATATACAAACAAGTTCTTATCTAATAGAGATACGAACACACAACCTTGTAATGCAGTGGAGTCTTACACCCTAAACGTTGTCATAATGACCTGGCACAGGCCTCAGAAGAAGGGACATTGTTCATTCACCCCTGTACCAGGGATACCATCTACAAAACAACCATGGCTCTCTATAACATCACCTGGAAGCAATCCTCTACCTGGAAAGACCCTACTGCTCCCCTGCCATCGACTTACTCCAAAGAGGGTTCCCTTACACCCAGAAGACTTAACAGCAACAACTTTCAAGGAAGGGCTCTCTGGATTGCCCTCTAACTGTGAGGTGAAACTAGAGGACGCTCCACATCATCCTGACTTCAATGTATAATATGCACAGAATCCAGGATCTTTAACTACAGAAACCTGACACCAACAACAGAGATTGTGCAGAAATTTTTTTTTACAGGGATTGGACAACCTAGTATGCCTGGCGCCCAAAGCTGATCTTATGTCAGAAAACTTCTTTTTAGGCCAAGGCTTTTCCTTTTCCTTTTCCCCATATTTTTCTGGGCCTATGCAAACAACAATTGCCACTCTAACACCATTTTTACTGTATTTCTTTAACTCTTAACCTTAAAAAAAATAAGAGCTTACTAAACCTTCAGCTAGGACTTTAACGAGTTCATTGATGATTCAATAATTTTTCAAAAATATACTTGCTACTGAACTTTTTTCTTATTTTCTTTCTCTTTCTTCTCCTTAGTTTTTCTTTCTATTTTTTTTTTGCCCAGGTGGGGCAAAAGTCACAGAACAATCCTAAGGAAACACTTTTATATACAATTCCAAGAATCATCTTATGGAAACTTTTTCATATGCTACAGGGGAGGAGAAAAATAGGGAACATTGTTGGCAGCAAAGTTACCCTGGTGAAGGGTGGTGTACATTCGATGACTGAAACTCAACTACAAACTTTTCTGTAACCAAAGTGCTTAAATAAAGTATTAAAGGGGCTGGAGCGACAGCACAGTGATAGGGCATTTGCCTTGCACATGACAAACCCAGGACCGACCCGGATTTGATTCCTGGCATCCCGCATGGTACCCCGAGCCTTCCCGGAGCAATTTCTGAGCACAGAACCAGAAGTAATCCCTGAGCACTGCTGGATGTGACCAAAAATAAATAAATAAATAAATAAATAAATAAATAAATAAATAAATAAATAAGTATTAAAGAAAATAATACCATTTTGGTGAAGCATGAATCATTGCTAAAAGAAAACAGCACTCTTAAGAAAGTTCTATTTCTCATTAGTTTCTATGGAAATTTTGATCTTTGAAACAAGTGACCCTAGTTTGAGAGCAAAAGGTCCTAGACAGCTTTTCACAGCACAATCACGTGTGACACATAAAACTAGTTTGCTGGAGCTCTAGTTCACTGTTTCAAGGAGAAAACAAGGTTTATATAAAAGTGCCATTTCTGGGGTTAAAGTGATAGCACCATGGGTAGAGCATTTACCTTACACATCACCAACCTAGACTTAATCCCTGCCATCTCAGATGATCTCCAAAGTCTGCCAGGAGTCATTTCTGAGCACAGAATCAGGAAAGTGGCAAAAAAAAAAAAAACTGAAAAAAATTAGAGTCATTTCCCATAGGTTTCAATGAAACCTAGAAACAACTGATACTATTTCGAGAACAAAAGGTGACACAACAGTGCTTTTCACAGCACAAGTGTAGTTTCAAGTACTACATAAAATACTACTTGGCTGAAGCTCTGGCTGACTATTTCTAGGGGAAAACAATGATTTTAGCACATGCCATTTCTCATTGGTTTCTGTGGGATATTTCAGCTAGGAAATCAGAGGCCCAAAGGTAGACAAGATACTTTCACCACACAGGTGTCCTTTCAAGTCATACATATAATACCAGTTTGGTAATGCAAGAGCATGCCATTCTAAAAGAAAGCAGCATTCTAAATAAAATTCAATTTTCTATTAGATTATTTGGAACTTTAGGTCTTTGAAATACTTTGAGAAGAAAAAGGTGCTGTCAGAGTGCTTTCACAATGCAAATGTAGTTTCAAATCTTACCCTATGAGAAGGCAGAGCTAAGAGTCTGATAGTGGGCAGAGATGAAAATTTTTGTGTAGGTAGAGTCCAGTGACTGAATGAGGACTCAAAGGTTGTGTGTGAGCTCAGACAGAGCTGAATGCCTGTAGGAGAGCAGAGCTCACAGCTTCTCAAAGGGAAATGAGAGAGAACCTTTCAGAGTGCATTACTCAGCCTATGTGTGAGCCCTGCTCACAACCTGTGGACCAGGAGCTCACAGCCTGTGGGAAGAACAATTCAGAGCCTGTTGGAGGGCAAATCAAGAGGTCAGCAATGTAATGTACTGGATATTTTGTTTGTTTGCTTTTTTTTTGGGGGGGGGACAGCATTGAGAGACACACCTGGTTAGTGCTCATAAATACCAAAACAGAAAATGCAGATTGAGTGACAAGTTTCTTGGAGTAAGAATGCCATCTCAGTGGACCTATTCTTTCAGAGAGACTTTCAGTAGCAAAGGCTTGGTGATTCAAATGCCAATATCAGTACAGAAAGTGCATTATGTAGCTGGTCTTTGCAATGGATTCCTGGAGTAGGCATCATCCTATTAAATTCTGAATATTCTCTCTCTCTCTTTCTCTCTTCTCTCTCTCTTTCTTTCTCCTCTTCCCTTACTAAACCCCATTTGAGCTTTTCAGAAAAAGAAACCTAGAACTCTAAAAGGAGAAACCTCTTGAACTCAGCCAAATCTCACACACACACATCCCACTTTGGTGTAGTGCATGATATCAAAACCCAAGGGTTCCCGAGATGAGTTGAGGAATAGAAAACTAAATTATAAGTAAAAAAAAAAAAGAAGTACCATCCCATCTAGATGGAATGCTACCTCCCTGTTAGTCTGTGATTATTTCTGGAAAAGTCTGTCTTTCCCTAAACACCCACAGACCTCTATTTGTATGCCTGTCTCTTTGTAGATATCTGGGAGAAAGAAGAGAGGAACACAAACACTCTTTGTGAGTATCTGGTAGAAAGAGGAAAGAACAACGCAATTTTTGAATGAATGGTAAAAAATCCAGGGATAAGATTTATAATAGAGGCCTAAGTAAGGCTACTACTGGGCACAAACATCCCTGGGCACAGGACCTACACCAGCCACCATGGCCTCCTCTGCTGAACACCTGACTGCAAGAATCACGACCACCAACAGGACAAGGGAAGTGTGCAGGCCCATCTGTGAGGTTGTGGGGTGTCCACATACCTGTGGCACAAGGGCTGATGAGGTCCACTCTGGAATCTTTGGAGAACATCCCACTCAAGGTGGGCAGTGGAGTTAGCATCACATGTACCACACGAAGCTGTCTCTCATCTACACTTGGGAAGACTGCTAGGTTATAACCAATTTTCACTCTAAACAAAGATGGCTCTTTTTTTTACCCCCTTTAAACATCAATGACTCACCTAGGTAGTATAAGTTCCAGATAGGCTGCAATTTTGGAAGTCTCCCTCTCTCTCTTGCTCCATAAAATGGAAAGCTCCAGAACCACAAGTTTCATCAACATTAGCTTGGTTTGGATTATTTCCTGTGGTGACCCTTTTTCCAGACACATTCTTCCCAGGGTGGGATTACAGCTTGTGTCCTGAAACAAGGACTTGAGAAAAAAAGACCTCAACAACAGTAAGTGATATAAATCCCTGGTGGATCAAGGTCATAACCCCCTCATGAGTTAAGATCATACAATCCTGGTGATTAAGGCTACAGTACTGTCTTGGTTTTTGAATGAAAGTACTAAGCCTTTTAGCATGTCCTTTACCATATCTCTTCATGGAATGATGACAAACATGCTAGGTGGCTTGATGTTACTCTGGTGCATTCGCATTCATCCCTCACTCTGGAATGTACATGCCATACTTTGCAAAATGCCTTCAACATTAAAAAGTAAAAGTACATTCCTAGTAGTGACATGTTCTTGAATTAGAAGCTATACCAAAGTCAATCATTTGTCTCTCATCACTGGTGTTTAAAGTACTGTAAGACCTAGTACATCAGATGACGGAGATACTCCTGATGAGCCAGATACTACCTCTTCTGACTCAGAGTTTGAACATTTTCTCAGTAGAAATGTTCTCCTCTCCTCCCCCACTGAAGCCTTCCTTGTAGAGACCACCCTAGACCTTGCCCCAGTAAAGCTCACAATTACCAGCTAGGACCCATGTACCTGAGTCTTGTCCTTTCTCTGGAGGATAATCAGCTTCCACCCTATGAGGGCTTGAATATGGACTCACTTCACTGATTTAAAAAAGCTTGCACGTCATATGAACCAACATCCTGATACTATACTGAATGCCTTACTGGGTGGAGTGACAGTGCGAGTTGGACCCTTCATAACCCCAGAACAACATGGAGAAAATACCCACACTACAGAGAACACAATGGAAAAACAATACAGAAGACTTAGAGAATGATGATGGTAGCTCTGCAGACCCAAGTACTGGCCACCTATATAGCCTCCCCAATAAAGACTCCAATAAAGATAAAGACTTTAGAGAGGAAATCTAGAGAATGCTCATAGAAGAAACCATAAAATAAACCAAATAAAACACAAATAAGAATCAATAGGGGGGCCAAAGAGATAGCATAGCAGTGTTTGCCTTGCAAGCAGCCGACCCAGGACCTAAGGTGGTTGGTTTGAATCCCAGCATCCCATATGGTCTCCTGTGCCTGCCAGGAGCTATTTCTGAGCAGATAGCCAGGAGTAACCCCTGAGCACCACCAGGTGTGGCCCAAAAACAAACAAGAAAAAAGAATCAATAGGATATGAAAGCAGAAATGAGAAAACTTCAAACTAAAATAACAGTACTGAAAAACTTGTTAGGCGAAGTGAAAACCTCACTGGAAAGCTTCAGCAGCAGAGTGACATCTGCTGAGGACAAAATGATGAAAGATGAAATAAATGCATAACAAGTCCATACAATAGATGTAATTGAAAAAGAGCCTTAAAGCAAATGATTAGACTATAGAAAAAAATCCTCAAAGAATGTGAACAGACGAAGATAGAAGTTTGGGATAAACACAGCAGAAACAATATAAGAATCACTGTTGTCACAGAGGTCCAGAAGGAGAATTCCCATGAAAAATCAATAGTCAAAGTCATTATTGTAGAGAAATTCCCAGAGCTAAAGAGTGCATGCAGGTACCAGAGTAAGTAATAACACAGCAGTAGGGAGTTTGCCTTGCATGTGGCCAACCCGAGATGGACCCAAATTCAATTCCTGATACCCTATATGCTCCCCTGAGCCACCAGGAGCAATTTCTGAGTGCAGAGCCAGGAGTAATACCTGAGTTTCATTGGATGTGGCCCAACCCCCTTCCCAAAGAAAGAGTACATGCAACCAAATCCTACATGTCCATAGAACACCAGCAAAAAGAGATCCAAAGGAAAGCACCCCAAGACACATCCTAGTCACAATGATGAATACCACAGATATGGGTAGAATAATGAGACAGCAATATTAAAAAGGGAAATTACGAAGAAGCATCCTTAAGATTTACAGCATATACCCTAGGGACACAAAAATACAATACAAAAATCCCTTCCTCACACCTATATTTATTGCAGCACTATTTACAATAACCAGACTCTGGAAACAACCAAGATGCCCTTCAACAGATGAATGGCTAAAGAAACAGTGGTACATATACACAATGGAATATTATGCAGCCGTCAGGAGAGATGAGGTCATGTAATTTTCCTATACATAGATGTACATGGAATCTATTATGATGAGTGAAATAAGTCAAAAGGAGAGAGATAGACACAGAATAGTCTTACTCATCTACAGGTCTTAAGAAAAATAAAAGATATTTTTGTAATAATTCTCAAAGATAAAGAGAGGAGAGCTAGAAGGTCCAGCTCACGACATGAAGCTCACCACAAAGAGTGATGAGTACTGTTAGAGAAATAACTACATTGAGAACTGTCATAACAATGTGAATGAATGAGGGAAGTAAAAAGCCTATCTAGAGCACGGGCGGGGGAGTGAAGTGGGAAGGAGGGAGACGTGGGACATTGGTGATGGGAATGTGGCACTGGTGAAGGGAGTTATTCTTTACATGACAGAAACCCAACTACAATCATATTTGTAATCACGGTGTTTAAAGATATCAATTAAAAAAAAAGATTTACAGCATATTTGTCACAAGCAACCCTCAAGACCTGAAGGCAGTGGTGGGATGTAGTGACAAAACTCAACTAAATGAACACCTTACCAAGAGTGCTTCACCCAGCTAGACTTACGTTTAAGTTTCAAGGAAGGATATACAGCTTTACAGATAAACAACAGCTCAGGACTTTACAGATCCAAAGCCAGCCTTAAAAGATGAAATGAAAGGTCTACTTTAAGATCAGACAGACCCAACAGATACACCAAACTCTTACAAAAAGATAAAACTAAATCCCATAACAATAAACTCTCAAAGTGAATGGACTAAATGCACCAGTTAAAAGACACAGTGGCAAAATGGATCAAAAAGTTGAATCCAATATTCTGCTGCCTAAAAGAAACACATCAGAATAGTCAGAACAAATATAGACTCAAAAGGTTGGAGAATAATCATTCAAGCAAATAACTCTCTTACAAAATCTGGGATGTCCATACTAATATCAGATGACACAGACTTTAGACTTAAAAAATTTATAAGGGACAGAGAATGACATTTCTTAATAATCACTGGATATGTACAACAGGAAGAAATCACACTTTTAAATATATATGCACCAAATTATTTAAAATAGTTGCTCAAGGAGTTGAAAGAGGACATTGATAGCAACACAATAATAGTAGGAGATATCAACACTGCCCTGACTCCCCTCTGTAGGTCAACCAGGCTAAAACTATAGATATAGAAATAGTATATATATATATATATATATATATATATATATATATATATATATATATAGTGTTCTCCATCCCTATAAAACTGGATACACATTCTTCTCCAGAACACATGGGTCTTTATCCAAGACAGACCACATGCTGGCCCATAAAACATACCTCTATAAAACAATAGGATAGAAATTGTATCAAAAAAAAAACCCTTAAGGACTGTATTTATGAATTGTGTAACAGATTATTTTAGTTTCTGTTCTGTGGAAAGTGGAAAGCATTCCAACAAAGGGATTCAATGTAGTTTTTTACACCCATGATATTGACTGTTGAATGGAATAGTCTAAACATGACACTGAATAAATATTTTTTAATGTTTTGGGTAAAGTTAGTCTACTCTGAAGCGATTTTGGTAAATTTAATCCAGTAATGTAAAGTTAGAATTTTTTTTTCGGCCACACCCGTTTGATGCACAGGGGTTATTCCTGGCTAAGCGCTCAGAAATTTCCCCTGGCTTGGGGGGACCATATGGGACACCAGGGGATCCAACTGTGGTCCTGATCCTTGGCTAGCACTTGCAAGGCAGACACCTTACCTCTAGCACCACCTCACCGGCCCCGTAAAGTTAAATTTTTTTTAGGATGATGCCAGGTTCCATTTGAAATGTATTTATATCCTGCTTGAGCATAGAAGTTGTTCTTCAGAAATCTTGATGTAAATGAACAATTTACTCCTGAATTGTGACTCCAGGGTTCAACATTAAAGGGGTCACCCAAGCAGAGTCAATGGAATTTTTACAGATTATTAATGATGTTGGCACATCCTAAGCAACATACCTAAACTGAATTGTGGTACTAGATAAAATGATGAATGGCAATGAAGTTTGTGTATCATCCATTGTCATGTGTAATCAATGAATAATTTAATATTTTCTTAAAATGAATAAATAAAGAGGACTATGAAGGTAGCCTTATGCTCTAGGACCAGAACATTGGAGGCACATGGGTCTGGAAGCAAACACTAAGGTCTGATATCAAAGTATTTAAGCCATTTCTATTTGATCTTTGTGCATGCTGTTAGAAAGTCTGAGTTTATTTTTGAACTAAAGAAAGAGGGGTAGAGGGGCCGGGCGGTGGCGCTAGAGGTAAGGTGTCTGCCTTGCCAGCGCTAGCCTAGGATCGGTTCGATCCCCCGGTGTCCCATATGGTCCCCCAAGCCAGGAGCGACTTCTGAGCACATAGCCAGGAGTAACCCCTGAGCGTCACTGGGTGTAGCCCAAAAACAAAAACAAAAACAAAAAAGGGGGGGGGGGGTAGAGAGGGAGGGTGTAGAAAAGTGTCTGCCATAGAAGCAGGCTGGAGGGCAGAGACTAATGAGAAATTAGTGCTAGGAAATGAGCACTGCTGAAGGGTTGGATATTGGAACATTTTAAGAAGGAATTTCAGCTTTCAGCAACTTTTTAACTGTATCTTGCAGTAATTTAAAAAAAAAAGATCAGTTTTAAAAGCTTCTTGAAAGAAAGTTTTCACATACCCACGTTTCAAACATTTCTTTCCTTCCTTATTTTTTGTCTCCACCCTCACCCCCAGAGTAGTTCATTGAAGGCTGGGAGTCTAGTCTGAGAGATAAACAGCCAATCAGATTGGTAGATTCAAGGCTAGGGCTCAGCATTGGGGTGCTGCTCAGGCCTAGAAGGATTTGGGAGCCACAAAGTTATATACCCCCTTCTCCAAGAGCCATATACTTACAGATGTAGATGCTTGTACTTCCAAAGCATAGCCCCAGACCCCTCAACTATGTTTCTAGCCTCATGTGTCCCTTAATTTTATATAGTAGCATTTAATCTGTACTTTTACTCAGAAAAATCGCTACTATCCTTGTCATTTTATTGCTGGATAAATTTAAAATAACAAATAGCAACCACTACATAACATTCAGATAACTACTTATTTTTATGTTCAGAATCAGATCTAGGAACACAAAACAGGAGGAAAGACCCCACACCAAGCAGTAGTGTTAAGTATAATATCCAGAATTTAGCTTCAGGAGTGGCTACAGCTCATGTATTCTTCCAAGGCAAGACTTGTTCAAGATTGTGTCTCATCACCTAGGCCTCAGTTTCTTTGTTTAGATTTAAAAAAAAATGTTTGAGCTTTGAACATGAAAACTCTTTTTTGAGTACCATGCTCTGCAAGGAAATGGAATATTTTATGTTGCCATTTCATTTTAATACAACCTGGTAAAGAGCAGCAGCATCTTTGTTGAATGCTCACTCCTAGGCTGGCACCTTTTCCTTATGGCATACCTAACAGGCCCTCCATAGTACTTCTAATTCACTTTCATCAATGTATCTATTCTCAGCACATAGTTCCCTGGGGACAGGCCACAGCAATGCATCCAAAATGATCAACAGCCCCACCAGGGGATGGAACTTGGGATCTCTCAGGTGGAGGGGGTGGAGTGAGGAGAAATAGAAAAACAAGAAAAAGAGAACTAGGATTAAATTCCGGCTAAAGAAAATCAAGGCATAGGCATCAGCCAGGACAATCCAAAAGCTCAGAGCTTTCCTCCCAAGGCCCAGTGTGTCAGTCTCTCTGTCTCTGTTTCTCCTTGCCCCCATCCAAGCTCCACGTATACTAAGTAGGATTGTGTGATGTAACAGAGCACAAGTTCTTCCTGCACTCTTTCTACATCATGAACTCTGACCATTGAGCTCTTTCTGGCCCTGTGTACTCATTTTTTTTTTTTTTTTTTTTGGTTTTTGGGCCACACCCGTTTGACGCTCAGGGGTTACTCCTGGCTATGAGCTCAGAAATCGCCCCTGGCTTGGGGAGACCATATGGGACGCCGGGGGATCGAACCGTGGTCCATCCTACGCTAGCGCTTGTAAGACAGACACCTTACCTCTAGCGCCACCTTCCCGGCCCCCCTGTGTACTCATTTTAAGAGATAAAGACTCTGGTCCTAAATTTAGTCCTACAGTCCATCACCAGCCAGACATAAAAGGGGACTGCCCCTTTAAATAAAGACCTAATTGTGATTGGCTGGCTGAGTTTATATCCCCCTCCCCAAGACTGGTGTGGAGAGTTGGTTGGCAGTTAGAAGAGATTGTTGAAGGAACAAGTGGCTTGTACTGTTTCTATCCCTGGCTGTGGCTTTTCTCCCTAATTTGGACAGACATTTAACTACCTTCAGCTATATTCTTTTGTTTTAGACCCTATACCTGTTCCTTTTACTTGCCCTTAATCTGTTGAGTTACTTATTCTATCCTAATAAATATTTGTACTCCACCCTAGGGTGTGATCTGGTGATGGTATATTGGATTATTCCCTACTTGGTATTCTTGTCAATAAAAGCAAGGTTCTGAGGAAGGCTGGGGCTCATTCTTCGGTCTTCTTCCACTGAGCTGCACTCCATTTTAGGAGCAGAAAACTTGGATGGTTGAATTTCTTGCTTGAGCACTGGATTTCCTGAACCCATTCTTCTACTTCTTCTCTGTGTGGGTTATTTCCTATGTTTGCTTCCAGGCCTGCATCTCACTAACCTCCTTTTTGAGCCATAGGTTTCAAATAATTAACATTAATCTGTCCTTACCTTGGTCCCAAATCCATCTTTTTCTCCTGGCCTAGGGGGTTTGTCATAAGACCCTGGACTTCTCTAATAAAAAAGACTGAGATATTTCTCAGTGTGGGTCCATCTCCAGCAGCTCAACTCTCACAGATGACCTAGAGGTTTATAGTCTATCAGAAAGTGGCCTAGGAGCCATTTCACCATGGCTGGGCTGGAACCCCAGGTTGGAGGCATGGCATTACATGGCACTTTGAGCACTGCCAGGCAGGAGTAGTAAGCCAAAATATAATTATGCCTCCTCCTCTTCCTTTTCTTCCTCTTCCTCTTTCTCTTTCTGTCTCTTCCTCCTCCTCCTCCATTTTTTTTATCACAGACAGAAAAAGCAGAACTTGATTTCACTCTATGCACCGGTATTTTATTTCTGTCTCACACAATAACAGTGTCTGATTATGTTTTAAAATTAATGGGGGCAGGGCAGGATCCAGGCTGTGGTCCCCTAAGCCAAAACAA